>NW_027206707.1:0-300000 GCF_032191515.1 Phaenicophaeus curvirostris
CCCTGACCTCTGACCCTTACCTCTGACCTTTGAACCCTTATCCTTACCTCTGACCCCAGACCTCTGAACCATGACCCATGATCCCTGACCCCTAACCCCCCTGACCAATGACCCCAGACCCCTGACCACTGACCCCTGACCCTGACCTCTGACCTCTGACCCCTACCCCGAACTCTGACCTCTGAAACCTGACCCCTGAGCTCTGACCCCTGACCGTTTACCCCGACCCCTGACCCCTGACCTCTGATCTCTGACCCCTGACCCTGACTCCTGAATTCTGAACCCTGACCCTGACCTTTGACCCCTGACCCTGACCCCTGACCCCTGACCCCTGACCCTGACACCTAACCCTTGAACATGACCCTGACCCCTGACCCCTCAACCTGACCCATGACCCCTGACCCCTCACCCTGACCCCTGACCCTGACCTCTGACATCTGACCCCTGAAACCTGACCTCTGACCTCTGAACCCTTACCCTGACCTCTGACATCTTACCCTGACCCACGATCCCTGACCTCTGACCTCTGACCCTGACCCCTTACCCATGACCCCCGACCCCTGACCCCTGACCTCTGACCCCTGACACTTGACCTCTGACCCTGTCCCCTGACCCTGTCCCCTGACCTCTGACCACTTATCCCTGACCCCTGACCTCTGACCCATGTCGCTTGCCCATGACCTATGACGACTGTCCTCTTACCTCTGACCCTGACCTCTGACTTCTGACCCTGACCCCTTACCCATGACCCACGACCCCTGACCTCTAACCCCGACCCCGACCTCTGACCTCTGAAACCTGACCCCTGACCCCTGACCCTGACCCCTGACCCCTGACCCCTGACCCTGACACCTAACCCTTGAACATGACCCTGACCCCTGACCCCTGAACCTGACCCATGACCCCTGAGCCCTCACCCTGACCCCTGACCCTGACCTCTGACATCTGACCCCTGAAACCTGACCTCTGACCTCTGAACCCTTACCCTGACCTCTGACCTCTTACCCTGACCCACGATCCCTGACCTCTGACCACTGACCCTGACCCCCTTACCCATGACCCCCGACCCCTGACCCCTGACCTCTTACCCCTGACACTTGACCTCTGACCTTGTCCCCATATCTCTGACCCCTGAAACCTGACCTCTGACCTCTGACCCCGACCCCTGCCTTCTGAACCCTAACCCCGACCTCTGACCTATGATCCCTGACATCTGACCCCTGACCCTGACCCTTGACACTGACCCCTGACCCTGACCCCTAACCCATGAAACCTGACCTCTGACCCCGACCACTGACCTCTGACCCCGACCCTGACCACTGACCCTGACCTCTGACCTTTGAACCTTACCCTTACCTCTGACCCCTGACCTCTGACCCCTGACCCTGACCTCTGACATCTGACCCCTGACACCTGACCTCTGACCTCTGAACCCTTACCCTGACCTCTGACCCCTGACCTATGACACGTGACCCCTGTCCCCTTACCCCTGACCCTGACCTCTGACATCTGACCCCTGACACGTGACCTATGACCTCTGACCTCTGACCCCTGACCTATGACACGTGACCCCTGTCCCCTGACCCCTGACCCTGACCCCTAACCCCCTGACCTATGACCCCAGACCCCTGACCACTGACCCCTGACCTCTGACCTCAGACCCTGACCTCTGACCTCGGACCTCTGACCTCTGACCCCTGACCCTGACCCCCTAACCCCCGACCTATGACCCCTGACCTCTGACATCTGACCCCTGACACCTGAACTCTGACCTCTGACCCCTACCCCGAACTCTGACCTCTGAAACCTGACCCCTGAGCTCTGACCCCTGACCGTTTACCCCGACCCCTGACCCCTGACCTCTGATCTCTGACCCCTGACCCTAACTCCTGAATTCTGAACCCTGACCCTGACCTTTGACCCCTGACCCTGACCCCTGACCCCTGACCCTGACACCTAACCCTTGAACATGACCCTGACCCCTGACCCCTGAACCTGACCCATGACCCCTGAGCCCTCACCCTGACCCCTGACCCTGACCTCTGACATCTGACCCCTGAAACCTGACCTCTGACCTCTGAACCCTTACCCTGACCTCTGACCTCTTACCCTGACCCACGATCCCTGACCTCTGACCACTGACCCTGACCCCTTACCCATGACCCCCAACCCCTGACCCCTGACCTCTTACCCCTGACACTTGACCTCTGACCTTGTCCCAATATCTCTGACCCCTGAAACCTGACCTCTGACCTCTGAACCCTTACCCTGACCTCTGACCTCTAACCTCTGACCCCGACCCACGATCCCTGACCACTGACCACTGACCCTGACCCCTTACCCATGACCCCCGACACCTGACCCCTGACCTCTGACACCTGACAATTGACCTCTGACCCTGTCCCCTGACCTCTGACCTCTGACCTCTGACCCCGACCCCTGCATTCTGAACCCTAACCCCGACCCCTGACCTATGACCCCTGACCTCTGACCCTTACCTATGACCCCTGACATCTGACCCCTGGCCCTGACCCTTAACACTGACCCCTAACCCATGAAACCTGACCTCTGACCCCTGACCACTGACCTCTGACCCCTGACCCTGACCACTGACCCTGACCTCTGACCTTTGAACCCTTACCCTTACCTCTGACCCCTGACCTCTGACCCCACCCATGATCCCTCACCTCTGACCCCTGACCCTGACCTCTGACGTCTGACCTCTGACCCATGACCCGTGACCTCTGACCCCTGACCCCTGACCCCAGACCTTGACCCGTAACCCCCGACCTATGACCCCAGATCCCTGACCTCTTACCTCTGACCTCTGACCCTGACCTCTGACCTCCGACCTCTGACCCCTAACACTGACCCCTTACCCATGGCCCCGACCCCTGACCTCTGACCCTTGACCCCTGACCCTGACCCCTAACCCCCTGACCTATGACCCCAGACCCCTGACCTCTGACCTCTGACCTCTGACCCTGACCTCTGACCTTTGAACCCTTACCCTTACCTCTGACCCCAGACCTCTGAACCATGACCCATGATCCCTGACCTCTGACCCCTGGCCCTGACCTCTGACCCCTGACACATGACTTGTGACCTCTGACCCCTGACCCCTGACCCTGACCCCAACCCCCTGACCTATGACCCCAGACCCCTGACCTCTGACCTCTGACCCTGACCTCTTACCTCTTACCTCTGACCCCTGACACTGACCCCTTACCCATGGCCCCCGACCCCTGACCTCTGACTTCTGACACCTGACCCCTGACGTCTGACGTCTGATCTCTGAACCCTGACCCTGACCCCTGGCTTCTGACCTCTGACCCCTGACCCCCGACCTCTGACAACTGACGCTGACCCCTGACCCCTGACCATGACCCTGACCCTGACCCCTGACCCTGACCCCGGACCCCTGACCCCTGACCCCGACACTGACCCCTAACCCTTGAACATGACCCTGACCCCTGACCCCTGAACCTGACCCATGACCCCTGACCCCTCAACCTGACCCCTGACCCTGACCTCTGACCTCTGAACCCTTACCCTGACCTCTGTCCTCTTAACACTGACCCACGATCCCTGACCTCTGACCCCTGACAATTGACCTCTGACCCTGTCCCCTGACCTCTGACCTCTGACCTCTGACCCCGACACCTTACCTCTGAACCCTGACCCCGACCCCTGACCTATGACCCCTGACCTCTGAACTCCGACCCTGACCTATGATCCCGACATCTGACCCCTGACCCTGACCCCTGACACTGACCCCTGACCCTGACCCCTAACACATGAACCCTGACCTCTGACCCCGACCCCGACCTCTGACCTCTGAAACCTGACCCCTGAGCTCTGACCCCTGACCCATGACGCTTGCCCCTGACCCACGACCTCTGACCTCTGACCCCGACCTCTGACCTCTGAAACCTGAACCCTGAGCTCTGACCCATGACCATTGACCCCTGACGTCTGAC
The DNA here is from genome assembly GCF_032191515.1 of Phaenicophaeus curvirostris. Taxonomy (NCBI): domain Eukaryota; kingdom Metazoa; phylum Chordata; class Aves; order Cuculiformes; family Cuculidae; genus Phaenicophaeus; species Phaenicophaeus curvirostris. Next base: position 3,981 of record NW_027206707.1, read on the forward strand.
CCCTGACCCCTGACCTCTGATCTCTGACCCCTGACACCTGACCCCTGACCCCTGACCCTGACTCCTGATTTCTGAACCCTGACCCCTGACCTTTGACCCCTGACCCCGACCCCTGACCCCTGATACCTGACCCTGACCCCTAACCCTTGAACATGACCCTGACCCCTGAACCTGACCCATGACCCCTGACCCCTCACCCTGACACCTGACCCTGACCTCTGATATCTGACCCCTGAAACCTGACCTCTGACCTCTGAACCCTTACCCTGACCTCTGACCTCTTACCCTGACCCACGATCCCTGACCCCTGACCGCTGACCCCTGACTCCTGACCCCTGACCCTGACCCCTAACCCCCTGACCTATGACCCCATATCCCTGACCTCTTACCTCTGACCTCTGACCCTGACCTCTGACCTCCGACCTCTGACCCCTAACACTGACCCCTTACCCATGGCCCCCGACCCCTGACCTCTGACCCTTGACCCCTGACCCTGACCCCTAACCCCCTGACCTATGACCCCAGACCCCTGACCTCTGACCTCTGACCTCTGACCCTGACCTCTGACCTTTGAACCCTTACCCTTACCTCTGACTCCAGACCTCTGAACCATGACCCCTGGCCCTGACCTCTGACCCCTGACACATGACCCGTGACCTCTGACTCCTGACCCCTGACCCTGACCCCAACCCCCTGACCTATGACCCCAGACCCCTGACCTCTGACCTCTGACCCTGACCTCTTACCTCTTACCTCTGACCCCTGACACTGACCCCTTACCCATGGCCCCCGACCCCTGACCTCTGACTTCTGACAGCTGACCCCTGACGTCTGATGTCTGATCTCTGAACCCTGACCCTGACCCCTGGCTTCTGACCTCTGACCCCTGACCCCCGACCTCTGACAACTGACCCTGACCCCTGACCCCTGACCCTGACCCTGACCCTGACCCCTGAGCCAGACACCGGACCCCTGACCCCTGACCCCGACACTGACCCCTAACCCTTGAACATGACCCTGACCCCTGACCCCTGAACCTGACCCATGACCCCTGACCCCTCAACCTGACCCCTGACCCTGACCTCTGACCTCTGAACCCTTACCCTGACCTCTGTCCTCTTAACACTGACCCACGATCCCTGACCTCTGACCACTAACCGTGACCCCTTACCCATGACCCCGACCCCTGACCTCTGACCCCTGACAATTGACCTCTGACCCTGTCCCCTGACCTCTGACCTCTGACCTCTGACCCCGACACCTTAACTCTGAACCCTGACCCCGACCCCTGACCTATGACCCCTGACCTCTGAACTCTGACCCTGACCTATGATCCCGACATCTGACCCCTGACCCTGACCCCTGACACTGACCCCTGACCCTGACCCCTAACACATGAACCCTGACCTCTGACCCCGACCCCGACCTCTGACCTCTGAAACCTGACCCCTGAGCTCTGACCCCTGACCCATGACGCTTGCCCCTGACCCACGACCCCTGACCTCTGACCCCGACCTCTGACCTCTGAAACCTGAACCCTGAGCTCTGACCCATGACAGTTGACCCCTGACCTCTGACCCCTGACCCCTGACCTCTGATCTCTGACCCCTGACACCTGACCCCTGACCCCTGACCCTGACTCCTGATTTCTGAACCCTGACCCCTGACCTTTGACCCCTGACCCCGACCCCTGACCCCTGACACCTGACCCTGACCCCTAACCCTTGAACATGACCCTGACCCCTGACCCCTGAACCTGACCCATGACCCCTGACCCCTCACCCTGACACCTGACCCTGACCTCTGATATCTGACCCCTGAAACCTGACCTCTGCTCTCTGAACCCTTACCCTGACCTCTGACCTCTTACCCTGACCCACGATCCCTGACCCCTGACCGCTGACACCTGACCCCTGACCGCTGACCCCTGACCCATGACCTCTGACCTCCGACCCCTGACCCATGACCCGTGACCTCTGACCCCTGACCCCTGATCCTGACCCCTAACCCCCTGATCTATGACCCCAGACCCCTGACACATGACCCGTGACCTCTGACCCCTGACCTCTGACCCTGACCCCTGACCTCTGACCCCTGACCCATGACACGTGACATCTGTCCCCTGACCCTGACCCCTACCCCCTGACCTATGACCCCAGACCCCTGAACCCTGACCTCTGACCCTGACCTCTGACCTCGGACCTCTGACCCCTGACACTAACCCCTTACCCCTGGCCCCCGACCCCTGACCTCTGACCCCTGACCCTGACCCCTAACCCCCAACCTATGACCCCAGACCCCTGACCTCTGACCTTTGACCCTGACCTCTGACCTTTGAACCCTTACCCTTACATCTGACCCCAGACCTCTGAACCATGACCCATGATCCCTGACCTCTGACCCCTGACCCTGACATCTGACCTCTGACACTGTCCCCTGACCTCTGAGCTCTGACCCCGACCCCGACCTCTGACCTCTGAAACCTGACCCCTGAGCTCTGACCCCTGACCCTGACCCCTAACCCTTGAACATGACCCTGACCCCTGACCCCTGAACCTTACCCATGACCCCTGACCCCTCACCCTGACCTCCGACCCTGACCTCTGACATCTGACACCTGAAACCTGACCTCTGACCTCTGAACCCTTACCCTGACCTCTGACCTCTTACCCTGACCCACGATCCCTGACCTCTGACCACCGACCCTGACCCCTTACCCATGACCCCCGACCCCTGACCCCTGACCTCTGACCCCTGACACTTGACCTCTGACCCTGTCCCCTGACCCTGTCCCCTGACCTCTGACCTCTGACCCCTGACCCCTGACCTCTGACCCATGTCGCTTGCCCATGACCTATGACGACTCTCCTCTTACCTCTGACCCTGACCTCTGACTTCTGACCCTGACCCCTTACCCATGACCCACGACCCCTGACCTCTAACCCCGACCCCGACCTCTGACCTCTGAAACCTGACCCCTGACCTCTGACCCCTGACTTTTGACCCTGACCTCTGACCCCTGACCCCTGACCTCTGATTTATGACCCCTGACCCCTGACCCCGACACTGACCCCTAACCCTTGAACATGACCCTGACCCCTGACCCCTGAACTTGACCCATGACCCCTGACCCCTCACCCTGACCCCTGACCCTGACCTATGACCTCTGAACCCTTACCCTGAACTCTAACGCCTGACCTCTGACCCCTTACCCATGACCCACGACCCCGACCTATAACCCTGAACCCGACCCCTGACCTATGACCCCTGACCTCTGACCTCTGACCCTGACCTATGACCCCTGACCCATGGCCCCCGACCCCTGACCTCTGACCCCTGACCCCTGACCCTGACCCCTAACCCCCAACCTATGACCCCAGGCCCCTGACCTCTGACCTCTGACCCTGACCTCTGACCTTTGAACCCTTACCCTTACCTCTGACCCCAGACCTCTGAACCATGACCCACGATCCCTGACCTCTGACCCCTGACCCTGACCTCTGACATCTGACCCCTGACACCTGACCTCTGACCTCTGAACCCTTACCCTGACCTCTGACCCCTGACCTCTGACCTCTGACCCCTGACAACTTGACCTCTGACACCTGACCCTCAACGCTGACCCTGACCTCTGACCTTTGAACCCTTACCCTTACCTCTGACCCCTGAACTCTGATCCATGACCCACGATCCCTGACCTCTGACCCCTGACCCTGACCTCTGACATCTTACCCCTGACACCTGACCTCTGACCTCTGAACCCTTACCCTGACCTCTGACCTCTGACCCCTGACCTATGACACGTGACCCCTGTCCCCTTACCCCTGACCCTGACCTCTGACATCTGACCCCTGACACGTGACCTATGACCTCTGACCTCTGACCTCTGACCCCTGACCTATGACACGTGACCCCTGTCCCCTGACCCCTGACCCTGACCCCTAACCCCCTGACCAATGACCCCAGACCCCTGACCACTGACCCCTGACCTCTGACCTCAGACCCTGACCTCTGACCTCGGACCTCTGACCTCTGACCCCTGACCCTGACCCCTAACCCCCGACCTATGACCCCTGACCTCTGACCCTTACCTCTGACCTTTGAACCCTTATCCTTACCTCTGACCCCAGACCTCTGAACCATGACCCATGATCCCTGACCCCTAACCCCCTGACCAATGACCCCAGACCCCTGACCACTGACCCCTGACCCTGACCTCTGACCTCTGACCCCTACCCCGAACTCTGACCTCTGAAACCTGACCCCTGAGCTCTGACCCCTGACCGTTTACCCCGACCCCTGACCCCTGACCTCTGATCTCTGACCCCTGACCCTGACTCCTGAATTCTGAACCCTGACCCTGACCTTTGACCCCTGACCCTGACCCCTGACCCCTGACCCCTGACCCTGACACCTAACCCTTGAACATGACCCTGACCCCTGACCCCTCAACCTGACCCATGACCCCTGACCCCTCACCCTGACCCCTGACCCTGACCTCTGACATCTGACCCCTGAAACCTGACCTCTGACCTCTGAACCCTTACCCTGACCTCTGACCTCTTACCCTGACCCACGATCCCTGACCTCTGACCTCTGACCCTGACCCCTTACCCATGACCCCCGACCCCTGACCCCTGACCTCTGACCCCTGACACTTGACCTCTGACCCTGTCCCCTGACCCTGTCCCCTGACCTCTGACCACTTATCCCTGACCCCTGACCTCTGACCCATGTCGCTTGCCCATGACCTATGACGACTGTCCTCTTACCTCTGACCCTGACCTCTGACTTCTGACCCTGACCCCTTACCCATGACCCACGACCCCTGACCTCTAACCCCGACCCCGACCTCTGACCTCTGAAACCTGACCCCTGACCCCTGACCCCTGACCCCTGACCCCTGACCCCTGACCCTGACACCTAACCCTTGAACATGACCCTGACCCCTGACCCCTGAACCTGACCCATGACCCCTGAGCCCTCACCCTGACCCCTGACCCTGACCTCTGACATCTGACCCCTGAAACCTGACCTCTGACCTCTGAACCCTTACCCTGACCTCTGACCTCTTACCCTGACCCACGATCCCTGACCTCTGACCACTGACCCTGACCCCTTACCCATGACCCCCGACCCCTGACCCCTGACCTCTTACCCCTGACACTTGACCTCTGACCTTGTCCCCATATCTCTGACCCCTGAAACCTGACCTCTGACCTCTGACCCCGACCCCTGCCTTCTGAACCCTAACCCCGACCTCTGACCTATGATCCCTGACATCTGACCCCTGACCCTGACCCTTGACACTGACCCCTGACCCTGACCCCTAACCCATGAAACCTGACCTCTGACCCCGACCACTGACCTCTGACCCCGACCCTGACCACTGACCCTGACCTCTGACCTTTGAACCTTACCCTTACCTCTGACCCCTGACCTCTGACCCCTGACCCTGACCTCTGACATCTGACCCCTGACACCTGACCTCTGACCTCTGAACCCTTACCCTGACCTCTGACCCCTGACCTATGACACGTGACCCCTGTCCCCTTACCCCTGACCCTGACCTCTGACATCTGACCCCTGACACGTGACCTATGACCTCTGACCTCTGACCTCTGACCCCTGACCTATGACACGTGACCCCTGTCCCCTGACCCCTGACCCTGACCCCTAACCCCCTGACCTATGACCCCAGACCCCTGACCACTGACCCCTGACCTCTGACCTCAGACCCTGACCTCTGACCTCGGACCTCTGACCTCTGACCCCTGACCCTGACCCCTAACCCCCGACCTATGACCCCTGACCTCTGACATCTGACCCCTGACACCTGAACTCTGACCTCTGACCCCTACCCCGAACTCTGACCTCTGAAACCTGACCCCTGAGCTCTGACCCCTGACCGTTTACCCCGACCCCTGACCCCTGACCTCTGATCTCTGACCCCTGACCCTAACTCCTGAATTCTGAACCCTGACCCTGACCTTTGACCCCTGACCCTGACCCCTGACCCCTGACCCTGACACCTAACCCTTGAACATGACCCTGACCCCTGACCCCTGAACCTGACCCATGACCCCTGAGCCCTCACCCTGACCCCTGACCCTGACCTCTGACATCTGACCCCTGAAACCTGACCTCTGACCTCTGAACCCTTACCCTGACCTCTGACCTCTTACCCTGACCCACGATCCCTGACCTCTGACCACTGACCCTGACCCCTTACCCATGACCCCCGACCCCTGACCCCTGATCTCTTACCCCTGACACTTGACCTCTGACCTTGTCCCCATATCTCTGACCCCTGAAACCTGACCTCTGACCTCTGAACCCTTACCCTGACCTCTGACCTCTGACCCCGACCCACGATCCCTGACCACTGACCACTGACCCTGACCCCTTACCCATGACCCCCGACACCTGACCCCTGACCTCTGACACCTGACAATTGACCTCTGACCCTGTCCCCTGAAATCTGACCTCTGACCTCTGACCCCGACCCCTGCCTTCTGAACCCTAACCCCGACCCCTGACCTATGACCCCTGACCTCTGACCCTTACCTATGACCCCTGACATCTGACCCCTGGCCCTGACCCTTAACACTGACCCCTAACCCATGAAAACTGACCTCTGAACCCTGACCACTGATCTCTGACCCCTGACCCTGACCACTGACCCTGTCCTCTGACCTTTGAACCCTTACCCTTACCTCTGACCCCTGACCTCTGACCCCACCCATGATCCCTCACCTCTGACCCCTGACCCTGACCTCTGACGTCTGACCTCTGACCCATGACCCGTGACCTCTGACCCCTGACCCCTGACCCCAGACCTTGACCCCTAACCCCCGACCTATGACCCCAGATCCCTGACCTCTGACCTCTGACCTCTGACCCTGACCTCTGACCTCCGACCTCTGACCCCTAACACTGACCCCTTACCCATGGCCCCCGACCCCTGACCTCTGACCCTTGACCCCTGACCCTGACCCCTAACCCCCTGACCTATGACCCCAGACCCCTGACCTCTGACCTCTGACCTCTGACCCTGACCTCTGACCTTTGAACCCTTAACCTTACCTCTGACCCCAGACCTCTGAACCATGACCCATGATCCCTGACCTCTGACCCCTGGCCCTGACCTCTGACCCCTGACACATGACCCGTGACCTCTGACCCCTGACCCCTGACCCTGACCCCAACCCCCTGACCTATGACCCCAGACCCCTGACCTCTGACCTCTGACCCTGACCTCTTACCTCTTACCTCTGACCCCTGACACTGACCCCTTACCCATGGCCCCCGACCCCTGACCTCTGACTTCTGACAGCTGACCCCTGACGTCTGACGTCTGATCTCTGAACCCTGACCCTGACCCCTGGCTTCTGACCTCTGAACCCTGACCCCCGACCTCTGACAACTGACCCTGACCCCTGACCCCTGACCATGACCCTGACCCTGACCCCTGACCCTGACCCCGGACCCCTGACCCCTGACCCCGACACTGACCCCTAACCCTTGAACATGACCCTGACCCCTGACCCCTGAACCTGACCCATGACCCCTGACCCCTCAACCTGACCCCTGACCCTGACCTCTGACCTCTGAACCCTTACCCTGACCTCTGTCCTCTTAACACTGACCCACGATCCCTGACCTCTGCCCACTAACCGTGACCCCTTACCCATGACCCCGACCCCTGACCTCTGACCCCTGACAATTGACCTCTGACCCTGTCCCCTGACCTCTGACCTCTGACCTCTGACCCCGACACCTTACTTCTGAACCCTGACCCCGACCCCTGACCTATGACCCCTGACCTCTGAACTCTGACCCTGACCTATGATCCCGACATCTGACCCCTGACCCTGACCCCGACACTGACCCCTGACCCTGACCCCTAACACATGAACCCTGACCTCTGACCCCGACCCCGACCTCTGACCTCTGAAACCTGACCCCTGAGCTCTGACCCCTGACCCATGACGCTTGCCCCTGACCCACGACCCCTGACCTCTGACCCCGACCTCTGACCTCTGAAACCTGAACCCTGAGCTCTGACCCATGACCGTTGACCACTGACCTCTGACCCCTGACCCCTGACCTCTGATCTCTGACCCCTGACACCTGACCCCTGACCCCTGACCCCTGACCCCTGACCCTGACTCCTGATTTCTGAACCCTGACCCCTGACCTTTGACCCCTGACCCCGACCCCTGACCCCTGACACCTGACCCTGACCCCTAACCCTTGAACATGACCCTGACCCCTGACCCCTGAACCTGACCCATGACCCCTGACCCCTCACCCTGACACCTGACCCTGACCTCTGATATCTGACCCCTGAAACCTGACCTCTGCTCTCTGAACCCTTACCCTGACCTCTGACCTCTTACCCTGACCCACGATCCCTGACCCCTGACCGCTGACCCCTGACCGCTGACCCCTGACCCATGACCTCTGACCTCCGACCCCTGACCCATGACCCGTGACCTCTGACCCCTGACCCCTGATCCTGACCCCTAACCCCCTGACCTATGACCCCAGACCCCTGACCTCTGACCCTGACCTCTGAACCTGACCTCTGACCTTTGAAACCTTAACCTTAACTCTGACCCCAGACCTCTGAACCACGATCCATGATCCCTGACCTCTGACCCCTGGCCATGACCTCTGACCCCTGACACATGACCCGTGACCTCTGACCCCTTTCCCTGACCCCTACCCCCTGACCTATGACACCAGACCCCTGACCCCTGACCTCTGACCTCTGACCCTGACCTCTGACCTCGGACCTCTGACCCCTGACACTGACCCCTTACCCCTGGCCCCGACCCCTGACCTCTGACCCCTGACCCTGACCCCTAACCCCCAACCTATGACCCCAGACCCCTGACCTCTGACCTCTGACCCTGACCTCTGACCTTTGAACCCTTACCCTTACATCTGACCCCAGACCTCTGAACCATGACCCATGATCCCTGACCTCTGACCCCTGACCCTGACATCTGACCTCTGACACTGTCCCCTGACCTCTGAGCTCTGACCCCGACCCCGACCTCTGACCTCTGAAACCTGACCCCTGAGCTCTGACCCCTGACCCTGACCCCTAACCCTTGAACATGACCCTGACCCCTGACCCCTGAACCTGACCCATGACCCCTGACCCCTCACCCTGACCTCCGACCATGACCTCTGACATCTGACACCTGAAACCTGACCTCTGACCTCTGAACCCTTACCCTGACCTCTGACCTCTTACCCTGACCCACGATCCCTGACCTCTGACCACCGACCCTGACCCCTTACCCATGACCCCCGACCCCTGACCCCTGACCCCTGACCTCTGACCCCTGACACTTGACCTCTGACCCTGTCCCCTGACCCTGTCCCCTGACCTCTGACCTCTGACCCCTGACCCCTGACCTCTGACCCATGTCGCTTGCCCATGACCTATGACGACTCTCCTCTTACCTCTGACCCTGACCTCTGACTTCTGACCCTGACCCCTTACCCATGACCCACGACCCCTGACCTCTAACCCCGACCCCGACCTCTGACCTCTGAAACCTGACCCCTGACCTCTGACCCCTGACCTTTGACCCCTGAGCTCTGACCCCTGACCCCTGACCTCTGATTTATGACCCCTGACCCCTGACCCCGACACTGACCCCTAACCCTTGAACATGACCCTGACCCCTGACCCCTGAACCTGACCCATGACCCCTTACCACTCACCCTGACCCCTGACCCTGACCTCTGACCTCTGAACCCTTACCCTGAACTCTGACGCCTGACCTCTGACCCCTTACCCATGACCCACGACCCCGACCTATAACCCTGAACCCGACCCCTGACCTATGACCCCTGACCTCTGACCTCTGACCCTGACCTATGACCCCTGACCCATGGCCCCCGACCCCTGACCTCTGACCCCTGACCCCTGACCCTGACCCCTAACCCCCAACCTATGACCCCAGGCCCCTGACCTCTGACCTCTGACCCTGACCTCTGACCTTTGAACCCTTACCCTTACCTCTGACCCCAGACCTCTGAACCATGACCCACGATCCCTGACCTCTGACCCCTGACCCTGACCTCTGACATCTGACCCCTGACACCTGACCTCTGACCTCTGAACCCTTACCCTGACCTCTGACCCCTGACCTCTGACCTCTGACCCCTGACAACTTGACCTCTGACCCCTGACCCTCACCGCTGACCCTGACCTCTGACCTTTGAACCCTTACCCTTACCTCTGACCCCTGACCTCTGATCCATGACCCACAATCCCTGACCTCTGACCCCTGACCCTGACCTCTGACATCTGACCCCTGACACCTGACCTATGACCTCTGACCTCTGACCACTTACCCATGACCCACGACCCCTGACCTCTATCCCCGACCCCGACCTCTGACCTCTGAAACCTGACCCCTGACCCTGACCCCTGACCCCTGACCCCTGACCCTGACACCTAACCCTTGAACATGACCCTGACCCCTGACCCCTGAACCTGACCCCTGACCCCTGACCCCTCAACCTGACCCCTGACCCTGACCTCTGACCTCTGAACCCTTACCCTGACCTCTGTCCTCTTAACACTGACCCACGATCCCTGACCTCTGACCACTAACCGTGACCCCTTACCCATGACCCCGACCCCTGACCTCTGACCCCTGACAATTGACCTCTGACCCTGTCCCCTGACCTCTGACCTCTGACCTCTGACCCCGACACCTTACCTCTGAACCCTGACCCTGACCCCTGACACTGACCCCTGACCCTGACCCCTAACACATGAACCCTGACCTCTGACCCCGACCCCGACCTCTGACCTCTGAAACCTGACCCCTGAGCTCTGACCCCTGACCCATGACGCTTGCCCCTGACCCAGGACCCCTGACCTCTGACCCCGACCTCTGACCTCTGAAACCTGAATCCTGAGCTCTGACCTATGACCGTTGACCCCTGACCTCTGACCCCTGACCCCTGACCTCTGATCTCTGACCCCTGACACCTGACCCCTGACCCCTGACCCCTGACCCTGACTCCTGATTTCTGAACCCTGATCCCTGAACTTTGACCCCTGACCCCGACCCCTGACCCCTGACACCTGACCCTGACCCCTAACCCTTGAACATGACCCTGACCCCTGACCCCTGAACCTGACCCATGACCCCTGACCCCTCACCCTGACACCTGACCCTGACCTCTGATATCTGACCCCTGAAACCTGACCTCTGCTCTCTGAACCCTTACCCTGACCTCTGACCTCTTACCCTCACCCACGATCCCTGACCCCTGACCGCTGACCCCTGACCCCTGACCGCTGACCCCTGACCCCTGACCCATGACCTCTGACCTCCGACCCCTGACCCATGACCCGTGACCTCTGACCCCTGACCCCTGATCCTGACCCCTAACCCCCTGACCTATGACCCCAGACCCCTGACCTCTGACCCTGACCTCTGAACCTGACCTCTGACCTTTGAAACCTTACCCTTAACTCTGACCCCAGACCTCTGAACCATGACCCATGATCCCTGACCTCTGACCCCTGGCCATGACCTCTGACCCCTGACACATGACCCGTGACCTCTGACCCCTGACCTCTGACCCTGACCCCTGACCTCTGACCCCTGACCCATGACACGTGACATCTGACCCCTGACCCTGACCCCTACCCCCTGACCTATGACCCCAGACCCCTGACCCCTGACCTCTGACCTCTGACCCTGACCTCTGACCTCGGACCTCTGACCCCTGACACTGACCCCTTACCCCTGGCCCCCGACCCCTGACCTCTGACCCCTGACCCTGACCCCTAACCCCCAACCTATGACCCCAGACCCCTGACCTCTGACCTCTGACCCTGACCTCTGACCTTTGAACCCTTACCCTTACATCTGACCCCAGACCTCTGAACCATGACCCATGATCCCTGACCTCTGACCCCTGACCCCGACCCCTGACCTATGACCCCTGACCTCTGAACTCTGACCCTGACCTATGATCCCGACATCTGACCCCTGACCCTGACCCCGACACTGACCCCTGACCCTGACCCCTAACACATGAACCCTGACCTCTGACCCCGACCCCGACCTCTGACCTCTGAAACGTGACCCCTGAGCTCTGACCCCTGACCCATGACGCTTGCCCCTGACCCACGACCCCTGACCTCTGACCCCGACCTCTGACCTCTGAAACCTGAACCCTGAGCTCTGACCCATGACCGTTGACCCCTGACCTCTGACCCCTGACCCCTGACCTCTGATATCTGACCCCTGACACCTGACCCCTGACCCCTGACCCCTGACACTGACTCCTGATTTCTGAACCCTGACCCCTGACCTTTTACCCCTGACCCCGACCCCTGACCCCTGACACCTGACCCTGACCCCTAACCCTTGAACATGACCCTGACCCCTGACCCCTGAACCTGACCCATGACCCCTGACCCCTCACCCTGACACCTGACCCTGACCTCTGATATCTGACCCCTGAAACCTGACCTCTGCTCTCTGAACCCTTACCCTGACCTCTGACCTCTTACCCTGACCCACGATCCCTGACCCCTGACCGCTGACCCCTGACCCCTGACCGCTGACCCCTGACCCATGACCTCTGACCTCCGACCCCTGACCCATGACCCGTGACCTCTGACCCCTGACCCCTGATCCTGACCCCTAACCCCCTGACCTATGACCCCAGACCCCTGACCTCTGACCCTGACCTCTGAACCTGACCTCTGACCTTTGAAACCTTAACCTTAACTCTGACCCCAGACCTCTGAACCATGATCCATGATCCCTGACCTCTGACCCCTGGCCATGACCTCTGACCCCTGACACATGACCCGTGACCTCTGACCCCTTTCCCTGACCCCTACCCCCTGACCTATGACCCCAGACCCCTGACCCCTGACCTCTGACCTCTGACCCTGACCTCTGACCTCGGACCTCTGACCCCTGACACTGACCCCTTACCCCTGGCCCCGACCCCTGACCTCTGACCCCTGACCCTGACCCCTAACCCCCAACCTATGACCCCAGACCCCTGACCTCTGACCTCTGACCCTGACCTCTGACCTTTGAACCCTTACCCTTACATCTGACCCCAGACCTCTGAACCATGACCCATGATCCCTGACCTCTGACCCCTGACCCTGACATCTGACCTCTGACACTGTCCCCTGACCTCTGAGCTCTGACCCCGACCCCGACCTCTGACCTCTGAAACCTGACCCCTGAGCTCTGACCCCTGACCCTGACCCCTAACCCTTGAACATGACCCTGACCCCTGACCCCTGAACCTGACCCATGACCCCTGACCCCTCACCCTGACCTCCGACCATGACCTCTGACATCTGACACCTGAAACCTGACCTCTGACCTCTGAACCCTTACCCTGACCTCTGACCTCTTACCCTGACCCACGATCCCTGACCTCTGACCACCGACCCTGACCACTTACCCATGACCCCCGACCCCTGACCCCTGACCTCTGACCCCTGACACTTGACCTCTGACCCTGTCCCCTGACCCTGTCCCCTGACCTCTGACCTCTGACCCCTGACCCCTGACCTCTGACCCATGTCGCTTGCCCATGACCTATGACGACTCTCCTCTTACCTCTGACCCTGACCTCTGACTTCTGACCCTGACCCCTTACCCATGACCCACGACCCCTGACCTCTAACCCCGACCCCGACCTCTGACCTCTGAAACCTGACCCCTGACCTCTGACCCCTGACCTTTGACCCCTGACCTCTGACCCCTGACCCCTGACCTCTGATTTATGACCCCTGACCCCTGACCCCGACACTGACCCCTAACACTTGAACATGACCCTGACCCCTGACCCCTGAACCTGACCCATGACCCCTTACCACTCACCCTGACCCCTGACCCTGACCTCTGACCTCTGAACCCTTACCCTGAACTCTGACGCCTGACCTCTGACCCCTTACCCATGACCCACGACCCCGACCTATAACCCTGAACCCGACCCCTGACCTATGACCCCTGACCTCTGACCTCTGACCCTGACCTATGACCCCTGACCCATGGCCCCCGACCCCTGACCTCTGACCCCTGACCCCTGACCCTGACCCCTAACCCCCAACCTATGACCCCAGGCCCCTGACCTCTGACCTCTGACCCTGACCTCTGACCTTTGAACCCTTACCCTTACCTCTGACCCCAGACCTCTGAACCATGACCCACGATCCCTGACCTCTGACCCCTGACCCTGACCTCTGACATCTGACCCCTGACACCTGACCTCTGACCTCTGAACCCTTACCCTGACCTCTGACCCCTGACCTCTGACCTCTGACCCCTGACAACTTGACCTCTGACCCCTGACCCTCACCGCTGACCCTGACCTCTGACCTTTGAACCCTTACCCTTACCTCTGACCCCTGACCTCTGATCCATGACCCACAATCCCTGACCTCTGACCCCTGACCCTGACCTCTGACATCTGACCCCTGACACCTGACCTCTGACCTCTGAACCCTTACCCTGACTTCTGACCCCTGACCTATGACACGTGACCCCTGTCCCCTTACCCCTGACCCTGACCTCTGACATCTGACCACTGACACCTGACCTATGACCTCTGACCTCTGACCACTTACCCATGACCCACGACCCCTGACCTCTATCCCCGACCCCGACCTCTGACCTCTGAAACCTGACCCCTGACCCTGACCCCTGACCCCTGACCCCTGACCCTGACACCTAACCCTTGAACATGACCCTGACCTCTGACCCCTGACCCTTACCTCTGACCTTTGAGCCCTTACCTCTGACCCCAGACCTATGAACCATGACCCATGATCCCTGACCTCTGACCCCTGACCCTGACCTCTGACATCTGACCCTGACCTCTTACCTCTTACTTCTGACCCCTGACACTGACCCATTACCCATGACCCCCGACCCCTGACCTCTGATCTCTGACCCCTGTCCCTTACCCCTAAACCCCTGACCTATGACCCCAGACACCTGACCTCTGACCTCCGACCTCTGAACCTGACCTCTGATCTTTGAACCCTTACCCTTACCTCTGACCCCAGACCTCTGACCCATGACCCATGATCCCTGACCTCTGACCCCTGACCCCTGACCTCTGACCTCTGAACCATGTCGCTTGCCCCGACCTATGACGCCTGACCCCTGACCTCTGACCCTGACCTCTGACTTCTGACACTGACGCCTTACCCATGACCCACGACCCCTGACCTCTGACCCTGACCCCGAACTCTGACCTCTGAAACCTGACCCCTGAGCTCTGACCCCTGACCGTTGACCCCTGACCTCTGATCTCTGACCCCTGACACTGACTCGTGATTTCTGAACACTGAACCCTGATTTCTGAACCCTGACCCCTGACCTTTGACCCCTGACCCCGACCTCTGACCCGTGACCCTGACCCTGACCCCTGACCCCTGACCCCGACACTGACCCCTAACCCTTGAACATAACCCTGACCCCTGACCCCTGAACCTGACCCATGACCCCTGACCACTCACCCTGACCCCTGACCCTGACCTCTGACATTTGACCCCTGAAACCTGACCTCTGCTCTCTGAACCCTTACCCTGACCTCTGACCCCGACTCAAGATCCCTGACCACTGACCACTTACCCTGACCCCTTACCCACGTCCCCCGTCCCCCGACCTCTGACCCCTGACACTTGACCTCTGACCCTGTCCCCTGACCTCTGACCTCTGACCTCTGATCCCGACCCCTGACCTCTGAACCCTGACCCCGACCCCAGATCTCTGACCTCTGACCCATGACACTGACCCCTAACCACTGACCTATGACCCCACACCCCTGACCTCTGACCTCTGACCCTGACCTCTGACCTTTGAACCCTTACTCTTACCTCTGACCCCTGACTTCTGAATCATGACCCATGATTCCTGACCTCTGACCCCTTACCCTGACCTCTGACCTCTGATCCTGACCTCTGGACATTTTCCCCTGACCTCTTACCTCTGACCCCTCACCTCTGAATCATGACCCATGATTCCTGACCTCTGACCCCTTACCCTGACTTCTGACCTCTGATCCTGACCTCTGGACACTTTCCCCTGACCTCTGACCTCTGACCCCTGACACTTGACCTCTGACCCAGACCCCTGACCTCTGAACTCTGACCCATGACGCTTACACCTGACCTATGACGCCTGACCTCTTACCTCTGACCCTGACCCCTGACCTCTGACCCCTGACCCTGACCCTGACCCATGACCCCTGACCCCTGACCTCTGACCTCTGATCCTTACCTATGGACCCTGACCCCTGACACTTGACCTCTAACCCAGACCCCTGACCTCTGACCTCTGAACCATGACGCTTGCCCCTGACCTATAACGCCTGACCCCTGACCTCTGACCCTGACCCCTGACCTCTGTCCCCTGACCCTGACCCCTGACCCCTGACCCCGACCCTGACCCTCACCCTCACCCATGACCCCTGACCCCTGACCCTGACCCCTGACCCTGAAACTTGACACTGACCCTGACCCCTTACCCCTGACCCTAAACCTGAACCCTGACCCTGACCCTGACCCCTAACCCTAACCCCTGACCCCTGACCTCTGACCCAGACCCCTGACCTCTGACCCCTGACCCTGACCCCTGACCCCGACCCCTGACCCTGACCATGACTCTGACACTCACCCATGACCCCTGACCCTGACCCCTGACCCTGAAACTTGACACTGACCCCTGACCCCTTACCCTGACCCCTAACACATGACCCCGACCTCTTACCACGACCTCTGACCTCTGACCCTGACCTGTGACCTTTGAACCCTTGCCCTGACCTCTGACTCCTGACCTCTGACATCTGACCCCTGACCCTGACTCCTGATTTCTGATCCCTGAACCCTGACCCCTGACCTTTGACCCCTGACGCTGACCCCTGACCCCTGACCCCTTACCCCTGAACTCGACCCTGATCCCTAACCCTTGAACATGACCCTGACCCCTGACCACTCACCCTGACCACTGACCCTGACCTCTGACATCTGACCCCTGACACCTGACCTCTGACCTCTGAACCCTTACCCTGACCTCTGACCTCTGACCCTGACCTACGATCCCCAACCTCTGACCACTGACCCTGACCCCTTACCCATGACTCCCGACACCTAATCTCTGACCTCTGACCTCTGACCCCTGACCCTGACCCCGACCTCTGATCTCTGAACCCTGACACCTGACATCTGACCCCCGAACCCTTACCCTGACCTCTGAACCCTGACACTGACCTCGGACCTCTGACATCTAACCCATGACCCCTGACCTCTGACCCCTGACCTCTTACACCTGACCTCTGAACTCTCAACCCTTACCCTGAACTCTGACCCCTGACCTCTGACCCCTTACCCATGACCCCCGAACCCTGACCCCTGACCCCTGACCTCTGACCCCTTACCCTGACCTCTGACATCTGATTCCTTACACCTGACCTCTGACCTCTGAACCCTTACCCTGGCCTCTGACCCCTGACACTTGACCTCTGACCCTGTCCCCTGACCCTGTCCCCTGACATCTGACCTCTGACCACTGACCCCTGACCTCTGACCCATGTCGCTTGCCCATGACCTATGACGACTGTCCTCTGACCTCTGACCCTGACCTCTGACTTCTGACCCTGACCCCTTACACATGACCCACGAACCCTGACCTCTAACCCCGACCCCGACTTCTGACCTCTGAAACCTGACCCCTGAGCTCTGACCCCTGACCTTTGACCCCTGACCTCTGACCCCTGACCTCTGATCTATGACCCCTGACCCCGACACTGACCCCTAACCCTTGAACATGACCCTGAACCCTGACCCCTGAACCTGACCCATGACACATGACCCCTCACCCTGACCCCTGACCTCTGACCTCTGAACCCTTACCCTGAACTCTGACCCCTGACCTCTGACCCATGACCCATGATCCCTGACCTCTGATATCTGACCCTTGACACCTGACCTCTGACTTCTGAACCCTTACCCATGACCCATGACCCCTGACCTCTAACCCCGAACCCCGACCTCTGACCTCTAAAACCTGACCCCGGACCTCTGACCCATGACCCATGATGCCTGACCTCTGATATCTGACCCCTGACACCTGACCCCTGACCTCTGACCCCTTACCCATGACCCCCGACCCTTGACCTCTGAATACTGACCCTGACATCTGACCTCTGACCCCTGACCCATGACACGTGACCTCTGACCCCTGACCACTGACCCTGACAACAAACCCCCTGACATATGACCTCAGACCCCTGACCTCTGAGCTCTGACCCTGACCTCTGACCTCTGACCTCTGACCCATGACACTGACCAATTACCCATGGACCCCGACCCCTGACCTCTGACCTCTGACCCTGACCTCTGACCTCTGACCTCTGACCACGACCCCTGACCTATGACCCCTGACCTCTGAACTCTGACCCCTGACCCCTGACCCTGACTGCTAACAACCAACCTATGACCCCAGGCCTCTGGCCTCTGACCTCTGACCCTGACCTCTGACCTTTGAACGCTTACCCTCACCTCTGACCCCAGACCTCTGAACCATGACCCATGATCCCTGACCTCTGACCCCTGACCCTGACCTCTGACCTCTGATCCTGACCTCTGGACCCTGTCCCCTGACCTCTGACCTCTGACCCCTGACACTTGACCTCTGACCCCTGACCCCTGGCCCTGACCGCTGACCCTGACCTCTGACCTTTGAACCCTTACCTCTGACCCCTGACCTCTGACCCATGACCCACGATCCCTGACCTCTGACCCCTGACCCTGGCCTCTGACATCTGACCCCTGACACCTGACCTCTGACCTCTGAACTCTTCCCCTGACCTCTGACACCTGACCTCTGACCCCTTACCCATGACCCCCGACCCCGACCCATGACCTCTGACCCCGTCTCCTGACCTCTGACATCTGACCCCTGACACCTGAACTCTGACCTCTGAACTCTGACCCTGACCTATGACCCCTGACATCTGACCCCTGAACCTGACACTTGACACTGACCCCTGACCCTGACCCCTAACCCAGGACCCCTGACCTCTGACCCCTGACGCTGACCACTGACCCTGACCTCTGACCTTTGAACCCTTACCCTTACCTCTGACCTCTGACCCATGACCCATGATCCCTTACCTCTGACCCCTGACCCTGACGTCTGACATCTGACCCCTGACACCTGACCTCTGACCTCTGAACCCTTACCCTGACCTCTGACCCTGACTTCTGACCCCTTACCCATGACCCCCGACTCCCGAACCCTGACCTCTGACCTCTGACCCCTGACACTGACCTCTGACCTCTGACCCCTGACACATGACCCATGACCTCTGACCTCTGACCCCTGACCCCGACCCCTGACCTATGACCCCTGACCTCTGAACTCTGACCCTGACCTATGACCCCTGACATCTGACCCTCACCCTTGACACTGACCCCTGACCCTGACCCCTAACCCATGACCCCTGACCTCTGACCACTGACACTTGACCTCTTATCCAGACCCTTGACCTCTGACCTCTGACCCATGATGCTTGCCCCGACCTATGACGCCTGATCTCTTTCCTCTGACCCTGACCTCTGACTTCTGACCCTGACCCCTTACCCATGACCCACAACCCCTGACCTATGACCCCGACCCCGACCTCTGACCTCTGAAACCTGACCCCTGAGCTCTGACCCCTGACAGTTGACCCCTGACCTCTGACCGCTGACCCCTGACCCTGACTCCTGATTTCGGAACCCTGACCCCTTACCTTTGAGCCCTGACCCTGACCCCTGACCTCTGAACCCTGACCCTGACCTATGACCCCTGACATCTGACCCTCACCCTTGACACTGACCCCTGACCCTGACCCCTAACCCATGACCCCTGACCTCTGACCACTGACACTTGACCTCTTATCCAGACCCTTGACCTCTGACC
The DNA here is from genome assembly GCF_032191515.1 of Phaenicophaeus curvirostris. Classification (NCBI taxonomy): domain Eukaryota; kingdom Metazoa; phylum Chordata; class Aves; order Cuculiformes; family Cuculidae; genus Phaenicophaeus; species Phaenicophaeus curvirostris. The sequence continues at coordinate 23,978 of NW_027206707.1, forward strand.
TCTGACCCCTGACCCATGACACGTGACCCACGACCCCTGACCCCTAACCCCATGAACTATGACCCCAGACCCCTGACCTCTGACCTCTGTCCCCTGAACTCTGAGCTCTGACCCATGACGCTTGCCCCTGAGCTATGACGCCTGACCTCTTACCTCTGACCCTGACCACTGACTTCTGACCCTGAACCCTTACCCATGACCCACGACCCCTGACCTCTGACCTCGACCCCGACCTCTGACCTCTGAAACCTGACCCCTGAGCTCTGACCCCTGACCGTTGACCCCTGACCTCTGACCACTGACCCCTGACCTCTGATCTCTGACCCCTGACCCTGACTCCTGATTTCTGAACCCTGACCCCTGACCTTTGACCCCTGACCCCGACCCCTGACCCCTGACACCTTACCCTGACCCTGACCCCTAACCCTTAAACATGAGCCTGACCCCTGACCCCTGAACCTGACCCATGACCCCTGACCCCTCACCCTGACCCTGACCCCTGACCCTGACCCACGATCCCTGACCTCTGACCACTGACCCTGACACCTTACCCATGACCCCTGACCCCTGACCCCTGACCTCTGACCTCTGACCCATGACCCATGACCCATGACCCGTGACCTCTGACCTCTGACCCCTGATCCTGACCCCTAACCCCCTGAACTATTACCCCAGACCCCTGACCTCTGACCCTGACCTCTGACCTCCGACCTCTGACCCCTGACACTGACCCCTTACCCATGGCCCCCGACCCCTGACCTCTGACCCCTGACCCCTGACCCTGAGCCCTTACCCCCGACCTATGACCCCAGACCCCTGACCTCTGACCTCTAACCTCTTACCCTGACCTCTGACCTTTGAACCCTTACCCTTACCTCTGACCCAGACCTCTGAACCATGACCCATGATCCCTGACCTCTGACCCTTGACCCTGACCTCTGACCCTTGACCCTGACCTCTGGACCCTGTCCCCTGACCTCTGACCTCTGACCCCTGAAACCTGACCTCTGACCCTGACCCCTGACCTCTGACCCTGACCACTGACCCCTGACCCCTGACCCTGACCCTGGCCCTCACTCATGACCCCTGACACTGACCCCTGACCCTGAAACTTGACACTGACCCCTGACCCCTGACCCTGACCCCTAACACATGACCCCTGAACTCTGACCACGACCTCTGAACTCTGACCCTGAGCTGTGACCTTTGAACCCTTACCCTGACCTCTGACTCCTGACCTCTGACATCTGACCCCTGACCCTGACTCCTGATTTCTGAACCCTGACCCCTGACCCCTGACCTTTGACCCCTGACCCTGACCCCGACCTCTGATCTCTGAACCCTGACCCCTGACCTCTGACCCCGAACCACTACCCTGACCTCTGAACCCTGACCCTGACCTCTTACCTCTGATCCTGACCTCTGGACCCTGTCCCCTGACCTCTGACCCCTGAAACCTGACCTCTGACCCTGACCCCTGACCTCTGACCCATGACCCTGACCACTGACCCCTGACCCCTGACCCTGACCCTGGCCATCACCCTCACCCATGACCCCTGACACTGACCCCTGAACCTGAAAGTTGACACTGACCCCTGACCCCTGACCCTGACCCCTAACACATGACCCCTGACCTCTGACCACGACCTCTGACCTCTGACCCTGACCTGTGACCTTTGAACCCTTACCCTGACCTCTGACTCCTGACCTCTGACATCTGACCCCTGACCCTGACTCCTGATTTCTGAACCCTGACCCCTGACCCCTGACCTTTGATCCCTGATGCCTGACCCCGACCCCTGACCCCTAGCCCTGACCCTTGACCTCTGACCCCTGACCCATGAACCCTGACCCCTGACCCCTGACCTCTGACCCATGACCCCTGACCTCCGACCCCTGACACCTTACCTCTGACCCCTGACCCTGAATATGACCCCTGACCCATGACCCTGACCCCTTACCCATGACCCCCGAACCCTAACCCCTGACCTGTGATTTCTGAACCCTTACCCTGACCGCTGACCTCTGAACCCTTACCCCGACCCCTGACACCTTACCCCTGACCTCTGACCTCTGACCCATGACCTCTGAACCCTGACCCATGACCCCTGACCTATGATCTCTGACCCCCGAACCCTGACCTCTTCACCATGACCCCTGACCTCTGACCCTTGAATCTGAACCCTGAACCCTGACTCCTGACACCTGACCTCTGACCTCTGAAACCTGACCCCGACCTCTGACCCATGATCCCTGACCTTTGACCCCTGACCCTGAACTCTGAACTCTGAAACCTGACCCCTGACCTCTGACCTATGATCCCTGACCTCTGACCCTGACCTCTGACCCCTGACCCTGACCTCTGACCCCTGACCCCTCACCCTGACCCCGACCCTGACTCCTAACCCCTGAACATCACCCTGACCCCTGACCCTTACCCCTTACCCATGACCACCAACTCCTGATCCCTGACCCTGACCCTTACCCCCGACCTCTGACCCCTGACCCCTGACCTCTGACCCCTGACCTCTAACCTCTAGCCCTGACCCCTAACCCATACCCCCGACCCCTGACCTCTGACCCCTGACCTCTAACCTCTAACCCTGACCCCTTACCCTGACCCATGAACCCCGACCCCTGACTTCTGACCCCGACCCCTGACCCATGACTCCTGACCCCTGGCCCTGACCCCTGACCTCTGACCCCTGACACATGACCCATGACCCCTGATCCCTGACCTCTGACCCGTTGCCCTGACCCCTGACCCCTGACCCCTGAACTCTGATCTCCAACCCCTGACCCCTGACCCCTGACCCTGACCTCTGAACACTGACCTATGACCCATGACCCCTAACCTATGACCTCTGACATCTGACCTCTGAACCCTGACCTCTGACCCCTGACCCTGACCCCCTACCCATGACCCCCGAACGCTGACCCCTAACCTCTGAACTCTGAACCCTTACCCTGATCTCTGAACCCTGACCTATGACCCATGACCCCTAACTAATTACCTCTGACCCCCGACCCCTGACCCCTGACCCCTGACCTCTGACCCCTGACCCCTGACCTCCGACTCCTGACACCTGACTTCTGACCCCTGACATCTGAACCCTTACCCCTAACCTCTGGCCCCTGACCCCTAACCCATGATTCCTGACCTCTGACCACTGACCCGGACCTCTTAACCCTGACACTTGAACTCTGACCCCTGATCCCTGACCTCTGACCCCTGACCCTGACGTCTGACCTCTGAACCCTGACATCTGACCTCTGACCTCTGAACCCTGACCCTGACCTCTGACCTCTGACCTGAGCTCTGACCTCTGAACCTGACCTCTGAACTCTGATCCCTGACACCTGAGCTCTGAACCCCGACCCCGAAATCTGAACCCTGACCTATGACCCATGACCCCTGACCTCTGACCTCTGACCCCTGACCTCTGACGCATGACCCATAACCCCGACCCCTGACCTCGAACCCTGACACCTGACCTCTGACCCCTGACCTCTGAACCCTGACCCGTAACCTCTGACCCCTGACCCTTGAATCTAACCCCTGACACCTGACCTCTGACCTCTGAACCCTGACATATGATCTCCGACTCCTGACCCCTGACCTCTGACCCCTTACCCTGACCCCTACCTCTGAACCCTGACCTATGACCCATGACCCCTGACCTATGACCTCTGACCCCTGACCTCTGACCTCTAACCCTGACCCCCTGACACTGACCCATGACCCCTGACCACTGGCCCTTACCACTGACCTCTGATCTCGGTCCCCCGACACCTGACCTCTGGCCCCTGACCCTGACCTATTACCCTGATCCCTGACCCTCTGACCCCTGACCTCTGACCCCTGACCCTGAACCCTGACCCCCGAACTCTGACCTCTTACCCCTGGCCCTGACCCCTGACCTCTTACCTCTGACCCATGCCACCTAACCCCTGACCTCTGACCTCCGACCCCTGACACCTGACCTCTGACCCCTAACCCTGACCTATGACCCTGACCCCCTCATACCTTAGTCTTGACCTCTGACCTCGGAACACTTACCCTGCCCTCTGACCCCTGACCCCTGACCCCTCAACCTGACCTCGACCCTGACCCCAAACCCCTGAACATCACCCTGACCCCTGACCCCGACCATGACCCCTGACCTCTGACCGCTGACCATGACCTCTGAGCCCTGACTCCTGACCCTGACCCCTGACCCCCTGACCCTGACCCCTGAACCCTGACCTCTGACCCTGTCCCCTGACTTCTGACCTCTGACCCTTAGCTCTGACCCCTGATCTCTTACCCCTGACCCTGACCTCTGGCCCTTGACTCTTACCCACTGACCCTGACCCATGACCCCAGAACTCTGACTCCTTACCCCGACCCCTTACCCATGACCCCCGACCCCTGACCCATGACCTCTGAACTCTGAACCCTTACCCTGACCTCTGACCCCTGACCCCTGACACCTCACCCTGACCCCGACCCTGACCCCTAACCCCTGAACATCACCCTGACCCCTGACCTCTGGCCCCTGAATCCTGACCCTGACCCTTGACAATGACCCCTGACCCCTCACCATGACCCCTGACCCCTGACCCTGACCCGTAACCCCTGACCGTGACCCTGACCCCTGACCCCTGAACCTAACCCCTCACACTGACCCTGACCCCTTACCCTGAACCCTGACCCCTAAACCCTAACCCCTGACCCCTGACCCTGACCACTGATCCTGACCTTGACCCCTAACCCCTTACCCTAACGCGTAACCCCTGACCGTGACCCTGAACCCTGACCCCTGACCTCGACCCCTGACACCTGACCCCTGACCCTGGCCCCTTACCCATGACCCCTGCCCCGACCCCTGACCTCTGACCTATGAACCCTTACCCTGACCTCTGGTCTCTGAATTCTTACTCAGACCTCTGAACCCTGACCTATTACCCATGACCCCCGACCCCTGACCCCTGACCCCCGACCCCTGACCCCTGACCTCTGACATCTGATCCATGACCTATGACCCCTGACCTCTGACCCCTGACACCTGACCTCTGACCCCTGACCTCTGAACCCTGACCCCTAAACTCTGGCCCCTAACCCCTGACACTGATCGCTTACCCATGACCCCAGACCCCTGACCCCTGACCTCTAACCTCTAAACCTTTACCCTGACCTCTGACCCATGACCCCTGACTCCTCACCCTGACCCCTCACCTCTGACCCATGACCCATGACCCCTGACAACTGACCTCTGACCTCCGACCCCTAATATCTGACCTCTGACCCCTGACCCTGACCTATGACCCTGAACACTGACCCCCTGACCGCTGACCTATGACCCATGACCCCTGACCCCTGACCTCTAACCCTTCACACTGACCCCTGACACAGACCGCTTACCCATGACCCCCGACCCCTGACAACTGACCTCTGCACCCTTACCCTGACCTCTGACCCCTGACCACTGACCCCTAACCCCTGAACATAACCCTGACCACTGACCCCTGACCCCTGACCTCTGACCGTGAGCTCTGAACCCCGAAAACTGACCCCTGACCCTGACCTCTGACCACTGACTCCTGACCCTGACCCTTGACACTGACCCCTGACCCATGACCTCGACACCTGACCCCTGATGTCTGAACCTTGACCCGGAACTCTGACCCCTGTCCCATGAACCCTGACCCCTGGACTTGACCCCTGACCTCTGACCCCTGACCCATGACACCTGACCTCTGACCTCCGACCCCTCATACCTGACCTCTGACCGACGACACTGACCTATGACCCTGTCCCCTGACCCCCTGACCCCTGACCTCTGACCTCTAAACCCTGACCTCTGACCCCTGACCCATAACACTGACGCCTTACCCATGACCCCCGAACCCTGACCCCTGACCTCTGACCCCTGGCCCTGACCCCTGACCTCTGACACCTGACCCATGACCCCTGACCTCTGACCTTTGACCCCTCACACCTGACCTCTGACCGATGACCCTGAACTATGACTCTGTCCTCTGACCCCCGACCCCTGACCTCTGACCTCTAAACCCTGACCTCTGACCCCTGACCCATAACACTGACGCCTTACCCATGACCCCCGACCCCTGACCCCTGACCTCTGACCTCTGAACACTTACCCTGACTTCTGAACAATGACCTATGACCCATGACCCCTGACCTATGACCTCTGACCCCGACCCATGACCTCTGACCCATGACCCGTGACCCATGACCTCTGACCCCTGACTCCTGACCTCTGAAACCTGACCCCTAACCTCTGGCCCCTGACCCCTGACCTCTGACCCTTGAATCTGACCCCTGACACCTGACCTCTGACCTCCGACACGTGACCCCTGACACTGACCTATGACCCTGACCCCTGACCCCCTGACCCCTGAACTCTGAACTCTGAACCCTGACCCATGACCTCTGACCCCTTGCCCTGACCCCTGACCTCTTACCCCTGACCCATGACCCCTTACCCCTGACTTCTGACCTCCGACCCCTGACACGTGACCCCTGACCCTGAATTATGACCCTGACCCCTGACCCCTGACCTCTAAACCCTGACCTCTGACTCCTGACCCATGACACTGACCCCTTACCCATGACCCCCTACCCCTGACCCCTGACCTCTGACCTCTGAACCCTTACCCTTACCTCTGAACCGTGATCTCTGACCTCCGACCCCTCACACCTGACCTCTGACCGACGACACTGACCTATGACCCTGTCCCCTGACCCCCTGACCCCTGACCTCTGACCTCTAAACCCTGACCTCTGACCCCTGACCCATAACACTGACGCCTTACCCATGACCCCCGAACCCTGACCCCTGACCTCTGACCCCTGGCCCTGACCCCTGACCTCTGACACCTGACCCATGACCCCTGACCTCTGACCTTTGACCCCTCACACCTGACCTCTGACCGATGACCCTGAACTATGACTCTGTCCTCTGACCCCCGACCCCTGACCTCTGACCTCTAAACCCTGACCTCTGACCCCTGACCCATAACACTGACGCCTTACCCATGACCCCCGACCCCTGACCCCTGACCTCTGACCTCTGAACACTTACCCTGACTTCTGAACAATGACCTATGACCCATGACCCCTGACCTATGACCTCTGACCCCGACCCATGACCTCTGACCCATGACCCGTGACCCATGACCTCTGACCCCTGACTCCTGACCTCTGAAACCTGACCCCTAACCTCTGGCCCCTGACCCCTGACCTCTGACCCTTGAATCTGACCCCTGACACCTGACCTCTGACCTCCGACACGTGACCCCTGACACTGACCTATGACCCTGACCCCTGACCCCCTGACCCCTGAACTCTGAACTCTGAACCCTGACCCATGACCTCTGACCCCTTGCCCTGACCCCTGACCTCTTACCCCTGACCCATGACCCCTTACCCCTGACTTCTGACCTCCGACCCCTGACACGTGACCCCTGACCCTGAATTATGACCCTGACCCCTGACCCCTGACCTCTAAACCCTGACCTCTGACTCCTGACCCATGACACTGACCCCTTACCCATGACCCCCTACCCCTGACCCCTGACCTCTGACCTCTGAACCCTTACCCTTACCTCTGAACCGTGATCTCTGACCTCCGACCCCTCACACCTGACCTCTGACCGATGACCCTGACCTATGACCCTGTCCTCTGACCCCCTGACCCCTGACCTCTGATCTCTAAACCTTGACCTCTGACCCCTGACCCATAACACTGACGCCTTACCCATGACCCCCGACCCCTGACCCCTGACCTCTGACCTCTGAACACTTACCCTGACTTCTGAACGATGACCTATGACCCATGACCCCTGACCTATGACCTCTGACCCCCGACCCATGACCTCTGACCCATGACCCCTGACCCATGACCCCTGACCTCTGAAACCTGACCCCTAACCTCTGGCCCCTGACCCCTGACCTCTGACCCTTGAATCTGACCCTTGACCCCTGACACCTGACCTCTGACATCCGACACGTGAACCCTGACACTGACCTATGACCCTGACCCCTGACCCCCTGACCCCTGAACTCTGAACTCTGAACCCTGAACTCTGAACTCTTAACCCTGAACCCTGACCCATGACCTCTGACCCCTTGCCCTGACCCCTGAACTCTTACCCCTGACCCATGACCCCTTACCCCTGACCTCTGACCTCTGACCCCTGACACGTGACCCCTGACCCTGAACTATGACCCTGAACCCTGACCCCCGACCCCTGACCTCTGACCTCTAAACCCTGACCTCTGACCCCTGACCCATGACACTGACCCCTTACCCATGACCCCCTACCCCTGACCTCTGACCTCTGAACCCTTACCCTGACCTCTGAACCCTGACCTATGAGCCATGACCCCTAACTAATGACCACTGACCCCCGACTCCCGACCTCTTACCCATGACCCCTGACCTCCGACCCCTGACACCTGACCACTGACCCCTGACCTCTGAACCCTTACCCCTAACCTCTGGCCCCTGACCCCTTATCTCTGACCCTTGAATCTGACCCCTGAACCCCGACACCTGACCTCTGACCTCTGAACCCTGACCCCGACCTCTGACCCATGATCCCTGACCTCTGATCCCTGACCCTGACCTCTGAACCCTGACAATTGTCCTCTGACCCCTGACCTCTGACCTCTAACCTCTGACCCTGAGCTCTGATCAGACCCTGACATCTGAACTCTGACCCCTGACACCTGACCTCTGAACCCTGACCTATAACCCATGACCCCTGACCTATGACCTATGACCTCTCACCCCTGACCCATGACACCTAACCCCTGACTTCTGACCTCCGACCCCTGACACCTGACCTCTGACCCCTAAACCTGACCTATGACCCTGACCCCCTTACCCCTTACTCCTGACCTCTGACCTCTGAACACTTACCCTGTCCTCTGACCCCTGACCCCTGACCCCTCAACCTGACCTCGACCCTGACCCCAAACCCCTGAACATCACCCTGACCCCTGACCCCTGACCATGACCCCTGACCCTGTCCCCTGACCTCTGACCATGACCTCTGAGCCCTGACTCCTGACCCTGACCCCTGACCCTCACCCTGACCCCTGACCACTGACCTCTGACCCTATCCCCTGACCTCTGACCTCTGACCCTGAGCTCTGACCCCTGATCTCTTACCCCTGACCCTGACCTCTGGCCCTTGACTCTGACCCCTGACCCTGACCCATGACCCCAGAAATCTGACTCCTTACCCCGACCCCTTACCCATGACCCCCGACCCCTGATCCATGACCTCTGAACTCTGAACCCTTACCCTGACCTCTGACCCCTGACCCCTGAACATCACCCTGACCCCTGACCTCTGGCCACTGACTCCCGGCCCTGACCCTGACCCTGACCCTTGACAATGACCCCTGACCCCTCACCATGACCCCTGACCCCTGAACCCTGACCCTGACCACTGATCCTGACCCAGACCCCTGACCCCTTACCCTAACGCGTAACCCCTGACCGTGACCCTGAACCCTGACCCCTGACCCTGAACCCTGACCCTGGCCTCTTACCCATGACCCCCGACCCCGACCCCTGACCTCTGACCTCTGAACCCTTACCCTGACCTCTGATCTCTGAACACTTACTCTGACCTCTGAACCCTGACCTATTACCCATGACCCCCGACCTATGACCTCTGACCCCTGACCCCTGATACCTGACCCATGACCTATGACCCCTGACCTCCGACCCCTGACACCTGACCTCTGACCCCTGACCTCTGAATCCTGACCCCTAACCTCTGGCCCCTGACCCCTGACCTCCGACCCATGAATCTTACCCCTGACCTCTGACCACGACAACTGACCTCTGACCCCTGACCTGTGAACCCTGACCCCTAAACTCTGGCCCCTGACCCCTGATACTGATTGCTTACCCATGACCCCAGACCCCTGACCCCTGACCTCTGACCTCTGAACCTTTACCCTGACCTCTGATCCATGACCCCTAACTCCTCACCCTGACCCCTGACCTCTGACCCATGACCCATGACCCCTGACAACTGACCCTTGACTCTGACCCCTGACACAGACCGCTTACCCATGACCCCCGACCCCTGACCCCTGACCTCTGAACCCTTACCCTGACCTCTGAACCCTGACCCCTGACCACTCACCCTGACCCCGACCCTGACCCCTAACCCCTGAACATCACCCTGACCACTGACCCCTGACCCTGACCCTGACCCCTGACCCTGACCCCTGACCCCTGACCTCTGAACCCTTACCCCTAATCTCTGGCCCCTGACCCCTGACCCCTGACCTCTGACCCTTGAATCTGACCCCTGAACCCTGACACATGACCTCTGACCTTTGAACCCTGACCCCGACCTCTGACCCCTGACCCCTGACCTCTGACCTCTAACCACTGACCCTGAGCTCTGATCAGACCCTGACCTCTGAACTCTGACCCCTGACACCTGACCTCTGAACCCCGACCTATAACCCATGACCCCTGACCTATGACCTATGACCTCTGACCCCTAACACCTGACTTCTGACCTATAACCCTGACCCCTGAACCTGACCCGTGACCCCGAACACTGACTCTGAACCCTGGCCCTGACCCCTGCCCTCTGACCTCTGAAACCTGACCCCTGACCCTGAGCTCTGACCCCTGACATCTGACCCCTGACCCCTGACCCTGACCTATGACCCTGACCCCTGACCCCCTGACCACTGAACCTGACCCCGACCTATGACCTATGAACCCTGACCTCTGAACACTGAACCATGACCCCTGACCCCTGACCTCTGACCCTTGACTCTGAGCCCTGACCCCTAACCCTGACCGCTTACCCATGACCCCCGACCCCTGACAACTGACATCTGACCTCTCACGACTGACCCATGACACTGACCCTTGACACTGACCTCTGATCCATGACCCCTGACACCTGACCTCTGACCCTTGACTCTGACCCTTTACCCATGACAGCCTAACCCTGACCCCTGACCCTGACCCTTACTCCCTGACCTATGACACCTGACCTATGACATCTGACCCCTGACCTCTGACCTCTGACCCTGAACTCTGACCCCTGACACCTGACCTCTGAACCCTGACCCCGACCTCTGATTCATGATCCCTGACACTTGACCTCTGACCCATGACCTCTGACCCCTGACCTCTTACACTGAGCTCTTACCCCTGACCCCGACCCCTGACATCTGACCTCCTACCCCTGACACCTGACATCTGCCCCGACCCTGACCTATGACCCTGATCTCTGACCCCCTGACCCTTGACCTCTGAACCCTGACCCCTGACCCATGACCCCTGACCCCGGTAGTCTGACCCTTGACTCTGACTTCTGACCCCTGAACCTGACCCCTTACCCATGAACCCCGACCCCTGACAACTGACATCTGACCTCTGAACCCTTCCCCTGACCTCTGACCTCTGAACCCTTACCCTGACCTCTAACCCATGACCCCTCACCCTGATCCGACCCTAACCCCTAACCCCTAAACATCACCTTGACCACTGACCCCTTACCCATGACCCCCAACCCCTGACCCTGACCCTTAACCCCTGACCCCTGACCCCTGACCTCTGACCCTTACCCCTGACCCTGACCCATGACTCTCAACCCCTGACCTCTGAACCCTGGCCCTGACCCCTGACCTCTGACCCATGACCCCTGACCCCTGACCCATGGCCCTGACCCCTGACCTCCGACCCCTGACCCATGACCCCTGACCCCTGACCTCCGACCCCTGACACCTTACCTCTGACCTCTGACCCCTGACCCCCTGATCCCTGACCCCTGACCTCTAAACACTGACTTCTGACCCCTGACCCATGACCCCTGACCCATGACCCCTGACCCATGATCCCCGAAACCTAACCCTGACCTCTGACCTCTGAACCCTTACCCTGACCCCTGACACCTGACCCCTGACCTCTGACCCATGACCCATGACCCATGACCTCTGAACCCTGACCCATGACCTATGACCTATGACCCCCGAACCCTGACCCCTGAACTCTTCACCATGACCCCTTACCTCTGACCCTTGAATGTGAACCCTGACCACTGACACCTGACCTCTGACCTCTGAACACTGACCCCGACTTCTGACCCATGATCCCTGACCTCTGACCCCTGACCCTGACCTATGACCCTGACCACTGCCCCACTTACCCCTGACCCCTGACCTCTGAACCCTGACCTCTGACCCATGACCCATGACCCAAGACCTCTGAAGCTTGACTCTGACCCCTGACCCCTGACACTGACCCCTTACCCATGACCCCCGACCCCTGACCCCTGACCTCTGACCTCTGAACCCTTACCCTGACCTCTGAAACCTGACCTATGACCCATGACCCCTGACCCTGACCCCAGACCTATGACCCCTGACCCCTGACCTCCGACCCTTGACTCTGACCCCTGACATCTGACCATGACCACTTACCCATGACCCCCGACCTCTGAACCCTGACCTCTGAACCCTTCCCCTGACCTCTGACCTCTGAACCCTTACCCAGACCTCTGACCCCTGACCCCTCACCCTGACCCCGACCCTGACCCCTAACCCCTGAACATCACCCTGACCTCTGACCATGACCCCTTACCCATGGCCCCCAACTCCTGATCCCTGACCCTGACCCTTACCCCCTGACCTCTGAACCATGACACCCGACCCCTGACCCCTGGCCCTGACCCCTGACCTCTTACCCCTGACCAATGACCCCTGACCCCTGACCTCTGACATCCGACCCCCGACACCTGACCTCTGACCCCTGATCCCTGACCCCCTGACCCCTGACATCTGACTTCTGACCTATGAACCTGACCCCTCACCCTGACCCCGACCCTGACCCCTAACCCCTGAACATCACCCTAACCCCTGACCCTGACCCCTGACCCCTGAACATTACACTGACCCCTGACCTCTGACCTCCGACCCCTGACACCTGACCTCTGACCCTGACCCTTACCCCCTGACCTCTAACCTGTCCCCTGACCCTGACCCAGGACCCCCGACCCCTGACTTCTGACCCCTGACCCATGACCCCTGTCCTCTGGCCCTGACCCCTGACCTATGACCCCTGACACATGACCACTGACCCATGACCTCTGACCCCTTGCCCTGACCCCTGACCCCTGACCCCTAATATCCGACCCCTGACCCCTGACCCTGACCTCTGAACCCTGACCTATGACCCATGACCCCTAAACTTGACCCCTTGCCCATGACCCCCGACCCCTGACCCCTGACCTCTGAACCCTTACCCTGACCTCTGAACCCTTACCTCTAATCTCCGACCCCTGACCCCTGACCTCTGACATCTGAACCCTGAACTCTGACCCCTGACCCCTGACCTTGAACCCTTACCCATGACCCCCGACCCCTGACCTCTGAACCCTTACCCTGACCTCTGAACCCTGACCTCTGACCCATGACCCCTGATCTCCGACCCCTGACACCTTAACTCTGACCCCTGACCCTGAATATGACCCCTGACCCTGACCCCTTACCATGACCCCCGAAGCCTAACCCCTGACCTCTGACCTCTGAACCCTTACCCTGACCTCTGACCTCTGAACACTTACCCCGACCCCTGACACCTGACCCCTGACCTCTGACCTCTGACACATGACCTCTGACCCTGACCCATGACCCCTGATCTATGATCTCTGACCCCCGAAACCCTGACCTCTTCACCATGATCCCTGACCTCTGACCCTTTAATCTGAACCCTGACTCTGACACCTGACCTCTGACCTCTGAACACTGACCCCGACCTATGACCCATGATCCCTGACCTCTGACCCCTGACCCTGACCTATGACCCTGACGCGTGCCCCACTTACCCCTGACCCCTGACGTCTGACCTCTGAACCCTGAAATCTGACCCCTGACCCCTGACCCCTGACCTCTGAAGCTTGACTCTGGCCCCTGACCCCTGACACTGACCCCTTACCCATGACCCCCGAACCCTGACCCCTGACCTCTGACCTCTGAACCCTTACCCTGACCTCTGACCCCTAACCCATGTCACCTGACCTATGACCCCTGACCTCTGACCCCTGACCAATGATCTCTGACCCTGACCTCTGACCTTTGAACCCTTACCCTTACCTCTGACCCCAGACCTCTGAACCATGACCCATGATCCCTGACCTCTGACCCCTGACCCTGACCTCTTACCTCTGATCCTGACCTCTGGACCCTGTCCCCTGACCTCTGACCCCTGAAACCTGACCTCTGACCCTGACCCCTGACCTCTGACCCCTGACCCTGACCACTGACCCCTGACCCCTGACCCTCACCCTGGCCTTCACCCTCACCCATGACCCCTGACACTGACCCCTGACCCTGAAAGTTGACACTGACCCCTGACCCCTGACCCTGACCCCTAACACATGACCCCTGACCTCTGACCACGACCTCTGACCTCTGACCCTGACCTGTGACCTTTGAACCCTTACCCTGACCTCTGACTCCTGACCTCTGACATCTGACCCCTGACCCTGACTCCTGATTTCTGAACCCTGACCCCTGACCTTTGACCCCTGACGCCTGACCCTGACCCCTGACCCCTAGCCCTGACCCTTGACCTCTGACTCCTGACCCATGAACCCTGACCCCCTGACCCCTGGCCCTGACCCCTGACCTCTGACCCTTACCTCTGACCTTTGAACCCTTACCCTTACCTCTGACCCCAGACCTCTGAACCATGACCCATGATCCCTGACCTCTGACCACTGACCCTGAGCTCTGACCCCTGACCCTGACCTCTGACCTCCGACCCCTGACACCTGACCTCTGGTCCCTGACCCTGACCTATGACCCTGATCCCTGACCCCCCTGAGCCCTGACCCCTGACCTCTGAACCCTGACCTCTGACCCCTGACCCCTGACCTCTGACTGTGAGCTCTGACCCCTGACCTCTGACCCCGACCCTGACCTCTGACCACTGACTCCTGACCCTGACCCCTTAACCATGATCCCCAACGCCTGTCCCGTGACCCTGACCCTTACTCCTGACCCCTGACCCCTGACCTAGTACCCCTCACCTATGACCTCTGACTCCTGACCTCTGTACCATGACCCCTGACTTCTGACTTCCGACCCCTGACTCCTGACCTCTGGCCCTTGACCCTGACCTATGACCCTGATCTCTGACCCCCTGACCTCTGAACTCTGACCCCTGACCTCTAACATCTAAACCCTGACTTTTGACCCAAGACCCCTGATATTTGACCTCCGACCACTGACACCACCTCTGGCCCCTGACCCTGACCTATGACCCTGATCCCTGACCCCCTGACCCTGACCTATGACCCTGATCCCTGACACCCTGACCCCTGACCTCTGAACCCTGACCTCTGACCCCTGACCCATGACCCCTGACCCCAGAACTCTGACCCTTGACTCTGAAGTTTGACCCCCTGAACCTGACCCCTTACCGATTACCCCCGACCCCTTACCCCTGACCTCTGACCTCTGAGCCCTTCCCCCTGACCTCTGACCCCTGACCCTTCACCCTTACCCCGACCCTGACCCCTAACACCTGAACATCACCCTGACCCCTGACCCCTTACCCATGACCCCCAACCCCCTGACCCTGTCCCTTATACCCTGACCCCTGACCCTGACCTCTGACTGTGAGCTCTGACCCCTGACCTCTGACCCCGACCCTGACCTCTGACAACTGACTCCTGACCCTGACTCCTTAACCATGATCCCCAACGCCTGACCCGTGACCCTGACCCTTACTCCCCTGACCCCTGACCCCTGACCAAGTACCCCCTCACCTGACCTCTGACTCCTGACCTCTGTACCATGACCCCTGACTTCTGACTTCCGACCCCCTGACTCCTGACCTCTGGCCCCTGACCCTGACCTATGACCCTGATCTCTGACCCCCTGACCTCTGACCTCTGACCCCTGGCCTCTAACATCTAAACCCTGACTTTTGACCCAAGACCCCTGATATTTGACCTCCGACCACTGACACCTGACCTCTGGCCCCTGACCCTGACCTATGACCCTGATCCCTGACCCCCCTGACCCTGACCTATGACCCTGATCCCTGACCCCCTGACCCCTGACCTCTGAACCCTGACCCCTGACCCATGACCCCTAACCCCAGAACTCTGACCCTTGACTCTGAAGTTTTACCCCTGAACCTGACCCCTTACCGATTACCCCCCGACCCCTTACCCCTGACCTCTGACCTCTGAACCATTCCCCTGACCTCTGACCCTGACCCTTCACCCTTAACCCGACCCTGACCCCTAACACCTGAACATCACCCTGACCCCTGACCCCTTACTCATGACCCCCAACCCCTGACCCTGACCCTTATCCCCTGACCCCTGACCTCTGACCTCTAACCCTGACCACTGACCCTGACCCATGACCCTCGACCCCTGACCTCTGACCTCTGGCCCTGACCCCTGACCTCTGACCCCTGACCCATGAACCCGAACCCTTATCCCTGGCCCTGACCCTTGACCTCTGACCCCTGACCCATGACCCCTGACCCCTGAACCCTGGCCCTGACCCCTGACCTCTGACCCATGACCCCTGACCTCCGACCCCTGACACCTTACCCCTGACCCTGACCTCTGACCTCTGACCCCTGACCACTGACCCCTGACCCTTACCCCTTACCCATGACCCCCGAACCCTAACCCCTGACCTCTGACCTCTGAACCCTCACCCTGACCTCTGACCTCTTACCCCGACCCCTGACACCTGACCCCTGACATCTGACCTCTGACCCAAGACCCATGACTTCTGAACCCTGACCCATGACCCCTGACCTATGATCTCTGACCCCCGACCCCTTACCTATTCACCATGACCCCTGACCTCTGACCCTTGAATCTGAACCCGGACCCTGACTCCTGACACCTGACCTCTGAACACTGACCCCGACTTATGACCCATGATCCCTGACCTCTGACAACTGACCCTGACCTCTAAACCCTTACACCTGACCCCTGACCTCTGACCCATGATCCCTGACATCTGACCCCTGACCCTGACCTATGACCCTGACGTGTGCCCCACTTACTCCTGACCCCTGACGTCTGACCTCTGAACCCTGAAATCTGAACCCTGACCAATGACCCCTGACCCCGACCTCTGAAGCTTGACTCTGACCCCTGACCCCTGACACTGACCCCTTACCCATGACCCCAACCCCTGAGCCCTGACCTCTGACCTCTGAACACTTACCCTGACCTCTGACCCTGACCTCTGACCCCCTCACCCTGACCCCGACCCTGACCCCTAACCCCTGAATTTCACCCTGACCCCTGACCCTGACCCCTGATCCTGTCCCCTGACCCCTGACCTCTTACCCCTGACCATGACCTCTGACCCCTGACCATGACCTGTGACCTCTGACCCCCGACCCCTGACCCTTACCCCTGACCCTGACACTTACCCCCTGACCTCTGACCTCTGACCCTGAGCTCGGAACCCTGACCTATGACCCATGACGCCTTACATATGAACGCTGACCCCGACCCCTGACATCTGACCCCTGACCTCTGACCCATGACCCCTGACCCCTGACCTCCGACCCCTGACACCTAACCTCTGACCCCTGACCTCTGAACCCTGACCCCTTACCTCTGACCCCTGACCCATGACCCCTGACCTTGATCTCTGACCCTTGAATCTGACCCCTGACCCCTGACACCTGACCTCTGAACTCTGAAACCTGACCCCGACCTCTGACCCATGATCCCTGACCTCTGACCCCTGACCCTGACCTCGGAACCCTGACACTTGAACTCTGACCCATGACCCCTGACCTATGACCTCTGACCCTGACCCTTGACCTCTGACCTCTAACCCTTACCCCTGACCATGACCCTTGGCCCCGACCCTCTGTCCTCTGACCCCAGACCCATAACCCCTGACCCCTGACCCTTGACTCTGACCCCTGACCTCTGACCATGACCCCTTACCCATGACCCCCGAACCCTGACCCCTGATGTCTGACCTCTGAACCCATACCCTGACCTCTGACCTCTGAACCCTTACCCTGACTCCGACCCTGACCCCGAACCCCTGAACATCACCCTGACCCTTACCACTTACCCATGACCCCCAACTCCTTACCCCTGACCCTTACCCCCTGACCTCTGACCCCTGACGTCTGATCTCTAACCTCTGACCCTGAGCTCTGATCAGACTCTGACCTCTGAACTCTGACCCCTGACACCTGACCTCTGAACCCTGACCTATAACCCATGACCCTGACCTATTACCTATGACCTCTGATCCCTGTCCCATGACCCCTGACCTCTGACATCCGACCCCAGACACCTGACCTCTGACCCCTGACCCTCACCTATGACCCTGAACCCTGACCCCCTTACCCCTGACCCCTGACCTCTGTCCTCTGAACCCTGACCCTTCACCCTGACCCCGACCCTGACCCCTAACCACTGAACATCACCCTGACCCCCTGACCCCTGACCCGGTCCCCTGACCCCTTAACATCACACAGACCCCTGACCCCTGACCTCTGACCTCCGACCCCTGACACCTGACCTCTGACCCCTGACCCTGACCCTTACCCCCTGACCTCTAACCCTGACCCCTGACCCTGACCAATGACCCCGTCCACTGACTTCTGACCCATGACCCATGACCCCTGACCCCTGACCCCTGGCCCTGACCCCTGACCTCTGACCCCTGACACATGGCCCATGACCCCTGACCCCTTACCTCTTACCCCTTGCCCTGACCCCTGATCCCTGACCTCTTACCTCCAACCCCTGACACCTGACCCCTGACCCTGACCTATGACCCTGACCCCTGACCCCCTGACCCCTGACCTCTGACTTCTGAACCCTGATATCTGACCCATGACCCCTGACCTCTGACCTCTGAACCCCTACCCTGACCTCTGAATCCTGACCTCTGACCCCTGACCTCTGACCTCTAACCCTGCCCCCTGACCCTGACCCATGACCCCCGACCCCTGACTTCTGACCCCTGACCCCTGACCCATGACCATTGACCCCTGGCCCTGACCCCTGACCTCTAACCCCTGACACATGACCCATGATTCCTGACCTCTGACCCCTTGCCCTGACCCCTGACCCCTGACCCATGACCCCTGACCTCTGATCTCCGACCCCTGACCCCTGACCTCTGACCTCTAACCCTGAGCTCTGATCAGACCCTGACCTCTGAACTATGACCCCTGACACCTGACCTCTGAACCCTGACCTATGACCCCTGACACCTGACCTCTGACCTATAACCCTGACCCCTGACCCTGGCGCATGACCCCGACCACTGACCTCTGAACCTGGCCCTGACCACTGACCTATGACCCCTGTCCCCTGACCTCTGACCTCTGCCCCTGACATCTGACCTCTGACCCCTGACCCTGACCTCTGACCCTGAACCCTGACACCTGACCTATGACCTCTGAACCTTGACACCCTGACCCATGACCCCTGACCCCTGACCTTTGACCCTTTACTCTGACCCCTGACCGCTTACCCCTGACCCCTGACCTCTGACCTCTAACCCTTACCCCTGACCATGACCCATGACCCCGACCCCTGACCTCTGACCCTTGGCCCCGAACCCTGACCTCTGACCCCAGACCCATGACCCCCTGACCCCTGAACACTGACCCTTGACTCTGACCCCTAACCTCTGACCATGACCCCTTACCATGACCCCCGAACCCTGACCCCTGACGTCTGAACTCTTAACCCATACCCTGACCTCTGACCTCTGAACCCTTACCCTGACCTCTGACCCCTGACCCCTCACCCTTACCGTGACCCTGACCCCTAACCCCTGAACATCACCCTGTCCCCTGACCCTGACCCCTTACCCATGACCCCCAACTCCTGGCCCCTTGACCCTGACCCTTACCCCCTGACCTCTGACCCCGACCCCTGACCTCTGACCTCTAACCTCTAACCCTGACCCCTGACTCTGACCCATGACCTCCTACCACTAACCTCTGACATCCGACCCCAGACACCTGACCTCTGACCCCTGACCCTGACCTATGACCCTGACCCCCTTACCCCTGACCCCTGACCTCTGACCTCTGAACCCTGACCCTTTACCCTGACACCTGACCCTGACCCCTGACCCTGTCCCCTGGCCCCTGAACATCACACTGACCCCTGACCCCTGACCTCTGACGTCCGACCCCTGACACCTGACCTCTGACCCCTGACCCTGACCCTTAACACCTGACATCTAACCCTGACCCCTTACCCTGACCAATGACCCCCGACACCTGACTTCTGACCCCTTACCCATGACCCCTGACCCCTGGTCCTGACCCCTGACCTCTTACCCCTGACACATGGCCCATGACCCCTGACCCCTGACCTCTTACCCCTTGCCCAGACCCCTGACCTCTGACCTCTTACCTTCGACCCCTGACACCTGACCCCTGACCCTGACTTATGACCCTGACCCCTGACCCCTGACCTCTGACCTATGAACCCTGATATCTGACCCCTGACCCTCACCCCTTACCCATGACCCCCTACCCCTGACCCCTGACCTCTGACCTCTGAACCCTGACCTATGAGCCATGACCCCTAACCTATGACCTCTGACCCCCGACCCGACCTCTTACCCCTGACCTCTGACCACTGACCTCCGACCCCTGACACCTGACCTCTGACCCCTGACCTCTGAACCCTTACCCCTAACCTCTGGCCCCTGACCCCTGACCCCTGACCCTTGAATCTGACCCTTGATCCCTGACACCTGACCTCTGACCTCTGAACCCTGACCCCGACCTCTGACCTATGATCCCTGACCTCTGACCCCTGACCCTGACCTCTGAATCCTGACAATTGACCTCTGACCCCTGACCCCTGACCCACGACCCCTGACCCTGTCCCCTTACCCATGACCCCTGAACCCTAACCCCTGACCTCTGACCTCTGAACCGCTACCCTGACCTCTGACCTCTGAACCCTTACAATGACCCCTGACCCCTGACCTCTGACCCCTGACCTCTGACCCATGACCCATGACCCCTGACCTCCGACCCCTGACACCTGACCTCTGACCTCTGACCCCTGACCTCTGAACCCTGACGCCTAACCTCTGACCCCTGACCCATGACCTTTGACTCCTGATCTCTGACCCTTGAATCTGACCCCTGACACCTGATCTCTGACCTCTGAAACCTGACCCCGACCTCTGACCAATGATCTCTAACCTCTGACCCCTGACCCTGACCTCTGAAACCTGACACTTTACCTCTGAACCCTTACCTCTGACCTCTGAACCCTTACTCTGACCTCTGATCTCTGAACCCTGACCTATGACCCATGACCCCTGACCTATGACGTCTGACCCCTGACCTCTGACCTCTAACCCTGACCCATGACCCGAATCCTGACCTCTGACCCCTGGCCCTAACCCCTGACCTCTGACCCCTGACAGTGACTTATGACCCTGACCCCTGACCCCTGACCTATGAACTCTGAACCCTGACCTCTGACCCTGACCCATGACCCCTGAACTCTGACCCTTGTTTCTGACCCTTGGCCCCTGACCCTGACCGCTTACACATGACCCCCGACCCCTGACCCTTACCCCCGACCCCTGAACCCTGACCCCTGACCTCTGACCTCTGAACCCTGACCTCTAACCATTACCCCTGACCCATGGCCCCTAACCCCTGACCTCTGACACCTGGCCCTGACCCCTGACTCCTGGCCCTTACCCCTGACCTCTGACCCATGACCCCTTACCCCTGACCCATGGCCCTGACCCCTGACCTCTGCCCCCTGACCCCTGACACCTTACCTCTGACCCCTGACCCTGACCTATGACCCTGAACCCTGACCCCCTGACCCCTGACCTCTAAACAGTGATCTCTGACCCCTGACCCACGACCCCTGACTCCTGACCCTGATCCGTTAACCATGACCCCCAAACCCTAACCCCTGACCTCTGACATCGAAACCCTTACCCTGACCTCTAACCTCTGAACCCTTACCCCGACCCTTGACCCCTGACCCCTGACCTCTGACCTCTGAGCCATGATCCATGACCTCTGAACCCTGACCCATGACCCATGACCCCGACCTATGACCTCTGACCCCCGACCCCTGACCTCTTCCCCATGACCTCTGACTCTTGAATCTGAACCCTAACCCCCGACCCCTGACCCCTGACATCTGAACCCTTTCCCTGACCTCTGACCCCTGACCCCTCACCCTGACCCATCACCGTGACCCCTGACACTGACCCCTTTCCCATGACCACCGACCCCTGACCTCTGACCTCTGACCTCTGAACCCTTACCCTGACCCCTGACCCTGGCCCCTGACCCCTGGCCCCTGACCATGACCTCTGACCCCTGATCCATGACCCATGACCCCTGACCCCTGACCTCTGACCCTTGATTCTGACCCCTGACCGCTTACACATGACTCCCGACCCCTGACCCCTGACCTCTGAACCCTTACCCTGACCTCTGACCCCTGACCCCTCACCCTGACCTCTGACCCCTGACCCTTACCCCTTGACCCTGACCCCTGACCCTGACATCTGACACTGACCCCTGACCTCTGACCGTGAGCTCTGATGCCTGACCTCTGACCCCTGACCCTTACCTCTGACCACTGACTCCTGACCCTGACCCTTGACACTGACCCCTGACCCATGACCCCTGACCTCTGACCCTGACCCCTTACACATGACCACCAACCCCTGACCCCTGACCCTGACCCTTGATTCTGACCCCGACCCCTTAACCTGACCCCTTACTCATGACCCCCGACCCCTGACCTCTTACCTCTGAACCCTTAACCTGACCTCTGACCTCTGAACCCTTACCCTGACCTCTGAACCCTGAACCCTCACCCTGACCCCGACCCTGACCCCTAACCCCTGAACATCATCCTGACCCCTGACCCCTTACCCATGACCCACAACCCCTGACCCTGACCCTTACCCCCTGACCCCTGACCTCTGACCTCTAACCCTGACCCCTGACCCCTGACACCGGACTTCTGACCCCTGACCTATGACCCTGAACCCTGATCCCCTTACCCCTGACTCCTGACCCCTGACTTCTGTCTTCTGACTCCTGACCTCTGACCCCTTACCCATGATCCCTGACCTCTGACCTCTGATGCTTGACACTGACCCCGACCCCTGACCCCTAACCTCTGACCTCTGACCCCTGACCCATGACCTCTGATCGTGAGCTCTGACCCCTGACCCCTGACCTCTGACCGTGAGCTCTGACCCCTGACCTCTGACCCCTGACCCTGACCTCTGACCACTGACTCCTGACCCTGACCCTTGACACTGACCCTTGACCCCTGACCTCTGACCTTTGACTCTGACCCCTGACCCCTGACCCCTGACCTCTGACCCCTGACCGTGACCCTTACCCAAGACCACCAACCCCTGACCCTGACCATTACTCCCTGACCTATGACCCCTGACCTATGAACTCTGACACATGATCCCTGACCTCTGACCCCTGACCCTGACCTCTGAACCCTGACACCTGACCTCTGACCCCTGACCTCTGACCACTGACCTCCGACCCCTGACACCTGACCTCTGACCCCTGACCTCTGAACCCTTACCCCTAACCTCTGGCCCCTGACCCCTGACCCCTGACCCTTGAATCTGACCCCTGATCCCTGACACCTGACCTCTGACCTCTGAACCCTGACCCCGACCTCTGACCTATGATCCCTGACCTCTGACCCCTGACCCTGACCTCTGAATCCTGACAATTGACCTCTGACCCCTGACCCCTGACCCACGACCCCTGACCCTGACCCCTTACCCATGACCCCTGAACCCTAACCCCTGACCTCTGACCTCTGAACCGCTACCCTGACCTCTGACCTCTGAACCCTTACAACGACCCCTGACCCCTGACCTCTGACCCCTGACCTCTGACCCATGACCCATGACCCCTGACCTCCGACCCCTGACACCTGACCTCTGACCCCTGACCTCTGAACCCTGATGCCTAACCTCTGACCCCTGACCCATGACCCCTGACTCCTGATCTCTGACCCTTGAATCTGACCCCTGACCCCTGACACCTGACCTCTGACCTCTGAAACCTGACCCCGACCTCTGACCAATGATCTCTAACCTCTGACCCCTGACCCTGACCTCTGAAACCTGACACTTGACCTCTGAACCCTTACCTCTGACCTCTGAACCCTTACCCTGACCTCTGATCTCTGAACCCTGACCTATGACCCATGACCCCTGACCTATGACGTCTGACCCCTGACCTCTGACCTCTAACCCTGACCCATGACCCGAACCCTGACCTCTGACTCCTGGCCCTAACCCCTGACCTCTGACCCCTGACAGTGACTTATGACCCTGACCCCTGACCTATGAACTCTGAACCCTGACCTCTGACCTTGACCCATGACCCCTGAACTCTGACCCTTGTTTCTGACCCTTGGCCCCTGACCCTGACCGCTTACACAGACCCCCGACCCCTGACCCCTGACCTCTTACCTCTGAACCCTTACCCTGAACTCTGACCCCTGACCCCTCACCCTGATCCCGACCCTGACTCCTAACCCCTGAACATCACCCTGACCCCTGACCCCTGACCCTTACCCCTGACCCCTGACCCTGAACTCTGAACCCTGACCCCTGACCCCTGACCGTGAGCTCTGACCCCTGACCTCTGACCCCTGACCACTGACATCTGACGCTGACCCTTGACACTGACCCCTGACCTCTGACCCCTGACCCCTGATTCCTGACCCTTGACTCTGACCCCTGACCCCTGACCCTGACCCTTACCCAAGACCACCAACCCCTGACCCCTGACCCAGACCCATGACACCTGACCCCTGACCCCTGACCTCTGAACCCTTAACCTGACCTCTGACCTCTGAAGCCTTACCCTGACCTCTGATACCTGACCCCTCACCCTGACCCCAACCCTGATCCCTAACCGCTGAACATCACCCTGACCACTGACCATTTACCCATGACCCCCAACCCCTGACCCTTACCCCCGACCCCTGAACCCTGACCCCTGACCTCTGACCTCTGAACCCTGACCTCTAACCATGACCCCTGACCCATGGCCCCTAACCCCTGACCTCTGACACCTGGCCCTGACCCCTGACTGCTGGCCCTTACCCCTGACCTCTGACCCATGACCCCTTACCCCTGACCCATGGCCCTGACCCCTGACCTCTGCCCCCTGACCCCTGACCCCTGACACCTTACCTCTGACCCCTGACTCTGACCTATGACCCTGAACCCTGACCCCCTGACCCCTGACCTCTAAACAGTGATCTCTGACCCCTGACCCACGACCCCTGACCCCTGACCCTGATCCGTTAACCATGACCCCCAAACCCTAACCCCTGACCTCTGACATCGAAACCCTTACCCTGACCTCTAACCTCTGAACCCTTACCCCGACCCCTGAGCCCTGACCCCTGACCTCTGACCTCTGAGCCATGATCCATGACCTCTGAACCCTGACCCATGACCCATGACCCCGACCTATGACCTCTGACCCCCGACCCCTGACCTCTTCCCCATGACCTCTGACTCTTGAATCTGAACCCTAACCCCCGACCCCTGACCCCTGACATCTGAACCCTTTCCCTGACCTCTGACCCCTGACCCCTCACCCTGACCCATCACCGTGACCCCTGACACTGACCCCTTTCCCATGACCACCGACCCCTGACCTCTGACCTCTGACCTCTGAACCCTTACCCTGACCCCTGACCCTGGCCCCTGACCCCTGGCCCCTGACCATGACCTCTGACCCCTGATCCATGACCCATGACCCCTGACCCCTGACCTCTGACCCTTGATTCTGACCCCTGACCGCTTACACATGACTCCCGACCCCTGACCCCTGACCTCTGAACCCTTACCCTGACCTCTGACCCCTGACCCCTCACCCTGACCCCGACCCTGACCCTAACCCCTGAACATCACCCTGACCTCTGACCCCTGACCCTTACCCCTTGACCCTGACCCCTGACCCTGACATCTGACACTGACCCCTGACCTCTGACCGTGAGCTCTGATGCCTGACCTCTGACCCCTGACCCTTACCTCTGACCACTGACTCCTGACCCTGACCCTTGACACTGACCCCTGACCCATGACCCCTGACCTCTGACCCTGACCCCTTACACATGACCACCAACCCCTGACCCCTGACCCTGACCCTTGATTCTGACCCCGACCCCTTAACCTGACCCCTTACTCATGACCCCCGACCCCTGACCTCTTACCTCTGAACCCTTAACCTGACCTCTGACCTCTGAACCCTTACCCTGACCTCTGAACCCTGAACCCTCACCCTGACCCCGACCCTGACCCCTAACCCCTGAACATCATCCTGACCCCTGACCCCTTACCCATGACCCACAACCCCTGACCCTGACCCTTACCCCCTGACCCCTGACCTCTGACCTCTAACCCTGTCCCCTGACCCCTGACACCGGACTTCTGACCCCTGACCTATGACCCTGAACCCTGATCCCCTTAGCCCCGACTCCTGACCCCTGACTTCTGTCTTCTGACTCCTGACCTCTGACCCCTTACCCATGATCCCTGACCTCTGACCTCTGATGCTTGACTCTGACCCCGACCCCTGACCCCTAACCTCTGACCTCTGACCCCTGACCCATGACCTCTGATCGTGAGCTCTGACCCCTGACCCCTGACCCCTGACCGTGAGCTCTGACCCCTGACCTCTGACCCCTGACCCTGACCTCTGACCACTGACTCCTGACCCTGACCCTTGACACTGACCCTTGACCCCTGACCTCTGACCTTTGACTCTGACCCCTGACCCCTGACCCCTGACCTCTGACCGTGACCCTTACCCAAGACCACCAACCCCTGACCCTGACCATTACTCCCTGACCTATGACCCCTGACCTATGAACTCTGACACATGATCCCTGACCTCTGACCCCTGACCCTGACCTCTGAACCCTGACACCTGACCTCTGACCCCTGACCTCTGACCACTGACCTCCGACCCCTGACACCTGACCTCTGACCCCTGACCTCTGAACCCTTACCCCTAACCTCTGGCCCCTGACCCCTGACCCCTGACCCTTGAATCTGACCCCTGATCCCTGACACCTGACCTCTGACCTCTGAACCCTGACCCCGACCTCTGACCTATGATCCCTGACCTCTGACCCCTGACCCTGACCTCTGAATCCTGACAATTGACCTCTGACCCCTGACCCCTGACCCACGACCCCTGACCCTGACCCCTTACCCATGACCCCTGAACCCTAACCCCTGACCTCTGACCTCTGAACCGCTACCCTGACCTCTGACCTCTGAACCCTTACAACGACCCCTGACCCCTGACCTCTGACCCCTGACCTCTGACCCATGACCCATGACCCCTGACCTCCGACCCCTGACACCTGACCTCTGACCCCTGACCTCTGAACCCTGATGCCTAACCTCTGACCCCTGACCCATGACCCCTGACTCCTGATCTCTGACCCTTGAATCTGACCCCTGACCCCTGACACCTGACCTCTGACCTCTGAAACCTGACCCCGACCTCTGACCAATGATCTCTAACCTCTGACCCCTGACCCTGACCTCTGAAACCTGACACTTGACCTCTGAACCCTTACCTCTGACCTCTGAACCCTTACCCTGACCTCTGATCTCTGAACCCTGACCTATGACCCATGACCCCTGACCTATGACGTCTGACCCCTGACCTCTGACCTCTAAC
Source organism: Phaenicophaeus curvirostris (assembly GCF_032191515.1). Taxonomy (NCBI): domain Eukaryota; kingdom Metazoa; phylum Chordata; class Aves; order Cuculiformes; family Cuculidae; genus Phaenicophaeus; species Phaenicophaeus curvirostris. The sequence continues at coordinate 51,769 of NW_027206707.1, forward strand.
CCTGACCCATGACCCGAACCCTGACCTCTGACTCCTGGCCCTAACCCCTGACCTCTGACCCCTGACAGTGACTTATGACCCTGACCCCTGACCCCTGACCTATGAACTCTGAACCCTGACCTCTGACCTTGACCCATGACCCCTGAACTCTGACCCTTGTTTCTGACCCTTGGCCCCTGACCCTGACCGCTTACACAGACCCCCGACCCCTGACCCCTGACCTCTTACCTCTGAACCCTTACCCTGAACTCTGACCCCTGACCCCTCACCCTGATCCCGACCCTGACTCCTAACCCCTGAACATCACCCTGACCCCTGACCCCTGACCCTTACCCCTGACCCCTGACCCTGAACTCTGAACCCTGACCCCTGACCCCTGACCGTGAGCTCTGACCCCTGACCTCTGACCCCTGACCACTGACATCTGACGCTGACCCTTGACACTGACCCCTGACCTCTGACCCCTGACCCCTGATTCCTGACCCTTGACTCTGACCCCTGACCCCTGACCCTGACCCTTACCCAAGACCACCAACCCCTGACCCCTGACCCAGACCCATGACACCTGACCCCTGACCCCTGACCTCTGAACCCTTAACCTGACCTCTGACCTCTGAAGCCTTACCCTGACCTCTGATACCTGACCCCTCACCCTGACCCCAACCCTGATCCCTAACCCCTGAACATCACCCTGACCACTGACCATTTACCCATGACCCCCAACCCCTGACCCTTACCCCCGACCCCTGAACCCTGACCCCTGACCTCTGACCTCTGAACCCTGACCTCTAACCATGACCCCTGACCCATGGCCCCTAACCCCTGACCTCTGACACCTGGCCCTGACCCCTGACTGCTGGCCCTTACCCCTGACCTCTGACCCATGACCCCTTACCCCTGACCCATGGCCCTGACCCCTGACCTCTGCCCCCTGACCCCTGACCTCTGACCCCTGACCTCTGACCCCGATCCATGACCCATGACCCCTGATTCCTGACCCCTGACCTCTGATCTCCGACCCCTGACACCTGACCTATGACCCATGACCCCTGACCTCTGACCCTTGATTCTGACCCCTGACCCCTGACCCTGATTGCTTACACATGACTCCCGACCCCTAACCCCTGACCTCTTACCTCTGAACACTTACCCTGACCTCTGACCCCTGACCCCTCACCCTGACCCCGACCCTGACCCCTAACCCCTGAACATCACCCTGACCTCTGACCCCTGACCCTTACCCCTGACCCCTGACCCTGACCTCTGACACTGACCCCTGACGTCTGACCGTGAGCTCTGACCCCTGAGCTCTGACCCCTGACCCTGACCTCTGACCACTGACTCCTGACCCTGACCCTTGACACTGACCCCTGACCCATGACCTCTGACCCCTGCCCCCTTACACATGACCACCAACCCCTGACACCTGACCCCTGACCCTGACCCTTACTCCCTGACCTATGACCCCTTACCTATGAACTCTGACCCATGACCCCTGACCCCTGACCCTTGACTCTGACCCCGACCCCTTAACCTGACCCCTTACCCATGATCCCCGACCCCTGACCTCTGACCTCTGAACCCTTACCCTGGACTCTGACCTCTGAACCCTTACCCTGACCTCTGACCCCTGACCCCTCACCCTGACCCCGACCCTGACCCCTAACCCCTGAACATCACCCTGACCCCTGACCCCTTACCCATGACCACAACCCCTGACCCTGACCCTTACCCCCTGACCCCTGACCTCTGACCTCTAACCCTGACTCCTGACCCCTGACACCGGACCTCTGACCCCTGACCCTGACCTATGACCCTGAACCCTGATCCCCTTACCCCTGACTCCTGACCCCTGACTTCTGTCTTCTGACCCCTGACCTCTGACCCCTTACCCATGACCCCTGACCTCTTACCTCTGATGCTTTACTCTGACCCCGACCCCTGAACCATGACCTCTGACCTCTGACCCCGACCCATGACCCCTGACCCCTGACCCCTCACCCTGACCCCGACCCTGACCCCTAACCCCTTAACATCACCCTGACCCCTTACCTCTGACCCCTGACCCTGACCACTGACCCTGACCCCTGACCCCTCACCCTGACCCCTCACCCTGACCCGTAACCCCTGACCGTGACCCTGAACCCTGACCCTGACCCCTGACCCTAACCCCTGACCTCTGAACCCTGACCCTTGACTCTGACCCCTGACCCTGACCCCTGACCCAGACCTCTGACCCCTGACTCCTGACCCTGACCCCCTGACCCATGACCTTGACCCCTGACCTCTGACCCTGTCCCCTGATATCTGACCTCTGAGCCTGAGCTCTTACCTCTTACCTCTGACCCCTGACCTTGACCTCTGACCCCTGACACCTGACCCTGACCCCCTGACCCCCGACCCCTGATCTCTGACCCCTTACCCATGACCCCCGACCCCTGACCCATGACCTCTGACCTCTGAACCCTTACCCTTACCTCTGAGCTCTGAACCCTTACCTCTGACCTCTGACCTCTGAACCTTTACCCTGACCTCTGACCTCTTCTTCGAACTTCTTTCACATTCTCCGACATTCTTTGAACACCTCTGAACTTCTTCGACCTTTTTGTAATTCTGCGAAATTCTCCGCCCTTCTCCAACCTCTTTTGACATTCTCCAACCTTCTTTGAACTTCTCCGACATTCTCCGATGTTCTTTGACCTTCTCCAATCTTCTTTGATCTTGTCAGACCTTCTTTGACCTTCTCCGAAATTCTCCGACCTCTCCAACCTTCTTTGCCTTTCTCCGAACTTCTTTGATCTTCTCCAAACTTCTTTGACATTCTCCAACCTTCTATGAACTTCTCCGACCACCTTTAAACTTCTTTGACCTTCCATAATCTTCTCCGAACTTCACCGACCTTCCTTGATCTTCTCCGACCTTTTCCGACCTTCTCCGACCACTTTTGAAATTCTCTGACTTTCTTCGACCTACTCCGGAATTATTTGACCTTCTCTGACCTTCTTTTACCTTATCTGACCCTCTTTGAACTTTTCCAACCTTCTTTGACATTCTCCGACCTTCTTTGACATTCTCTGACCTTCTCTGACCTTCTGCGTACTTCTCTGAACTTCTCTGAACTTCTTTGACCTTCCCTGAACTTCTTTGACCTACTCCGACCTTCTTTGACATTCTCTGACCTTCTCCGGCCTTCCTTGACCTTCTCTGAGCTTCTTTGATCTTGTCAGATCTTCTTTGACCTTCTCCGATCTTTTTTGACTTTCTCCCAACTTCTTTGAACTTCTCCGAACTTCTTTGAACTTCTCCAACTTTCTATGAACTTCTCCGACTTTCTATGAACTTCTCCGACCTTCTCCGAACTTCTTCGACCTTCTCCGAACTTCTCCGAAATTGTCTGAATGTCTTTATACTTCTCCAAACTTCTCTGACCTTCTCTGACCTTCTTTGACTGTCTCAGACCTTCTCTGAACTTCTCCAACCTTCTTTTCCCTTCTCCAAACTTCTCTGACCTTCTCCGACCTTCATTGACCTTCTCCGACCTTCATTGACCTTCTCCGACATTCTCCCAAGTTCTTTGCCCTTCTCCCACCTTCTATTCCTATCTCTGACCTTCATTGACATTCTCTGACCTTCTCTAAACTTCTTTGAACTTCTCCAACCTTCTCCGACCTTCTCCAAACTTCTTTGACTTTCTCTGAACTTCTTTGAACTTCTCCGCCCTTCTATGAACTTCTCCGACCACTTTTGAACTTCTCTGACTTTCTTTGAGCTTCTCTGACCTTCTTTGACCCACTCCAAACTTCTCCGACCTTCTCCTACCTTCTTTGACATTTTCCGATCTTCCTTTCCCTTCTCTGAATTTCTTTGTCCTTCTTTGACATTCTCCGACCCTCTTTGACCTTCTCTGACCTACTCCAGACTTATTTGATCTTCTCCGACCTTCTCTGACCTTCTTTTACCTTCTCTGACACTCTTCGACCTTTTCTGACCTTCTTTGACCATCTCCAACCTTCTCTGAACTTTTCCGACCTTCTTTGATCTTCTCTGACCTATTCTGACCTTCTCCACCCTTCTTTGACCTTCTCTGACCTTCTTCGACCTTCTCTGACCTTCCTGGAATTTCTCTGGCCTACCCCAACTTGCTTTCACCTTTTCCGACCTTCTCCGAACTTCTTTGACATTTTTTGACCTTCTCCCAAATTTTCCTACCTTCTCTGACCTTCTCCGACCATCTTTGACCTTCTCCGACCATCTTTGACCTTCTCCGACCTTCTCTGACCTTCTTTTACTTTCTCCGGCCTTCTTTGACCTTCTCCGGCCTTCCTTGACCTTCTCCGGCCTTCTTTTAACTTATCTGACCTTCTCTGACCTTCTTTGACTTCTCCCACCTTCTTTGACCTTCTTCAAACTTCTCTGAACTTCTCCAACCTTCTTGGACCTTCTCCGACAACCTTTGAACTTCTCTGAACTTCTCTGACTTTCTTTGACCTTCTCCAATCTTCTCCAACCGTCTTTATCTTTCTCCGAGCTTCTTTGACCTTCTCCGAGCTTCTCCAACCTTCTCCGAGCTTCTCCGACCTTCTCCGAGCTTCTCCGACCTTCTCCGAGCTTCTCCGACCTTCTCCGAGCTTTTTTTAACTTCTCCAACCTTCTCCAAACTTCTTTTACTTTCTCCGACCTTCTCCACACTTTTTTGACATTCTCTGACCTTCTTAAAAATTCTTTTACCTTCTCCGACCATCTTTTACCTTCTTCGACCTTCTCCAACCATCTTTATCTTTCTCCGACCCTCTTTGACCTTCTCTCACCACCTTTGAACTTCTCCGAACTTCACTGAACTTCTCTGACCTTCTCCGACATTCTTTGAACTTCTCCAACCTTCTTTGACCTTCTCTGACCTTCTCCGATCTTCTCCAACTGTCTTTATCTTTCTCCAACCTTCTTAGACCTTCTTAGACCTTCTCCAACCTTCTGCGACTTTCTCCAAACTTCTTTTACTTTCTCCGACCTTCTCCACGCTTTTTTGACCTTCTCCAACCTTCTCCTAACTTCTCTGACATTCTCCAACCTTCTTCAAAATTCTTTGACCTTCTCCGAACTTCTCCAACTGTCTTTATCTTTCTCCAACCTTCTTTGACTTTCTCTGAGCTTCTTTGATCTTCTCCGAAATTCTCCGACCTTCTCTGAACTATTTTGAAATTCTCCAACCACCTTTGACCTTCTCTGAGCTTCTTTGAACTTCTCCAACCTTCTTTGACATTCTCTGACCTTCTCCGACCTAATCTGACCTTCTCTGACCTACTCTTAACTTCTCCGACCTTCTCCAAAATTCTTTGAACTTCTTTTAACTTCTCCAGACTTCTTTGAACTTCTCCAACCTTCTCCGAAATTCTTTGCCCTTCTCTGACCTTCTTTGCCCTTCTCCCACCTTCTTCGCCCTTCATTTCCCTTGTCCGACCTTCTTTGTAGACCTTGTAGTTGTAGAGAGCAATGAGGTCTCCCCTCAGCCTCCACTTCTCCAGGCTAAACAACCCCAGGTTTCTGAGCCATTTCTCATAAAGCCATGTGTGTACATAAAAAAGAGCTGACTTGTTTTAGAGGAACTAGGAGCCCTACAGACAGACAGAGGATTATTCAAAAGAGCAAGGACTAGCACAAAAATTCAGAAATAGCAAGAGATGAAAAGGGGAGTGTCAAGATACAGAGTGAATGGAAAAAATAGAACAGCAACAGTGAGCAATACAAAGGGATAGAGAAAGAAAGAGAGATAGAAAGAGAAAGACAAGCAAGGCATTTGCAGGTGCAGAGAAAGAACAAACTACAAGGATCAAGCCAGTGAAATTGTGGGGGAACAGGATGAGGAACGCAGATTGGGACAAAGATGGAAAAGGAAAAAAAAAGTATGGGCAGAGAACAGATACTGAAGACTGGGGGGGGGGGAAAGAGAGAGAAAAGAGCACAGAAAAATTAAAGAGTAGGGGTATAGCGATACCAGGGAACAGTAATTGTAGCAGCACGATAAATGAAAGGAACCAAAAAGTCCAGCTCTAAAATGTTTGTTACCTACTTCCATCACTGTCACAACTAGCAATGTTGCAGTGACAACACGCATACTGTTATTTCTTGTAAGGATGCTTTCAGACATGTAGTAGTGTTGTTCTAGCTGAGAATGTAAGGCAGAGTTAATAAAACACAGCTCCTCCTCAGGCACTCTTTATACCTGTGAGGGCTTCACCACACCCCAGTCACAGGTGGTGGGCGGGAAGGCCCAGGGGGTATATAAGCCACAGGCCTTGCCTCTGGAGGGCATTTAGGTTGTGGTTTATCCTTGAGATTAGAGTTTTGCTGCTGTTTCCATTCATTGTAGCTTTTTAGGCAGATTAAGCTAGTTGGGTAAGTGGTGGTTTTTGGCTTTTTTAGTTTTTTTTTTCTTTTTGTTCTTCTAAAGAAGCAGAGGCGTCTGTTGGAGGTATGAGCTTTGGAAGAGTCCAGGCGAAGCAGCACATACAGGTGTAACTATGGGGCTTTTTTGTCAGTAATTTTTGATTGGGTGTTGGAGGGGGCAAGATGTTTTTGATTTCCTTCTTCTTTTTTTTTTTCTGGGTGCTTTGCCTCAAGTTTTTGGTTATGGGATGATTTGTTGTTGTTCCTCATTCTGTGTGGCATAATGTATTGGCCCTAGGGGCTTTGCAGTTTGTAATGGGCCCCTTATGGGTGATAATAATCAGGAATGAAGTTTGTTGGCCTAGGGTAGGAAGTAGAGTCTGTGGGTTGGTGGAAGACAGAAGGGGCCAGGGGAGCCCTGGGAAGGGCTCAGGAGCACAGCTCCCAAGGAACAGCAACACAGAAGGGTCAGGGGGGTTAAAATATAGGGCAGGTGCTGTTAAGAAGGAGCCGGGTTCCTTCTCTGATACTTCAGGGGTAGAAAAGGGCTTTAATGGTTTGGGGAAAGGGAGATGGGTTCATCAGTCTTTCTTGGGTCAGTTTGGTGGTCAGATGCAAGTGCCGTTCAGGTGTCTGTTGTTCTAGTCTCTCTGTAGCCAATGAGGTAATGATGAGGTTGAGACACAAGTTGAAAATTATTAGTTACCCTAAGAAATGTCATCTCTAGGGCTTAGAGATCTCTGCTCCCTTATACCTTCTACTTATTGTGTTCCTCAACTAACTTCTTTGCATCCATCCTGTCTCCATCCATCTGAATGTCCAGAGAAGAGTAATGTAGCTGGTGAGGGGGCTGGTGAACAAGCCTTATGAGGAGTGGCTGAGAGAGCTGGGGGTGTTTAGCCTGGAGAAGAGGAGGCTGAGGGGAGACCTCATTGCTCTCTGCAACTACCTGAAAGGAGGTTGTGGAGGGGAGGGAGCTGGCCTCTTCTCCCAAGGGACAGGACAAGAGGGAATAGCCTCAAGCTCTGCCAGGGAAGCTTCAGGCAGTACACCAGGAAAAAATATTTCACTGAAAGGCTTATTGGGGATGGGCAAAGGCTGCCCAAGGAGGTGGTAGAGTCACCTTCCCTGGAGGTGTTTAAAGGATGGGTGGATGAGATGGTGAGGGGCATTGTTTAGTGATTGATAGGAATGGGTGGACTCAATGATCCAATGGGTCTTTTCCAACCTGGTGATCCTATGAATATCAGAGACCTTGCTACTTCAAGGTATGGACTCGCTGCCTATCTACAGTGCAGGATTCTGCCGCTTGTTTCCCTTGCATTTCTCAGGGAAGAGATTGGATATTGTTTTGGCTCGTAACAGTTAGCAGCTGAGCAACTCTTTTTCATCTGGTGTGTGGGCACGCAAGCCTCCCTTATTTAGTAGAGTTTTGGATTTTTCCTGAACTTGCCAGTGAGGTTTGCTCTGTTATTGCTTACAGCGGTTGTTACCTTGTCCCTGTTATCCATTGTGTTTTTTTACGGTCATTGAGTTTCCAATTTAGGTCTTAGAGTAGTCAATCCCACTGTTGCAAGTTTTTCATTGGCTGACTGCCTCTGTAATTCCAGTCTCCTTTGCTGTGTGGTGAGTGTCCTGTGTTTTTATGTCTTCTGTGTTAATAATCGTTACTGGGTTTTGATAAGAATATTTTTTTCAAGTTCTTCTTGTTCACTCCTACGACTAAAGTTTGGTTACTTCCTAAAATGTGGATTTCCGTGGCTCATCTTTCTTTTGTCCTGGGTATCACAACTACTGGTCCTACAACTTAAGTGTTGAGGAGGAGAGGAGAGGTAAGCAGAGGGCACAGAATTTTGGGGTGCTGGTGAGGTAGTCAGGTTTATTCTCATCATTGTGGGGCTGATGGTGAGGAGGAAGTTGAGTATGTCTAGAAGTGCAAAGTGTTCTTTGGCAACATAGTATTTACTTTTGGTTTGGCAGGCACTGTGTGGGCCACCTTGGGAATGGGAAGAGCATTTGAGGTGAGCTGGGTAGTAGGGAGAAGGAGCATGGGGCAGACTTCTCACAGGTGTGAGAGTAATTCTCTGAATTTAATTACCCTGGGTGATAACAGCTGCAGCATCTGACAGAAGAACTGCTGTGGAGCAAGTGAGTGGAAGAACATGGCAGTTAGGCAGAACAAGTTGTCATGTAAGGTGGTGACATTGATCAGTGCAATGCTGGCTGTTGGCACTATTTTAGTTTTCTTGTAGATTGCAAAGTGGATTCTGGCAACTGTAGGATCATTCCAGGAAGCTGATGTTCTTAGAGTTTTTTTCTCCTGAGGAAGCCTTCTGGTGGTCTGAAAGCTAAGTTGAGGGACGGGGGCAGGGGTGGGGTATGACAGAGGGGAGAAGGCTGGGGATGGCAGGGAGGAGTTTTAAAAGTAGCCTAGGGGAGAGGGCTGTGCGGGAAGTGTCCCCTTTGGGCAGGGAGAGCTGGAGGGTGTTACTTCTCAGCCCAAAGCTAGCACATTCCAGGCAGGGCCGTTCCAGCTTGTCTGTGCCGTGTGCTTTATATTCTGTTTCTCTTTTACGTTTCTTAAGCCTTGATGTCCACTTTGCTTTAAAGGAATGCAGCATATGACTTGAGCAGCATCTCGAGGGTCTTGAATGCCTGTACTCATGGGTACAATACCAATTAGGCACTGTTCTTCTTGCATCATAACCTAAGTGTGGATTGGCTTCACATTTTCAAAGTTTCTAGTTAGCCATCTTTTCCCGTGGCCTTGCAGCCTGTGTTGGTGGCCACAATCGCTAGTCATATATTTTCAAGGATCCCTGTTGACCTGAGACTTCTTCCATGCATCTTGTGCCTTTAGTCATTTAAAAGGTGATCCTTTCACGTACATCCTCCTGGTTTTGGCCACATCCCGTTGTAATGAGGGATCCTTTACAGCATGCCGGACATGCCTCGAGCACCATATCTAGGGTCCTGAATGCTCGTACTCATCAATGCACTGTTGATTGGGCACTGCTTTTCGTGCATCGTGCTCCTGAAGCCGGGATCGTTCTCGTGTAGAGAGGTTTTGTAGATGCTCTGTGGTCCACTTTTAGAATGCAAAGAGCAGTTGAGGTGAACAGGGGAGTAGAGAGATGGAACACGGGACTGATTTCTCAGAAGCGCAATAGTAAATTTTCTGTCTGTCTACCTGAAGTGCCCCAGGTGATGATGACTGCAGCATCCAATGTTTGAATTGGCATCAAATAGGTGAGTAGAATGCCTTGGCAGTTTTGCAGTGGGTGTAGTACAAGATGTTGGCAGTGAGCAGTGTGATGCTGACTTGGCACTGTGTTTTCTGTATGTTTTGTTTTTTGTTTTTTTTTGCAGATTATTGTCCAGGACAATGTGAGAGTGCAGGATTTTTCCAGATAGTTGATGCAGTTTGGGTTTTTTCTGCCAAGGATATCTTCAGGCCCTCGGTCCTCAGAAAGTTAAGGGGGCTGTGGTTTTGGTCCGGGAAGAGGGCAGAATGTTGAGAATGGCAGGGAAGGGATTTAGCATAGGGTAGAGGGTTGTGCAGGAAGAGTGCACCTTGTTACACGTTTGGAGAGGGGTTTAATTTTCAGCCCCAAGCTAGCGTGTACCAGGCAGGGCAGTTCCAGCCTATATCTGTCTTGTTGTTTAGATTGTGTAGACTCTGCTGTGTCTTAAATCTTCTGCAGGTCTTGATGTCATCTTTGCATTTGATCCACGTGTCATCTCTAGACTCTTGGATGTCTGTTCTTAGTAAGGTGCTGATCAGGCGCTGCTTTTCTTGCATTGTGATCTTCATGTACAGATAGGTCTTGCATTTTGGCAATTTCTGGTCAGTTGCCTATTGCGTAGGCATCACAGGACACATTAGCATCCTCAGCCCTTATTGTTCCATATTCTTAAATCCCTGTTCTGGCACTTCCTCCATACGTACTCTGTTTTGAGGTGTTTAAGAAGGGCTCACCCTTGCATCCTTCTAGTTGTGGCTATGGCTCTTAAAGGGGCCATAGTCTTCCATTTTTCAAGGGCTGACATAATCTTTCTTGCAGCTCCCTACATCTTGTTGCCCAATGCCAGCCCTCTTTTGAGAGTCATTCTTACCAAGTTTCCTTTTTGTTTCTGCATCCTGTCATTGGTTTTCTGTGCAGACAGTCAGTCTGTGCACATTTGCACATTTGAATCTGGCTGGAGCTGCTCTGCCTGAGCTAAGGAAACGGTAGTTAGCAGAAGAATAGCAGTGAAATTCTATCTTTACATATACCCGTCTAGTTAGGCTTTGAAGGGCGAGTTGATACGGTGCATTCCAGAGCAAGTAGCCATAGATACATGGGGTGAGGAGAATCATTTTTGGTCGGTTATGCAGCCACAGAGGGAATGACCAAAGCCATCCCAGATATAACGTTGGAGTGTCAGTAGAGCAGTTTAAATTCTTGGGGCAATAAATCTGGTGTGTATGGTTGTTAAGATTTGATTTTATCTTTTTTTTTTTCTGCCTGGCTGTTGTGTGAAGAAGGGTTGGTATTCCTGAATCAAAACAGTGTGTGGAATTGTTTAGTTACTATCGAGTCTGGGGGTAAGTTATTGAATGTTGAGTTCCACAGGTGCAGAGGCATCGGGTCTGGCAGCAAGGGGTGACAATTGAACTGGGGGTAGATTCCCATAGCCAGGTGGGTTGGCTGCCGAGTCAACAGTTAGATATGACTTGTACCTACATTACCTACAAACGCCAGCTAGTAATTTTGTTTGGCTTTTACTTTTTGTCTTTCAAGATGCAATGAGCATCGTTGTCATTTATGATGTTTGTGTCATCTGTGTCTATTGTGACATCATTGTTATATATGGTGTGTGTCGTGTGTGTCTATTTTGACATCACTGTCATTTTTAATGTCTGTGTCGTCTCATCATTCTCGTGTCTGTCTGTCGTCTGTCTCTATTGTGAAATCACTGTCATTTATAATGTCTGTGTTGTATGAGTCGTCATTTTCGTGTCTGTCTGTGCCTATTGTGACATCATTCTCATATATAGTGAGTGTCGTGAGTGTCGTGTGTGTCTATATTGACATCGTCATTTATAATGTCTGTGTCGTCATTTTCGTGTCTGTGTCGTCTGTATCTTTTGTGAAATCATTGTCATTTATAATGTCTGTGTTGCCATTTTCGTGTCTGTCGTCTGTGTCTATAGTGACATCATTGTCATTTAGAAAGTCTGTGTCGTCTGTCATCTGTGTCGTCTGTGTCCATAGTGACCTCATTGTCATTTACTATGTCTGTGTTGTCTGTCAATTGTGACATCGTTTCTTATAATGTCTGTGTCGTCTGTGTATATTGTGACATCATTGTCACTTATAATGTCTGTGTCATCGGTTAGTTGTGACACCATTGTCACTTATAATGTCTGTGTAGTCAGTTTATTGTGACATCAATGTCACCTATAATTTCTCTGTCGTCTGAGTCATCTGAGTCTTCTGTGTGGTCTGTGTCTATTGTGACATCGTTGTCATTTATAATGTCTGTGTCATCTTTGTATATTGTGACATCATTGTAATTTATGTCTGTGTGGTCTGTGTTGTCTGAGTCGTCTGTGTGTACTTTGACATCATTTTCATTTATAATGTCTGTGTCGTCCTTGTCGCCCCTGTCGTTTTTGTCTATTGTGACATCATTGTCATTTTTAATGTCGTTGTCGCCTGTGTCGCCTGTGTCTATAGTGTCATCACTGTCATTTAAAATTTCTGTGTCATTTTTGTCTATTGTGACATCATTGTCATTAATAATGTCTGTATGATCTGTGTCGTCTGATTCTATTGTGACATAATACTAATATATAATGTCTGTGTCATCTCTGTCGTTTGTATCATATTTGTCTATTGTGACTTCATTGTCATTTCTAAATTCTGTTTTCAGAATTGTCTGTGCCTATTGTGACATCATTTTCATTTATAGTGTCTGTGTTGTCTGTGTCTCCTGTGACATCGTCATATATAATATCTGTGTGGTCTCTGTTGTCTGTGCCTATTGTGACATCATGCTAATTTTTAATGTCTGTGTCGTCTGTGTCTATTGTGAAATCATTTTCATTTATAATGACTTTGTTGTCTGTGTTGTCTGTGTCATCCCTGTCCTCTCTATAGTCTGTGTCTATCGTGATATTATTGTCATTTGTAATGTCTGTGTCGTCTCTGTCGTCTGTGTCTGTTGTCATATCATTTTCATTTATAATGTCTGTGTCGTCGGTGTCTATTCTGACATCATTTTCTTTTATAATGTCTGTCTCGTATGAGTCATCTGTGAATATCGTGATATCACTGTCATTTATAATGTTTTTGTCATCTGTGTCTATTGTGACATAATTGTCATTTATAATGTCTGTGTCGTCTGTGTCTATTGTGACATCATTGTAATTTATAATGTCTGTGTTGTCTCTGTTGTCTGTGTCTGTTGTGATATCATTGTAATTTGTAACGTCTGTGTTGTCGGTGTCTGTTCTTATATCCTTGTCACTTATAATGTCCGTGTCGCCTGTGTCTGTTTTGACATCATTGTCGTTTATAATGTCTGTGTCGTCTCTGTCTATTTTGACACCATTTTCATTTATAATGTCTCTGTCATATGTGTCGTCTGTGTTGTCTTTGTCTATTCAGACGGCATTGTTGTTTATAAAGTCTGTGTCTGTTGTGACACAATTTTTTTTATTATATTTGTGTCGTCTGTGTCGTCTCTGTCTGTTGTGACATCATTGTCATTTATAATGTCTGTGTCATCTGTGTCTTCTGTGTCTATTGTGACATCGTTTTCATTTAGAATAACTGTCGTCTGTGTGGTCTGTATCGTCTCTATCGTCTGTATCCTCTGTGTCTATTTTGACATCATTTTCTTTTATAATGTCTCTGTCGTATGTGTTGTCTTTCTTGTCTGTCTATTGTGACATCATTGTAGTTTAGCGTGTCTGTGTCATCTATGTCTATTGTGACATCGTTGTCATTTACAGTGTCTTTGTCTATTGTGACATCGTTGTCATTTACAACCTCTTTGTCTATTGTGATATCATTGTCGTTTATAATGTCTGTGTCGTCACTGTCGTCTTTGTCTATTGTGATATCTTTGTCATTTATAACATCTGTGTCGTCATAGTTGTCTGTTTTCTGTGTCTATTGTGACATCTTTGTCATTTATAACGTCTTTGTCTCCTGTGTCAATATTGACATCATTTTAATTTAAAATATCTGCGTCATCTGTGTCTATTGTGAAATCATTTTCATTAAAAGTGACTGTGTCGTCTGTATCGTCAGTGTGTATTTTAACATAATTGACACTTATAATTCCTGTGTCTTCTGTCGTCTGAGTCTATTGTCACAGCATTGTTATTTATAATGTCTGTCATCTGTGTCTATAGTTACATTATTGTCATTTATAATGTCTGTGTCATTTGTGTCTATTTTTACATCATTGTCATTTATAATGTCTTTGTCGTCTCTGTTTATTGTGACACCAGTGTCATATATAATGTCTGTGTCGTCTGTGTTTATTTTGCCATGATTGTCATTTATAATGTCTGTGTCTTTTGTGTCATTTGTGTCATCTGTGTTGTCTGTGTCTATTGGGACATCATTGTCATTTAAAACGTCTGTGTCGTGTTTGTCGTCTTTGTCTACTGAGAAATCATTGTCATTTATAATGTTTTTGTCTTCTGTGTCGTTTCTGTCGTCTGTGTCTATAGTGACATTATTTTCGTTCATAATGTATGTCTCTGTAGTAACATCATTTTCATTAATAATGTCTGTGTCGTTTGTGTCGTCTTTGTATATTGTGACATCATTGTCATAAATAATGTCTGTATTGTTTGTGTCTATTTTGACAACGTTGTCATTTATAATGTCTGTGTCTTCTGTATCATCTTGGTCTACTGAGGTATCTTTTTCATTTATAATATCTGTGTCATCTGTGTCCATTGTGACATCGATATTTAAAAGCGTCTGTGTCGTCTGTGTCTATCGTGACATCATTGTCATTTGTAATGTCAGTGTCTTCGGTGTCGTCTGTCTATTGTGACTTCGTCATTTATCATGTTTTTGTCATCTGTCTCGTCTGTGTCGTCTGTTTGTATTGGGACTTCATTGTCTTTTATAACAACTCTGCCGTCTGTGTCGTCGCTGTCTTTTATGACATAAGTGTAATTTATAATATCTGTGTCGTTTGTATCGTCGGAGTCTATTGTGAAATCATTGTCATTTATAATGTCTCTCTTGTCTTTTACAACTGTGTCATCTGTGCTGTCTGTGTCTATTGTGACATCCTTGTCATATATAATATCTGTGTCGTCTGTGTCTATTATGACATCATTTTCATTTATGATGTCTTTGTTGTCTCTGTCGACTCTGTCACCTGTGTCTATTGTGACATCATTATCATTTACACTGTATGTGTCGTGTGTGTCGCCTGTGTCTATTGTGACATCATTGTCATCTGTGTCGTCTGTATCGTTAGTGTCTTCTGTGTCTATTGTGACATCATTTTCATTTATAACGTCTGTGTCTTCTGAGTTATCTGTGTTGTCTGTGTCCTTTGTGTCGTCTCTGGCATCTGTGTCTATTTTGAAATCATTGTCGTTTATAATGTCTGTTTTTTCTGTGTATATTGTGACATCATTGTCTCTAAAAATGTCTGTCGTGTCTGTATCTTCTGTGTATATTGTTACATAATTTTCATTAATAATGTCTTTGCCGTCTCTGTCATCTGTGTATATTGTGACGTCATTGTCATTTTTTATGTGTGTCTTCATTGTCGTCTGTGTCTATTGTGACATCATTTTTATTTATAATGTCTGTTTCCTCTGTGTCTATTTTGACATCATTGCAATTTATAATGTCTGGGTCGTCTGTGTCATCTTTGTTTATTGTGAACATCATTTTCATTTATAATATCTGTGTCGTCTGTGTTTATTGTGACATCATTTTCGTTTATAAAGTCTTTGTCGTCTGTGTCGTCTTTTTCATCTGTTTTTATTGTGGTATCATTTTCCTTTATAACATCTATGTCCTCTGTGGCCTCTGTGATGTCTGTGTTTATTTTGAAATCCATGTCATTTATAATGTCTGTGTCCTCTGTGACTTCTGTGTCTATTGTGACATCCATGTCACTTATAATGTCTGTTGTCTGTGTCTATTGTTACATAATTGTCATTTATAATGTCTTTGCCGTCTCTGTCGTCTTTGTATATTGTGACATCATTGTCAGTTTTAATGTGTGTCTTCTGTGTTGTCTGTGTCTATTGTGACATCATTGTCATTTATCATGTCTGTGTCGTTTCTGTCTTCTGTGTCTGTCATCTGTGTCTATTGTGACTTCATTGTCATTCATAATCTCTATGTCTTCTTTTTTTCTGTGTCGATTGTGTCGTCTTTTTTGTCTGTGTTTATTGTGACATCGTTGTAATTTATACCGTCTGTGTTGTCTGAGTCATCTGTGTTATCTGAGGCGTCTGTGGCATCTGAGGCGTCTGTTGCTTCTGTGTCTATTTTGAAATAATTGTCATTTATAATATCTGTGTCGTTTGTTTTGTCGGTGTCTATTGTGATTTCATTGTCATTAAAAATGTCAGTGTTGTTGGTGTCATCTGTGTCTACTGTGGCATCATTGTCTTTTATAGTGTCTGTGTAGTCTGTGTCCTCTGTCTTCTGTGACATCCTTGTCATTTATACAGTCTGTGTTGTCTGTGTCTATTGTGACATCATTTTAATTTATAATGTCTGTGTCGTCTGTCTCGTCTGTGTGGTCTGTGTTTACTTTGACATATTTTTCATGTATAATGTCTAAGTAGTCTGTTTTGTCTGTGTCATCTGTGTCAATTGTGACATCATTGTCATTTATTTTGTCTGTGTCGTCTGTGTCTTTTGTGACATCATTGTCATTTATAATGTCTTTTTTATCTGTGTCGTCTGTGTCTGTTGTGATATCATTGTCATTAATAATATCTGTGTCGTCGGTATGGTCTGAGTCATCTGTGTCTATTGTGAAAACATTGTCATTTATGTCGTCTGTGTCATCTGTGTTGTCTGTGTCTTCTGTATCTATTTTGGCATCTTTTTCATTTATAATGTGGGCGTCTTCTTTGTCGTCTGTATAGTCTGGGTCGTCTGTGACCTCTGTTTCTGTTGTGACATCATTGTCATTTGTAATGTCTCTGTCGTCTGTGTTGTCTGTCTATTGTGACATTATTGTCATTAATAATATCTGTGTTGTCTCTGTCGTCTGTATCTATTGTAACATCATTGTCATTTATAAAGTCTGTCATCTGTGTATGATTTGACATCATTGTCATTTATGTCTGTGTCGTCTCTTTATATTGTGACATCATTTTCATTTATAATGTGTGTCTTCTGTGTCGTCTGTGTGTATTTTGAAACAATGTTCATGTATAATGTCTGTGTCATCTTTGCCTACTTTGACATCATTGTCATTTTAATGTCTGTGTAGTCTGTGTCATCTGTGTCGTCTGTGTCTCTTGTGATGTCATTGTCATTAATGAAGATTGTGTAGTATGTGTCATCTGTGTGTATTGTGACATCATTATCATTTATACTCTCTGTTTCATCTGTGTCTTTTGTGACATCATTTTAATTTATAATGTCTGTGTCGTCTTTCTCGTCTGTGTGGTCTGTGTCTATTGCTACATATTTTTCATTTATAATACGTGTGTCTGTGTCATCAGAGTCTATTATGATATCATAGAAGACAGACATTATAAATGACTGTGTCATCTTTGTCATCTGTGTATATTGTGACATAATTGTCAATTATAATGTCTGTATCGTCTGTGTCTATTGTGACATCATTGTCATTTATAATGTCTTTGTCATCTGTGTCATCTCCGTCTATTGTGAAATCTTTGTCATTTATGATGTCTTTTTCATCTGTGTAGTCTGTGTCTATTGTGATATCAGTGTCACTTATAATGTCTCTGTCATCTGCCGTCTGTATTTTCTGTGTCGTCTCTGTTGTCTGTGTCTATTGTGAAATCATCGTCATTTATAATGACTGTGTCGTCTTTTTCGTCTTTGTCTATTTTGACATAATTTTCATTTATAACATCTGTTGTTTATGTCTATTGTGACATCATATTCATTTGTAGGGTCTGTGTCCTCTGTGTCATCTGTGTCTATTGTGAAATCATTGCCATTTATAATGTCTGTGTCTTCTGTGTCGTCTCTGTCTACCTTGATAAAATTTTATGTTATAACATCTGTGTTGTCTGTATCTATTGTGACACAATTGTCATTTATAATGTCTGTGTCGTCTCTCTCTATTGTGACATCATTGTAATTTATATTGTCTGTGTCCTCTGTCTTGTCTTGGTCTATTGTGACATCACTTCCATTTATAGTATCTGTGTTGTCTGTTTCCTCTGAATTGTCTCTGTCGTCTGAGTCTATTGTGACATACTTGTCATTTATATTGTCTGTGTCGTCTGTGTCTCTTTTGACATCATTGTCATTTATAATGTCTTTATCTTTTGTGTCGTCTGCGTTTATTGTGACATCATTGTCATTTATAATGTCTGTGTGGTCTGTGTCATCTGTGTCACCTGTGTCGTCTGTGTGTATTGTGACATCATTGTCATTTATATTGTCTGTTTCGTCTGTCTTGTCTGGGTCTATTGTAATATCACTGCCATTTATAATATCTGTGTCGTCTGTTTTCCCTCTATTGTCTCTGTCGTCTGAGTCTATTTTGACATCCTTGTCATTTATAATATATGTGTCTTCTGTGTCGTCTGTGTCTATTGTGACATCATTGTCATTTATAATGTCTATGTCATCTGTGTCTATTGTGATGACATTGTCATTTATACTGACTCTCTAATCTGTGTCTATTGTGACATCTTTTTCATTTTTAATGTCTGTGTCGTCTGTGTCTATTGTGAAATCTTCTGCGTCGTCTCTGTCTATTGTGACATAATTGAAATTTATATCTCTGTCGTCTGTGTCATCTGAATCGTCTGTCTATTGTGATATAGTTTTCATTTATAATGTCTTTGTCGTCTGTGTCTATTGTGACATCATTGTCATTTGTAATGTATGTGTCGTCTGTGACGTCTGTTTCTATTGTGATAAATTATTCTTTAACAATGACTTTCTTGCATATCTCATCTCTGTCCTCTGTGTCGTCTGTGTCTAGTGTGACATCATTGTCTTTTATAATGTCTGTGTCCTCTGTTTCTCTTGTGACATCATTGTCATTTATAATGTCCCTGTCATTTGTGTGTGTTGTGACATCATTGTCATTTAAGTAAGGGAAGCAGGATGCATGTAATTCCTATACCATTGGTTTTATAGTTTATATTTTTTTTTGAATTGATGGCCTCCACATGCCCTATGAACATGCCATGATTATTTTTCTGATCTTACGCATTTATATATCAGATATATTTTTCTCAGTTTTTGAGACAAAAAAGGCGGGAAAGAAAAGGAAACGAATAAATGAAAATATTTAAACACACTCTGGATGCCTTAACTGCCAACTTTAAAGGTTGGGCTTGATGACCCGGTGGGTCTCTTCAGACCTGGTTATTCTATGATTCTATGATTTATAAAGTCTGTGTCTTCTGTGTGGTCTCTGGTGTGTGTTTATTTTGGCATCATTTTCATTTATAATATCTGTGTCGTCTGTGTCATCTGTATCGTCTGTGACATCTGTGTCTTATGTGACATGGATTTCATTTATAACATCTGTTTCGTCTTTGTCGTCTGTGTGTATTTTGACATCATTTTCATTTATAATGTCTGTGTCGTCTGTGTTGTCTCTGACGTCTGTGTCTATTGTGACATCAATGTCATTAATAATAAATGTGTGTATGTGTTGTCTCTGTCTATTGTGACATCATGGTCATTTATAATGTCTATGTTGCATGTCTCGTCACTGACCTCTGTGTCGTCTGTGTCGTTTGTGTCTATTGTGACAACATTGTCATTTATAAGGTATTTGTCGTCTTTGTCGTCTGTGTCTATTTTGACATAATTGTCATTTATATTGTCTGTTAAGTCTGTGTCTATTGTGACATCATTTTCATTTTTAGAGTCTGTGTTGTGGGTGTCGTCTTTGTCTATTGTGACATCATGGTCATTTATAATAGGAGTGTCACATGTGTCATCTGTGTTGTCTGTGTCTAGTGTGACATCATTTTCATTTATAATGTCTTTGTCCACTGTGTCGTCTATGTCGTCTCACGTCTGTGTATAGTGACATCATTGTCATTTATAATGTCTGTGTCGTTTGTGTTGTCTGTGTCATCTGTGATGTCTGTGTCTATTGTGACATCATTGTCATTTATAATGTCTGTGTCATCTGTGTCTGTTGTGACATCATTGTCTTTTAAGTAAGGGAAGCGGGATGCATGTAAGTCCTATACCTTTGATTTTATAGTAGATATTTTTGTCTGTTTGATGGCCTCCACATGCCCTGTGAAAATGCCATAATTATTTATCTGATCTTGCGCATTTATGTATCAGATATATTTTTCTCAGTTGTTGAGAGAAAAAAGGGGGAAAGAAAAGGAAACGAGTAAATGAAAATATTTAAACACACTCTGCGTTCCTTAACTGCCAACTTTCAAGGTTGGGCTCGATGACCCGGTGGTCCTCTTCCAACCAGGTTATTCTATGATTCTATGATTTATAACGTCTGTGTCGTCTCTGTGGTCTCTTGTCTGTGTCTATATTAATATCATTTTCATTTATAACATCTGTGTCGTCTGTGTCGTCTATGTGTATTGTGACATCATTTTCATTTCTAATGTCTGTGTCGTCACTGTCATCTTTGTCATTAATGTCATCTCTCATATGTGTTTATTGTGACTTCATTTTCATTTATAATGTCTATGTAGTCTGTGTCGTCTCTGTCTATTTTGACATCTTTGTCGTTTCTAACGTCTGTGTCGTCTGTGTCTATTGTGACATCATTTTCATTTCTAGTGTCTGTGCCGTCTGTGTCATCTGTGTCTATTGTGACCTCATTTTCATTTATTATGTCCATGTCATGTGTTATCTCTGTCGTTTGTGTTTATTGTGACATCGTTTTCATTTATATGGCTTTGTTGCATCTGTCGTCTCTGTCCTCTTTGTTGTCTCTGTCATTTTTGTCTATTGTGACATCATTGTCATTTATAATGTCTTTGTCTTTTGTGTCGCCTGTGTTACCTGTTTCATCTGCGTATATTGTGACATCATTGTCATTTATAATGTCTGTCTTCCGTGTCGTCTATCTCGTTTCTCGTCTGTGTCTATTGTGATATCATTGTCACTTATAATGTCTGTGTCCTCTGTGTCTGTTGTGACATCATTGTCATTTATAAAGTCTGTGTGATGTGTGTCGTCTGTGTCTATTCTGACATCACTGTCATTTATAATGTCCGTGTTGTCTGTGTCTATTGTGACATCATTGTCATTATAATTTCTGTGTCGTCTTTGTCTTCTGCTTCATCTCTCGTCTGTGTCTATTGTGACATCATTTTCATTAATAATTCTTTGTCGTCTATGTCGTCTGCGTCATCAGTGTCTATTGTGACATCATTGTCATAAATAATGCGTCAGTCTTCTGTGTATTCTCTGTCGTCTGTCTACTGTGACATCACTGTCATTTATAATGTTTTGACGTCTGTGTCTTCTGTGTCATCTGTGTCTGTTGTGACATCTTTGTCATTTATAAAGTCTGTATCTTCTGTGCCATCTGTGTCTATTTTGACATCATTTTGATTTAAAATGTCTGTGTCCTCGGTGTCATCTGTATCGCCTGTGTGGTCTTTGACATCTGTGTCTATTGTTACATCAGTGTAATTTATAATGTCTGAGTTGTCTGGGTCGTCTCTGTCTATTGAGACATCATTGTCATATAAAATATCTGTGTCATGTGTTGTCTGTGACATCTGTATCTATTGTGACATCATTGTCATTTATAATGTCTGTCGTGTGTGTCTATTGTGACATCGTTGTCATTTATAATGCCTGTGTCTTTTTGTCATCTGTGTCGTCTGTGTCGTTTGTGTATATTGTCACATATTTTCATTTATAATGTCTTGTTGTATGTGTCGTCTGTGTCTATTGTGACACATTGTCTTTTAAAATGACAGTGTCGTCTGTGTGTATTTTGACATAATTATCATGTACAATGTCTGTCGTCAGTGTTGTCTGTGTCTATTGTGACATCATATTCATTTACAATGTCTGTGTCATCTGTATCGTCTGTGTCTATTGTGACATCGTTGTCATTTATAATGTCAGTGTTTTCTGTGTAGTCTGTCGTCGGTGTCTGTGTCTATTCTGATATCATTGTCATTTATAATGTCTGAGTTGCATGTGTCGTCTGTGTGTATCGAAACATCGTTGTCATTTATAATGTCTGTGTCGTCTGTGTCTATTGTGACATCATTGTCATTTAAAATCTCTGTGTAGTCCATGCTGTCTGTGTTGTCTGTCTATTCAGACGGCATTTTCATTTATTATGTCTGTGTCCTCTGTGTCTGTTATGACATAATTTTAATTTACAGTGTCTGTGTTGTCTCTGTTTTCTATGTTGCCTGTGTCTATTGTGAAATCATTTACATTTATAATGTCTGTGTTTTCTGTGTAGTCTGTGTAATCTCTGTCTGTTGTGGCATCATTGTCATTTATAATGTCTGAGTCTTCTGTGTTGTCTACGTCTATTCAGACGGCATTTTCATTTATAATGTCTGTGTTGTCTATGTCGTCTGTGTCTGTTGTGATATCATTGTCATTTATAATGTCACAGAATCACCAGGTTGGAAGAGACCCACCGGATCATCAAGTCCAACCATTCCTATCGAACACTAAACCATATCCCTCAGCACCTCATCCACCCTTACCTTAAACACCTCCAGGGAAGGTGACTCAACCACCTCCCTGGGCAGCCTGTTCCAGTGCCCAATGACCCTTTCTGTGAAGAACTTTTTCCTAACGTCTAGCCTAAACCTCCCCTGGCGGAGCTTTAGGCCATTCCCTCTTGTCCTGTCCCCTGTCACATGGAAGAAGAGGCCAGCGGCCAGCACCCTCCTCTCCACAACCTCCTTTCAGGTAGTTGCAGAGAGCAATGAGGTCACCCCTCAGCCTCCTGTTCTCCAGGCTAAACAACCCCAGCTCTCTTAGCCGCTCCTCATAAGGCCTGTTCTCCAGCCCCTTCACCAGCTTTGTTGCTCTTCTCTGGACCTGTTCCAGAGCCTCAACACCCTTCTTGTGGTGAGGGGCCCAGAACTGAACACAGGATTCAAGGAGCGGTCTCACCAGTGCCGAGTACAGAGGGAGGATAACCTCCCTGGACCTGCTGGCCACACCATTTCTGATACAAGCTAAGATGCCATTGGCCTTTTTGGCCAATGTCTATGTTGTTTGTGCCATCTGTGTGTATTGTGATATCATTGTCATTTATAATGTCTGTGTCGTCTGTGAATATTGTGACATCATTGTCATTTATAATGTCTGTCTTCTGTGTCGAATGCGACATCATTGTCATTTATAATGTCTGTCGTCTGTGTCGTCTGTCTAGTCTGTGTCTATTGTGACATCATTGTAGTCTATAGTGTCTGTGTTGTCTGTGTCGTCTATGTCTGATACGACATCACTGTCATTTATAATGTCTGTGTAATCTGTGTCGTCTCTGTTTATTGTGACATCAGTGTCATGTATAATGTCTGTGTCGTCTGTCTCTACTGTGACATCATTGTCATTTATAATGTCTGTGTCGTGTGTGTCGTCTCTGTCTACTGTGAAACCATTTTCATTTATAATGGTTTTGTCTTCTGTGTCGTTTCTGTCGTCTGTGTCTATAGTGACATCATTTTCATTTATAATGTCTGTGTCGTTTGTATGGTCTTTTTATATTGTGACATCATTGTCATTTATAATGTCTGTATTGTTTGTGTCTATTTTGACAACGTTGTCTGTATGGTCTGTGTCGTCTGATTCTACTTTGACATAATTTTAATATATAATGTTTGTGTCGTCTCTTTCGTTTGTATCGTATTTGTCTATTGTGACTTCATTGTCATTTCTAAATTCTGTTTTCTGAGTTGTCTGTGCCTATTGTGACATCATGTTCATTTATAGTGTCTGTGTTGTCTGTGTCTACTGTGACATCGTCATATATAATATCTGTGTGGTCTCTGTTGTCTGTGCCTATTGTGACATCATGCTAATTTTTAATGTCTGTGTCATCTGTTTCTATTGTGATATCATTGTAATTTATAATGTCTGTGTCCTCTGTGTCTATTGTAAAGTCATTGTCTTTTATAATGTCGGTGTCGTCTGTGTCTATTTTGACATCTTTGTCATTTATAATGTCTGTGTCGTCTGTGTCTATTCAGACGGCATTGTCATTTATGTCTGTGTCTGTTGTGACATATTTTTTTTACAATATCTGTGTCGCCTGTCTCATCTCTGTCTGTTGTGACATCATTGTCATTTATTATGTCTGTGTCGTCTGTGTCTTCTGTGACTATTTTGACATCATTTTCATTTAGAATGACTGTCGTCTATGTGGTCTGTATCGCCTCTGTCGTCTGTATCCTCTGTTTTATTGTGACATCATTTTCTTTTATAATGTCTGTGTTGCCTTTGTAGTCTATTTTCTTATCATTGTCATTTATAATGTCTGTGTTTTCTGTGTTGTCTGCGTGTATTGTGACATCATTGTCATTTATAATGTCTGTGTCGTATGTGTTGTCTGTCTAGTCTGTCTATTGTGACATCATTGTAGTTTAGAGTGTCTGTGTCGTCTATGTCTATAGTGACATCATTGTCATTTATAATGTCTGTTTCATCTGTGTCGTCTGTCTCTATTTTGACATCATTGTCGTTAATAATGTCTGTGTCATCTGTGTTGTCTGTGTCAGCTGTGTCGTCTGTGACATCATTTTCATTTATAATGTGATTGTCTTCTGTGTCGTCTTTGTCTATTGTGACATCTATATTATTTATAATGACTGTATCATCTGTGTGGTCTTTGTCTATTGCGACATCATAGTCATTTATAATATCTTTGTCGTCTGTGTATTCTGTGGCTATTGTGACATCATTGTCATTAGTAATGTCTGTGGCGTCTGTGTCATGATTGTGTATGGTGACAGCATTGTCATTTAAAATGTCTGTCTTCTGTGTCTATTGTGACATCGTTTTCATTTATAATATCTGTGTCATCTGAGTTATCTGTTTTGTCTGTGTCCTTTGTGTCATCTGTGTTGTCTGTGTATACTGTGACATCATTGTCATTAAAAATGTCTGTGTCGTCTGTATCTTCTGTGTCTATTGTTACATACTTGTCATTTATAATGTCTTTGCCGACTCTGTCGTCTGTGTATATTGTGACATCGTTGTGATTTTTTATGTGTGTCTTCTGTGTCGTCTGTGTCTGTCGTGACATCATTGTCATTTATAATGTCTGTGTCTTCGATATGGTCTGTCTATTGTGAAATCGTCATTTATAATTTCTTTGTTATCTGTATCATCTCTGTCATAGTTGTCTATTGTGACATCATTGTCTTTTATAATAACTCTGCCCTCTGTGTCGTCTCTGTCTTCTGTGACATCATTGTCATTTATAATGTCTGTGTCTATTGTGAAATCCTTGTCATTTATAATGTATCTCGTCTTTGTAATCTCTGTCTTCTGTGCTTTGTCTATTGTGACATCCTTGTTATATATAATGTCTGTGTCGTCTGTGTCTATTGTGACATCATTCTCATTTATAATGTCTGTGTAGTCTGTCTGTGTCTTCTGTGACATCATTGTCATTTATAATGTCTGTGTCGTGCGTCATCTGTGTCTACTGTGAAATCGTTACAATTTATAATTTCTTTGTCATCTGTGTCTATTGTGACATCATTGTAATTTATAATATCTGTGTCCTCTGTGTCGTCTGTGTCTATGGTGACATCATTGTCATTCATGTCTCTGTCGTCTATGTCGTCTGTGTCTTCTGTGTCTATTGTGACATCATTTTCATTTATAAAGTCTTTCTCGTCTGTGTCGTCTGTGTTGTCTTTTTGTCTGTGTTTATTGTGACATTTTCAACGTCTGTGTTATCGAATTCATCTGTGTTGTCTGTGACGTCTGTCGCGTCTGTGTCTATTTTGAAATCTATGTCAATTTATAATGTCTGTGTCCTCTGTGTCGTCTGTGTCTATTATGACATCATGGTCAGTTATAATGTCTGTGTCGTCTCTGTCGTGGGTGTCTATTGTGACCACATTTTCATTTATATTGTCTGTGTGTCTGTGTCTATTGTGACCTCATTTTCATTTATATTGTCTGTGTGTCTGTGTCTATTTTGACCTCATTTTCATTTATATTGTCTGTGTGTCTGTGTCTATAGTCATTTATTATGTCCTTGTCATTTATTATGTCTCTGTCGTCTGTGTCTATTTTGACATCATTGTCATTTATAATGTCTGTGTCTTCTGTGTCTATTGTGTCATCGTTTTCATTTATAATGACTTTGTCGTCTGTGTCTTGTACGTCGTCTGTGTGTATTGTGACATGACTCTCATTTATAATGTCTGTGTCTATTGTGACATCATTGTCAAATATATTGTCTGTGTCATCTTTCTCGTCTTTGTCTATTTTGCCATCATTGTCACTAATAATGTCTGTGTTGTTGGTGTGTGTCTGTGTCTATTGGGACATCACTGTCATTTATAACGTCTGTTGCATCGGTGTCGTCAATTTCGTCTGTGTTGTTTGTGTTAATGTGACATCTTTTTCATTAATAATGTCTGTGTCATCTATGTCATCCCTGTCATCTGTCTATTGTGACATCACTGTCATTTATTATGTCTGTGTCATCTGTGTCGTATGTGACATCATTGTATAATATATTGTCTGTGTCATCTGTTTCTATTTTGACATCATTGTCAATTATAATATCTGTGTCTTCTGAGTCGTTTGTGTCTCTTGTGATATCATTGTCATTTATAATGCAGTGTCGTCAGTGTCTATTGTGACATCATTGTCATTTATAATGTCTGTGTCTTCTGCATCGTCTGTGTCTACTGAGATATCATTTTCATTTATAATATCTGTGTCATCTGTGTCCATTGTGACATCGAGATTTAAAAGTGTCTGTGTCTATCGTGACATCACTCTCTTTTATAATGTCAGTGTCTTCGGTGTCGTCTGTCTATTGTGACATCGTCATTTATCATGTTTTTGTCATCTGTCTCGTCTGTGTCGTCTGTGTGTATTGGGACTTCATTGTCATTTATAACAACACTGTCGACTGTGTCGTTGCTGTCTATTATGACATAATTGTAATTTATAATATCTGTGTCTTTTGTATCGTCGGAGTCTGTTGTGAAATCATTGTCATTTATAATGTCTCACTTGTCTTTTAAAACTGTGTCGTCTGTGCTGTCTTTGTCTATTGTGACTTCCTTGTCATATATAATATCTGTGTCGTCTGTGTCTATTGTGACATCATTTTCATTTAGAATGTCTGTGTTGTCTCTGTCGACTGTGTTGTCTGTGTCTATTGTGACATCATTGTCATTTGTAGTGTCTGTGTCACCTGTGTCGTCTGTCTCTCTTTTGACGTCACTGTTGTTAATAATGTCTGTGTCATCTGTGTTGTCTGTGTCGGCTGTTGCGTCTCTGTATATTGTGACATCATTTTCATTTATAATGTGTTTCTCTTCTGTGTCATCTGTGTCTATTGTGACATCATTGTTATTTATAATGACTGTATCATCTGTGCGGTCTTTCTCTATTGCGACATCATAACGATTTATAATATCTTTGTCGTCTGTGTATTCTGTGTCTATTGTGACATCGTTGTCATTAATAATGTCTGTGGCGTCTGTGTCATGATAGTCTATGGTGACATCATTGTCATTAGTAATGTCTGTGGCGTCTGTGTCTATTGTGACATCATTGTAATTTTCAATATCTCTGTCCTCTGTGTCGTCTGTGTCTATGGTGCCATCATTGTCATTCATGTCCCTGTCGTCTGTATCGTTTGTGTCTTCTGTGTCTATTGTGACATCATTTTCATTTATAACGTCTGTGTCATCTGAGTTATCTGTGTTGTTTGTGTCCTTTGTGTGGTCTGTGGCGTCTGTGTCTATTTTGAAATCACTGTCATTTATAATGTCTGTGTCATCTGTGTTTTCTGTGTATATTGTGACATCATTGTCATTAAAAATGTCTGTGTGTTCTGTGTTGTCTGTATCTTCTGTGTCTATCGTTACATAATTTTTATTTATAATGTCTTTGCCGTCTCTGTCGTCTGTGTGTGTTGTGACATCGTTGTCATTTATAATGCCTGTGTCATCTCTGTCTATTTTGATCTCATTGTAATTTATAATATCTGTGTCGTCTGTGTCGTCTGATTCATCGGTGTCGTCTGTCTTCTGTGTCTATTGTGATATAGTTGTCATTTATTATGTCTGTGTCCTCTGTGTCTACTGTGACATCGCTTTCATTTATAATGTCTGTGTCATCTGTTTCTATTGTGACATCATTGTAATGTATAATGTCTGTGTTGTGTGTGTCGTCTGAGTCGTCTGTGTATACTTTGACATCATTTTCATTTATAATGTCTGTGTCGTCCTTGTCGTCCCTGTTTTTTTTGTATATTTTTACATCATTGTCATTTATAATGTCGTCGTCACCTATGTCGCCTGTGTCTATTGTGTCATCACTGTCATTTAAAATTTCTGTGTCGTCTGTGCAGTCTGTGTCGTTTTTGTGTACTGTGACATCGTTGTCATTAATAATGTCTGTATGGTCTATGTCGTCTGATTCTATTGTGACATTATTTTAATATATAATGTCTGTGTCATCTCTGTCGTTTGTATTGTATTTGTCTATTGTGACTTCATTGTCATTTCTAAATTTTGTTTTCTGAGTTGTCTGTGCCTATTGTGACATCATGTTCATTTATAGTGTCTGTGTTGTCTGTGTCTACTGTGACATCTTCATATATAATATCTGTGTGGTCTCTGTTGTCTGTGCCTATTGTGACATCATGCTAATTTTTAATGTCTGTGTGATCTGTGTCTATTGTGACATCATTGTAATTTATAATGTCGGTGTCGTCTGTGTCTATTGTGAAGTCATTGTCTTTTATAATGTCTGAGTCGTCTGTGTCTGTTTTGACATCGTTGTCATTTATAATGTCTATGTCGTCTGTGTTGTCTGTGTCTATTCAGACGGCATTGTGGTTTATGTCTGTGTCTGTTGTGACATATTTTTTTTACAATATCTGTGTCGCCTGTCTCATCTCTGTCTTCTGTGACATCATTTTCATTTATAATGTCTGTGTCTATTGTGAAATCCTTGTCATTTATAATGTATCTCGTCTTTGTAATCTGTGTCGTCTGTGCTGTCTGTGTCTATTGTGACATCCTTGTCATATTTAATGTCTGTCTCGTCTGTGTCTATTGTGACATCATTCTCATTTATAATGTCTGTGTAGTCTGTCGTCTGTGTCTTCTGTGACATCATTGTCATTTATAACGTCTGTCGTGTGTGTCGTCTGTGTCTACTGTGAAATCGTTACCATTTATAATTTCTTTGTCATCTGTGTCTATTGTGACATTATTGTAATTTATAATATCTGTGTCCTCTGTGTCATCTGTGTCTATGGTGACATCATTGTCATTCATGTCTATGTCGTCTGTGTCTTCTGTGTCTATTGTGACATCATTTTCATTTATAAAGTCCGTGTCGTCTGTGTTGTCTTTTTCGTCTGTGTTTATTGTGACAACATTTTCAACGTCTGTGTTATCGAATTCATCTGTGTTGTCTGTGTCGTCTGTCGCGTCTGTGTCTATTTTGAAATCTATGTCATTTATAATGTCTGTGTCCTCTGTGTCGTCTGTGTCTATTATGACGTCATGGTCAGTTATAATGTCTGTGTCGTCTCTGTCGTGGGTGTCTATTGTGACCTCATTTTCATTTATATTATCTGTGTGTCTGTGTCTGTAGTGACCTCACTTTCATTTACATTGTCTTTGTGTCTGTGTCTATAGTCATTTATTATGTCCTTGTCATTTATTATGTCTCTGTCGTCTGTGTCTATTTTGACATCATTGTCATTTATAATGTCTGTGTATTCTGTGTCTATTTTGTCACCGTTTTCATTTATAATGACTTTGTCGTCTGTGTCTTGTACGTCGTCTGTCTCGTCTGTGTGTATTGTGACATGACTCTCATTTATAATGTCTGTGTCTATTGTGACATCATTGTCAAATATATTGTCTGTGTCATCTTTCTCGTCTTTGTCTATTTTGCCATCATTGTCACTAATAATGTTTGTGGTGTTGGTGTCCTCTGTGTCTATTGGGACATCACTGTCATTTATAATGTCTGTGTTGTCTATGTCGTCTGTGTCTATTGTGACATCGCTGTCATTTATGTCTGTGTCGTTTTTGTCTATTGTGATATCATTGTCATTTATAACGTCTGTGGCATCGGTGTCGTCAATTTCGTCTGTGTTGTTTGTGTTAATGTGACATCTTTTTCATTAATAATGTCTGTGTCATCTGTGTCATCTATGTCATCCCTGTCATCTGTCTATTGTGACATCACTGTCATTTATTATGTCTGTGTCATCTGTGTCTTATGTGACATCATTGTATAATATATTGTCTGTGTCATCTGTTTCTATTTTGACATCATTGTCAATTATAATATCTGTGTCTTCTGAGTCGTTTGTGTGTATTGTGATATCATTGTCATGTATAATGCAGTGTCGTCAGTATCTATTGTGACATAATTGTCATTTATAATGTCTGTGTCTTCTGTGACTTCTCTGTCTATTGTGACATCATTGTCATTTATAATGTCTGGTTCGTCTGTGTCGTCTTTGTCTATTTTGACATCATTTTTATTTATAATAACTGTGGCAATTTTGTCGCATGTGTTGCCTGTGTCGTCTGTGTCAGCTGTGTCTATTGTTATGACATTGTCATTTATATTTTCTGTCGTCTGTGTCTATTGTGACATCGTTGTCATTTATAATGTCTGTGTCTTCTGTGTTGTCTGTGTCTCTCGTGACATCATGAACATTTACAATGTCTGTGTCATATGTGTCATTTGTGTCACCTGTGTCTATTACGACATCATAGTCATTTATAATGTCTATGTCGTCTGTGTTATCCATGACTATTGTGACATCTTTATAATTTATAATGTCTGTGTCGTCTCTGTTTATTTCGATGTCATTGTCATTTACGTCTTTTTCGTCTGTGTCTATTGTGACATCATTGTAATTTGTAATGTCTCTGTCCTCGGTGCCATCTTTGTCTATGGTGACATGATTGTGATTTATAATGTATGTGTCATCTGTGTCTATTTTGACATCATTTTCATTTATACAGTTTTTGTCATTGGTGTCATCTCTGTCTGTTCTGACATCATTGTAATTTATTATATCTGTGTCCTCTGTGTCATCTGTGTCTATGGTGACATCATTTTTCATTCATGTCTGTATCATCTGTGTATTCTGCGTCTATTGTGACATCATTTTCATTCATAATGTCTGTGTTGTCTGTGTATATTTTGACATCATTGTCATTAAAAATGTCTGTGTCGTCTGTGTCGTCTGTATCTTCTGTGTCTATTGTTACATAATTGTCATTTATAAAGTCTTTGCCGTCTCTGTCGTCTGTGTGTATTGTGACATCATTGTCATTTTTTATGTGTGTCTTCTGTGTCGCCTGTGTCTATTGAGACACCATTGTCATTTATAATGTCTTTGTCATCTCTGTCTATTTTGACATCATTGTAATTTATAATGTCTGTGTCGTCTGTGTCATCTTTATTTATTTTGACATCATTTTCATTTATAATATCTGTGTCGTCTGTGTCTTCTAATTCATTGATATCGTCTGTCTTCTGTGTCTATTGTGATATAATTGTCATTTATTTTGTCTATGTATTCTGTGTTTTCTGTGTTTATTGTGACATCATTGTAATTTATAATGTCTGTGTGGTGTGTGTCATCTGAGTCGTCTGTGTGTACTTTGACATCAATGTCATTTATAATGTCTGTGTCGTCTGCGTCTATTGTGAAACCACTGTCATTTCTAATGTCTGTGTCGTCTGTGTGCCTGTGTATATTGTGATATCATTGTCATATATAATGTCTGTTGTCTGTGTCGTCTCTGTGGTCTGTGTAGTCTCTGTCGCCTCTGTCGTTTCTGTCGTCTGTGGTTATTATGAAATCATTGTCATTTAAAATATCAGAGTAGTCTGTGTCTAGTGTGACATCATTGTCACTTATAATGTCTGTGTCGTCTGTTTTTGTTGTGACATAATTGTCATTTATAATGTCAGTGTCATTTGTCATTTGTGTCGTCTGTGTTGTCTGTGTCTATTGTGACATCGTCATTTTTAATGTCTTTGTAGTCTGTATCGTCTGTGTCTATTTTGACATCAATGTCATTTATAATGTTTGTGTGGTCTGTGTCTGTTGTGACATCATTGTCATTTATAATGTCTGTGTAGTCTGTATCATCTGTGTCTGTTGTGACATCATTGTCATTTATAATGTCTCTGTTGTCTATGACTTTTGTGACATCGTTGTCATTTATAATGTCTGTCTCGTCTGTGTGGTCTGTGTCATGTGTGTCTATTGAGACGTCATTGTTATACGTAATGTCTGTCATGTCAGCGAGGTCTGTCTCATCTGTGTCAATTGTGACATCTTTTTCATTTATAATGGCTTTTTCATCTGTGTAGTCTCTATCGTCTGTGTCCTCTGTGTTTATTGTGACATCATTGTCATGTATAATGTCTGTGTTGTCTGTGTCTATTGTGACATCACTGTCATTTATAATGTCTGTGTCCTGTGTTTCGTCTGTGTCTACTGTGACATCATTTTCATTTATAACGGTTTTGTCGTCTGTGTCGTTTCTCTCGTCTTTGCATATTGTGAAATCATTGTCACTTATAAAGTCTGTGTTGTCTGTGTAGTCTGTGTCGTCTGTGTCGTCTTTGTCTATTGTGAAATCATTTTCATTTATAATGACTTTGTTGTCTGTGCTGTCTTTGTCATCCATCATCTGTATAGTCTGTGTCTATTTTGACATAATTGTCATCTATAATGTCTGTGTCGTCTCTGTCGTCTGTGTCTATTGTGATATCATTTTAATTTATAATGTCTGTGTCATCTGTGTCTGTTTTGACATAATTGTCATTTATAATGTCTGTGTCGTCGGTGTCTATTCTGATATCATTGTCATTTATAATGTCTGAGTCATCTGTGTTGTCTGTGTCTATTTTGACATCATTTTCATTTATAATATCTGTCGTATGCGTCGTCTCTGTTGTGTTTGTCTATTCAAACGTCATTGTCATTTATAATGTCTGTGTCTGTTGTGACATAGTTTTTCTTACAATATCTGTGTCATCTGTGTCGTCTCTGTCTGTTGTGACATCATTGTCATTTATTATGTCTGTGTCTTCTGTTTCTTCTGTGTCTATTTTGACATCTTTTTCATTTAGAATGACTGTCGTCTGTGTGGTCTGTATCATCTCTATCGTCTGTATCCTCTGTGTCTATTGTGACATCTTTTTCTTTTATAATGTCTGTGTTGCCTGTGTAGTTTGTGTCGTCTGTGTCTATTGTGATATCATTGTTATTTATGTCTGTGTTTTCTGTGTTTTATGTGTGTATTGTAATATCATTGTCATTTATAATGTCTGTGTCGTCTGTGAATATTGTGACATCATTGTCATTTATAACGTCTGTGTCATCACAGTCGTCTCTGTTTTCTCTGTATATTGTGACATCTTTGTCTTTTGCAATGTTTATGTCTCTGTGTCTATTTTGACATCGTTTTAATTTAAAATATCTGTGTCTTCTGTGTCTATTGTGACGTCATTTTCATTAAAAATGACTGTGTCATCTGTGTCGTCTGTATCGTCAGTGTGTATCTTTACATAATTTTTATTTATAATTGCTGTGTCGTCTGTCGTCTGTGTCTATAGTTACAGCATTTTCATTTATAATGTTTGTCATCTGTGTCTATTGTGACATCATTGTCATTTACATTGTCTGTGTCATCTGTATCATCTGAGTGTTTTGTTACATAATTATCATTTATAAAGTCTGTGTCGTCTGTCGTCTGTGTCTATAGTGACATCATTATCACTTATAATGTCTGTGTCGTCTGTGTCATCTGTGTCTTCGGTTGTCTCTGTCTATTGTGACATCATTGTCATTTATAATGCCTGTGTCATCTGTGTCGTCTCTGTTTATTGTGACATAAGTGTCATATATAATGTCTGTGTCGTCAGTGTTTATTATGCCATAATTGTCATTTATATTGTCTGTGTCCTTTATACGTCTGTATTATCTGTGTTGTCTGTGTCTTTTGCGTGGTCTGTGGCGTCTGTTTCTATTTTGAAATCATTGTCATTTATAATGTCTCTCTTGTCTTTTAAAACTGTGTCATCTGTGCTGTCTGTGTCTATTGTGACATCAATCTCATTTATAGGGTCTGTGTCGTCTGTGTCTATTATGAAATCATTATAATTTTTAATGTCTGTGTAATCTGTGTCGTCTGTGTGTATTTTGACATCATTGTTGTTAATAATGTCTGTGTCATCTCTGTTGTCTGTGTCGTTTGTGTCTATTGTGACATCATTATCATTTATAATTTCTTTGTCGTCTGTGTATATTTTGACATCATTGTCATTTATGTCTTTGTCGTCTGTGTCTTCTGTGTCTATGGTGACATCATGGTCGTTTGTAATGTCTGTGTCGTCTGTGTCATCTTTGTCTATGGTGACATCGGTTTCATTTAAAATATCTTTGTCGTCTGTGTCTATTGTGACATCATTGTTATTTTAATGTCTGTGTCTATAGTGACATCATAGTCAATTATAATGCCTCTCTCGTCTGCGTCGTCTGTGTCTATTGTGATATCTCTGTCATTTATAATGTCTGTGTCATCTGTGTTCTCTGATTCTATTGTGACATAATATTAATTTACAATATCTGTGTCATCTCTGTAGTCTCTGTCATCTGACGTCTGTGTCTGTTGTTACATCCTTGTCATTTATAATGTCTCTTTCTTCTGTGTCGTCTCTGTCATCTTTGTCTTCTGTGTATAATTTGACATGATTGTCTTTATAATGTCTGTGTCGTCTGTTGTCTGTGTCTGTTTTGAAGTTTTTGTCATTTATAATGTCTGTGACGTCTTTGTCTATTGTGACATCATTGTCATGTTTAATGTCTGTGTCGTCTGTGTCTATTGTGACATCACTATCGTTTATAATGTCTGTGTCTATTGTGACATCATTGTCATTTATACTGTCTGTGTCTATTGTGAAATCTATTTCATTTATAATGTCTGTGTGGTCGTGTCGTCTGTGTCTATTGTGACATCATTGTCATTTATAATGTCTGTGTCGTCTTTGTGTATTTTGGCATGATTGTCATGTGTAACATCTGTGTCATCTGTGTCTCTTGTGACATCATTGTCATTTATAATGTCTGTGTCGTCCATGTCTATTGTGACATCATTGTAATGTATAATGACTTTGTCATCTGTACTGTCAGTGTCTATTGCGACATCATTGTGTTTTATAGTGTTTGTGTTGTTTGTGTCATCTCTGTCGTCTGTATCATCTGTGTCTATTGTGATATCGTTGTCATTTTCAATGTCTGTGTCATGTGTGTCATCTGTGTGTCTTGTCACATCATTGCCATTTATAATGTCTGTGTCGTCGGTGTCTATTTTGACATCATTGTCATTTATAATATCAGTGTCATCTGTGTCGTCTATGTCTATTTTGATATCACTGTCATTTATAATGTCTGTGTCGTCTGAGTTGTTTGTATCTATTTTGATATCATTGTCATTTATAATGACAGTTTTTTCTGTCATCTGTATGTATTTTGTCATCATTGTCATTTATAATGTCAGTGTCATCTGTGTTGTTTTTGTCGTCTATTTCTATTGTGACATCATTTTCATTTTTAATGTCTGTGTCGTCTGTGTCTACTTTGACATCATTTTCATATATAATATCTCTTGGTCTGTGTCTTCTCTGTCTATTGTGACATCATAGTCGTTTATAATGTCTGTGTCGTCTGTGTCTATTGTGACATCATTGTCATTTATAATGTCTGTGTCGTCTGTGTCTATTGTGAAAACAATTGCATTTATAATGATGTGACGTCTGTGTCGTCTGTGTCTATTGAGACATTTTCATTTATGTCTGTATCGTCTGTATCGTTTGTGTCTTTTGTAACATCATTTTCATTTATAATGTTTGTGTTGTCTCTGTCGTCTGTTTCTATTTTGACGTCATTGTCATTTATAATATCTGTTTCGTCTTTGCCTGTTGTGACATCATTGTCATTTATAATGTCTGTGTCGTATGTGTCATCTCTGTCATCTGTGTCTATTGTGACATCATTGTCATTTATACTGTCTGTGTCGTCTCTGTATTGTGACATCATTGTCATTAATATCTGTGTCGTTGTTGTCATCTGAGACGCTTGTGTCTATTGTGATATCGTTGTCATTTATAATGACATTTTCGTCTGTGTCGTCTGTGTCAATTTTGACCTAATTCTCTTTTTTAATTTCTGTGTCGTCTGCGTCTATTGTGACATCATTGTCATTTATAATGTCTGTGTCGTCTTTGTCTATTTTGAAATCATTGTTATTTATAATTTCTGT
The DNA here is from genome assembly GCF_032191515.1 of Phaenicophaeus curvirostris. NCBI lineage: Eukaryota > Metazoa > Chordata > Aves > Cuculiformes > Cuculidae > Phaenicophaeus > Phaenicophaeus curvirostris. The sequence goes on from NW_027206707.1 coordinate 87,866, forward strand.
GTTGTCTGTGACGTTTTTGTCATCTTTTTCTTTTGTGACGTCATTGTCATTTATAATGTCTGTGTCCTCTTTGTCGTCTGTGTAATCTTTGTTTATTTTGGCATCATTGTCATTTATAATGTCTGTGTCGTCTGTGTCATCTGGTCTATTGTGATATCGTTGTCATTTATAACGTCTGTGTCGACTGTCTATTGTGACATCTTTGTCTTTTTTAATGTCTCTGTCGTCTGTGTACTTTATGACATCGTTTTAATTAATAATGTCTTTGTCGTCTGGGTCATCTGTGTCATCTTTTTCTATTGTGACCTCATTGTCATTTATAATGTCTGTGTTGTCTGTGTCTATTGTGACATCATTTTCATGTATAATGTCTGAGTCGTCTGTATAATTTTTATGGTTTTTTTTATAATTTTCATTTACAATGTCTGTGTCATATGTGTCGTCTTTGACTATTGTGACATCACTGTCATTTTTAAAGTCTGTGTCGTCTGTGTCAGCTGTGTCTATTGTGACATCTTTTTCATTTAGAATGTCTGTCGTCTGTGTCGTCTGTGTCTATTTTGACATCACTGTAATTTATAATATCTGTGTCTTCTAGATTTTGACATAATTTTCATGTATAATATCTGAGTCTTCTGTATCTTCTGTATGTTTTTTTTTAACATAATTGTCTTTTGTGTCATTTGTGTCATCTGTGTCGTCTTTGTCTATTGTGAAATCCTTTCCATTTATAAAGTCTCTGTCGTCTGTATCTATTGTAACATCATTGTCATTTATAATGTCTGTCATCTGTTTCTGTTGTGATATCATTGTCATTTATAATGTTTCTGTGTCTTCTGTGACCTCATTTTTATTTAGAATTACTGTCGTCTGTGTCGTCTCTATCGTCTGTATCGTCTGTGTCTATTGTGGAATCTTTGTCATTTATAATGTCTCTTTTGTCTGTGTCATCTCTGTCGTCTTTGTCTATTGTGACGTCATTTTTATTTATAATGTCTGCATCGTATGTGTCGTCTATGAATATTGTGACATCATTTTCATTTATAATATCTGTGTCCTTTGCGTCGTCTGTGTCGTCTGTGTCTGTTGTGACATCATTGTTGTTTATAATATCTGTTGTCTGTGTCGTCTGTCTAGTCTTTGTCTATTGTGAACTCATTGTAGTTTATAGTGTCTGTGTCGTCTGAGTCTATTTCTATTGTGACGTTATTGTCATTTATAATGTCTGTGTCTTCTGTGTCTATTGAGACATCTTTTTCATTTATAATGTCTTTGTCGTCTGTGTCTATTTTGATATCATTTTAATTTATAAAATCTGTGTCATCTGTGTCTATTGTGACATATTGTGTAGGGAAAAGATCAGAAGGGCTAAGGCTCAGCTAGAAATCGGATTGGCCAAGTCTGTGAAAGAGAACAAAATATCTTTCTACAAACATATACATAATAAAAGGAGGACTAGGGAGACCATACAGTCCTTATTGGACACAGAAGGAACAACAGTGACTGGGGATGAGGAAAAGGCTGAGGTACTTAATGCCTTCTTTGCCTCAGTCTTTATTTGTAAGGAGGGTCATTCCATCTGTGTACAAACCCAGGAGCTGGAGGAGCATAATGAGGCTCCCGTGATCCAAGAGGAGGTGGTCAGAGCCTTGCTAGCCCGACTAGACACCCACAAGTCTATGGGGCCGGACGGGATTCACCCAAGGGTATTGAAGGATCTGGCAGATGTGCTGGCCAAACCTCTTTCCATCATCTTCCAACAGTCCTGGAAGACTGGGGAAGTCCCACTGGACTGGAGGCTGGCTGATGCTGTGCCCATCTACAAGAAGGGTCGCAGGAAGGACCCAGGAAACTCCAGGCCTGTCAGTCTGACCTCAGTGCCAGGGAAAGTCATGGAGCAGGTGATCTTGAGTGCTGTCATGAAGCACATGCAAGAGAACCGGGTGATCAGGTCCAGTCAACATAGGTTCACAAAAGGTAGGTCTTGCCAAAGTAACCTGAATGCCTTCTATGACAAAGTGACTCGGCTGCTGGATGAGGGAAAGGCTGTGGATGTGGTCTTCCTGGACTTCAGTAAAGCCTTTGACACAGTTTCTCACAGCATTCTGCTCAGGAAACTGTCAGCCTCTGGGCTGGACAGGCGCACACTCTCCTGGGTGGAAAACTGGTTGGATGGTCGGGCCCAGAGAGTGGTGGTAAATGGTGTGAAATCCAGCTGGAGGCCAGTGACAAGTGGGGTTCCCTAGGGCTCAGTGCTGGGTCCAGCCCTGTTCGATGTCTTTATCAATAACCTGGATGAAGGAATCGAGTGCACCCTTAGCAAGTTTGCGGACGACACTAAGCTGGGTGGAAGTGTCAATCAGCTGGAGGGTCGGGAGGCTCTGCAAAGGGATCTGAACAGGCTGGACCGCTGGGATGAGTCCAATGGCATGAGGTTTAACAAGGCCAAGTGCCGGGTCCTGCACTTGGGGCACAACAACCCTATGCAGTGCTACAGAGTTGGAGAAGTCTGTCTAGAAAGCTGCCTAGAGGAGAGGGACCTGGGAGTGTTGGTTGACAGCGACTGAACATGAGTCAGCAGTGTGCCCAGGTGGCCAAGAAGGCCAATGGCATCTTGGCTTGTATCAGAAACAGCATAACCAGCAGGTCCAGGGAGGTTCTTCTCCCTCTGGACTCGGCACTGGTGAGACCGCTCCTCGAACCTTGTGTTCCGTTCTGGGCCCCTCACCACAAGAAGGATGTTGAGGCTCGGGAGCGAGTCCAGAGAAAAGCAACAAAGCTGGTGAGGGGGCTGGAGAGCAGGTCTTACGAGGAGCGGCTGAAAGAGCAGGCGTTGTTTAGCCTGGAGAAGAGGAGGCTGAGGGGAGGCCGCATTGCTCTCTCCAACTACCTGAAAGGAGGTTGTAGAGAGGAGGGTGCTGGTTTCTTCTTCCAAGTGACAGGGGACAGGACAAGAGGGAATGGCCTCAAGCTCAGCCAGGGGAGATTTAAGCTGGGCATTAGGAAAAAGTTCTTCACAGAAAGGGTCATTGGGCACTGGAACAGGCTGCCCAGGGTGGTGGTTGAGTCACCTTCCCTGGAGGTGTTTAGGGCACAGGTGGACGAGATGCTAAGAGGCATGGTATAGTGTTTGATAGGAATGGTTGGACTCGATGATCCGGTGGGTCTCTTCCAACCTGGTTATTCTATGATCCTATGATCATTGTCATTTATAATGCCTGTGTCATCTGTATCGTCTGTGTGTGTTGTTACATAAATGTCACTTATAATGTCTGTGTCGTCTGTGTCTATTTTGACATCTTTGTCATTTATAATATCTGTGTTGTCAGTGTCATCTATGTCATCTGTGTCTTCTGTGTCTATTGTGATATAACTGTAATTTATAATGTCTGTGTCGTCTGAGTCTATTGTGACATCATTGTCATTTATAATGTCTGTGTCGTCTGGTCTATTTTGATATAATTGTCATTTTTTATGTCTGTGTCGTCTGTGTCATCTTTGAAATTCTGTGTCATCTCTGGCATCTGTGTTTATGGTGATATCATTGTCATTTATAAAGTCTGAGTCGTCTTTGTCGTCTGTGTCAACTGTAACATCATTTTCATTTATAATGTCTGTTTCGTCTGTGTCTATAGTAACATCATTGCTATTTATAAAGTCTTTGTCATCTGTGTCAATTGTAAAATCATTGACAATTATAATGCCTGTGTCGTATGTGTCGTCTCTGTCTATTGTGACATCATTGTCATTTATTATGTCTGTGTTGTCTGTGTCCTCTGTGTCTATTGTGACATCATTGTCATTTATAATATCTGGGTCGTCTGTGTCCTCTGTGTCTATTGTGACATCATTGTCGTTTATAATGTCTGTGTCATCTGAGTCTATTCTGACATCATTGTCACTTATAATGCCTGTGTCGTCGGTGTCTATTGTGACATCATTGTCATTATTAATGTCTTTGTCGTCTGTGTATATTGTAACATCATTCTCATTTATAATGTCTGTGTCTATTGTGACATCATAGTCATTTATAGTTTCTGTGTCGTCATTGTCTTTTGTGACACAATTGTCATTTATAATGTCTGAGTCGTATGTGTCGTTTTGTCTATTGTGACATAATTGTCATTTAAAATATCTGTGTCGTCTCTGTCTATTGTGAAATCATGTTCATTTATAATGTCTGTGTCGTCTTTTTTGTATGTCTATTGTAACATCACTGTAATACATAATGTCTGTCGTCTGTATCGTCTGTGTGTATTGTGACATCATTGTCATTTTTAATATCTGTGTCGTCTGTGTCTATTGTGACATCATTGTCATTTATAATATCTGTGTCTTCTATGTCGTCTGTGTCTATTGTGACATAATTTTCATTTATAAAGTCTGTGTAGTCGTTGTCGTCTGTGTCTATTTTGACATCATTGTCATTTGTAATGACTGTGTCGCCTGTGTCATCTGTGTCTATTGTGACATCATTGTCATTTATATTGTTATGTCGTCTGTGTAATCATTTTCATTTATAAATTCTGTGTTGTCTGTGTTTTGTGACATCATTGTCATTTATAATATCTTTGTCGTCTATGTCATCTGTGTTTATTGTGACATTATTTTAATTTATAAAGTCTCTGTCGTCTGTGGCTTTTGTGACATCATTGTCATTTCAATGTCTGTGTAGTCTGTGTAATCATTGTCATTTATAATGTCTGTGTCGTTTGTGTAATCATTGTCATTTATAATGTCTGTGTCGTTTGTGTCATCTGTGTGTATTGTGACATCTTTGTAATTTATAATGCCTGCGTCGTCTGTGTCATCTGTGTCTATTTTGACATTATTGTCATTTATAATGTCTGTGTCGCCTGTGTCATCTGTGTATATTGTCAAAATCTTTGTCATTTATTATATCTGTGTCGTCTGAATTCTGTGTGCTCTGTATCCTCTGTAACATCTGTGTCAATTGTGACATCATTGTCATTTTAATGTCTGTGTCGTCTGTGTCATCTGTGTATATTTTGACATCATTTTGATTTATAATGTCTGTGTGGTCTGTGTAATCATTGTCATTTTTAATGTCTGTGTCGTCTTTGTCGTCTGTGTCTATTGTGACATCATTGTCACTTATGTCTGTGTCGTTTGTGTCGTCCGTGTGTATTGTAACATCTTTGTAATTTATAATGCCTGTGTCGTCTGTGTCATCTGTGTATATTGTTAACATCATTGTCATTTATAATATCTGTGTCGTCTGTTTTCTGTGTGGTCTGTATTCTCTGTGACGTCTGTGTCAATTGTGACATCATTGTCATTTATAATGTCTGTGTCGTCTGTGTCTACTGTGACTTCACTGTGATTTTTATGTCTGTTTCATCTGTGTCATCTCTATCGTTGTTGTTGTCTGTGATGTTTGTGTCTATTGTGACATCTTTGTAATTTATACTGTCTGTGTTGTCTGTGATGTCTGTGTCGTCTGAGTCTATTTCGACATCATTGTAATTTATAATGTCTGTGTCGTCTGTGTCATCTGTCTCTTTTTTTGACATCATTTTTATTTATAATGTCTGTGTAATCCGTGTCGTCTCCATCGTCTATGTCTATTGGAATTAATTTTATTAGTAATGTCTGTGTTGTCTGTGTCATCTGTGATTATTGCAACATCATTTTATTATATGTCTGTGTCCTCTATGTCGTCTGTGTTGTCTGTGTCTATTGTTACACCCTTGTCGTTTATAATGCTTGTGTCGTCATTTCATCTGTGTCTATTGTGACATCTTTGTCATTTATAATGTCTGTGTCGTCTGTGTTTCTGTGTTTATTGTTCAATCCTTCTCATTAATATTTTGTGTCTTCTGGGTCGTCTTTGTCATCTTTGTTTATTGTGACATAATTGTCATCTATAATATCCTTTTCGTCTGTGTCAATTGTGACATCAATGTCATTTTTAATGTCTGTGGAGCCTTTTTCTTCTGTGTCGTCTTTTTCTTCTGTGTCTATGGTGACATCATTGTCAATTATATTGTCTGTGTCGTCTATGTTGTCTGTGTCTATTTTGACATCATTGTCATAATAATATCAGTGTCTTCTGTCTTGTCTCTTGTCTGCATCTATTGTGACATCGATATCATTTATAATGTCTGTGTCGTCTGTGTTTTCTGTGTATATTGTGACATCATTGTCATATATAATATCTGTGTCATCTGTGTCTTCGGTGTAATGTGACAACTTTGTCTTTTTTAATGTCTTTGTCATCTGTGTCATCTCTGTATATTGTGTCATCATTTTCATTTTTAATGTCTGTTTCGTCTGTGTCTAGCGTGACATCATTGTCGTATATAATGTCGGTGTCTTCTGTGTCTATTGTGACATCATTGTCATTTTTAATGTCTGTGTCTTCTGTGTCTATTGTGACGTTTTTTATTTTTTGATGCCTATGTCTTCTGTGTTGTCTGTGTCTATTGTGGCATTATTGTCATTTATAATATCTGTGTCGTTTGTGTCACCTATTTATATTGTGACATCTTTGTCATTTATAATGACTGTGTTGTATGTGTCTTTTGTGAAATGATTGTCATTTATAATGTCTTTGTCGCCTGTGTTGTCCTTGTCTTTTGAGACATCATTGTCATTTACATTATCTGTGTCTTCTGTGTCGTCTCTATCGTCGTTGTCGTATGTGTCGTCTGTGTCTTTTGTGATATCATTGTCATTTATAATGTTTGCGTCATCTGTGTCTATAGTGACATCAGTGTCATTTATAATGTCTGTGTCACCTGTGTCGTCTGTGTATATTCTGAACTTCATTGTCATTCATTATATCTGTGTGGTCTGTGTCGTCTGTGTCTATTGTGACATCATTGTCATTTATAATGTCTGTGTCGTCTGTGTCTATTGTAACATCACTGTCATTTATAATGTCTTTGTCATATGTGTCATCTTTTTCTATTGTGAAATCATTGTCATTTATAATGTGTGTGTCGTCTGTGTCTATTCTGATATGATTGTCATTTTTAATGTCTGTGTCTTCTGTTTCTAATGTAACATCATTTTCATTTATAATGTCTGTGTGGTCTGTGTTGTCTGCGTCTATTATGACATCATTGTAATTTATAAAGTCTGTGTAGTCTGTGTCTATTGTGACATCATTGCCATTTATAGTGTCTGAGGTCTCTGTCGTCTGTGTTTGTTGTGACATCATTGTCGTTAATAGAGTCTATGTCGTCTTTGTATTCTGTGTCATCTCTATCTATTGTGACATCATTTTCTTTTATAATGACTCTCATCGGTTTCTATTGTAACATCATTTTAATTTATAAAGTCTGTGTCATCTATTTCTCCTGTGACATCATTGTCATTTATAATGTCTGTGTCGTCTGTGTCTATTAGAACATCGTTTTCATTTATAATGTCTGTGTCAACTGTATCGTCTGTGTCTATTGTGACATAATTTTCATTTATAATGTCTGTGTCATCTGTCTGTTGTGTCTATTGTGACATCATTGTCATTTATAATGTCCTTTTCTTCTGTGTCATCTGTGTACATTGAGACATTATTGTCATTTAAATAGTCTCTGTTGTCTGCTTCTATTGTGACATCTTCGTTATTTATAATGTCTGTGTCGTCTGTGTTTCTGTGTCTGTTATGACATCATAGACATTTATAATGCCTGTTTCATCTGCATCGTCTGTGTCTATTGTGGCATCATTGTCAATATCTCTGTCGTCTGTGTCGTCGGTTTCTATTATGACATCTTTGACATTTATAATATCCGTGTCGTCTGTGTATATTGTGACATCATTGTCCTTTTAAATATCTTTGTCGTCTGTCTGTCTTAAGTGTAATATATAATGACTGTATAATCTGTGTCATCTGTGTCTATTGTGATACCATTGTCATTTATACTATCTGTGTCATCTGTATCCTCTTTGTCCTCTGTGTTTTCTGTGTCAATTTTGACATCACTTTCACTTATAATGTCCATGTCATCTGTGTCGTCTTAGTCGTCTATGTCTATCGTGACATCATTTTCATTTATAACGTCTCTGTCGTCTGTTTCCTCTATGTCTTCTGTGTCATCTCTTGTCTGTATCTTTTGTGGTATCACTGTTTATTAACATGTCTGTGTCGTCTCTGTCGTCTATGTCTCTGGTGACTTCATTGTCATTTATAACGTCTCTGTTGTCTCAGTCGTTTGTGTCATGTGTCGTCTGTGTCTATTGTGATATCGTTGTATTTATAAAGTCTGTGTCGTCTGTGTCATCTGTGATTATTGTGACATCAATGTCATTTATAATGTCTGTGTCATCTGTGTCAATTGTGAAATCACTTTCACCTATAATGTCTGTGTCGTCTCTGTCGTCTTAGTCGTCTATGTCTATCGTGACATCATTTTCATTTATAACGTCTGTGTCGTCTGTTTCCTCTATGTCTTCTGTGTCATCTGTCATCTGTATCTATTGTGGTATCACTCTTAATTAACATGTCTGTGTCATCTGTGTTGTCTCTGTCGTCTGTGTCTATGGTGACATCAGTGTCATTTATAATGTCTGTGTCATCTCTGTCGTCTGTGTCTATTTTGACATCATTATCATTTATGAAGTCTGTGTCATCTGAGTCGTCTGTGTCTATTTTGAGATCATTTTCATTTATAACAACAGTGCCGTCTCTGTTGTCTTTGTCTCTTGCGACATCAATTTCATTTATAATGTCTGTGTTGTGTATGTCGTCTGTGTCCATTGTGACATCAATGTCATTTATAATGTCTGTGACTTCTGTATCTGTGTCATCGGTGTCTATTGTGACAGCATTTCAATTTATATTATCTGTGTCGTCTGTGTCGTCTGTGTCATCTGTGTCTATGGTGACAGCAGTGTCTATTATAATTTCTGTGTCGTCTGTGTCTACTGTGAAATCGTTTGCATTTATAATGTCTGTGTCGTCTGTGTCTTTTGTGCCATCATTGTCATTTATAATATCTGTGTTGTCTGTGTCGACTCTGTCTATTATGACATCATGTAATTTATAATGTCTGTGCCGTCTGTTTCTATAGTGACGTAATTTTCATTTATAATGTCTGTGTTTTCTGTTGTTTTTGTCTATCTTGACATCATTGTCATTTATAATGTATGTGCCGTCTGTATCTATTGTGACATCATTGTCATATATAATGTTTGTGTCGTATGTGTCTATTCTGACACCATTGTCATTTATAAAGACTGTATCTTCTGTGTTTATTGTGACATAATTTTCATTTATAAATTTTTTTTGTCTGTGTCTATTGTTACATCATTACCATTTGTAATGTCTGTGTCGTCTCTGTCATCTCTTTTGTCTGTGTCGATTGTGACATCATTGTCATTTATAATGTATGTGTCATCTGTGTGTATTGTGACATCATTTTCTTTAATAATATCTTTTTTGCATATGTCGTCTCTGTCCTCTGAGTTGTCTGTGTCACCTGTGTATATTGTGGCATCATTGTCATTTATAAAGTCTCTGTCATCTCTTTCGTCTGTGTCTATTGTGACGTCATTGTAATTTATAATGTCTTTGTCGTCTGTGTCATCTGTGTTGTCTGTGTCTATTGTGACATCATTTTCATAATGATTTCTGTGTGGTCTGTGTCATCTGTTTCGTCTCTCGTCTGTGTCTATTGTGACAACATTTTCATTTATAATGTCTGTGTCGTCTGTGTCGTTAGTTCCTATTGTGAAATCTTTGTCATAAATTATGTCTCTGTCGTCTGTGTATTCTCTGTCATCTGTGTCTATTGTGACATCATTGTCATTTATAATGTCTTTGTGTATTGTGTCATCAGTGTCTATTTTGACATCATTGTCATTTATAATATCTGTCGTCTGTGTCTATTGTGAAATCATTGTCTTTATCATGTCTTTGTCGTCTCTGTCATATGTGTCGTCTATGTAGTCTGTGTCATCTGTGTCTGTTGTGACATCATTGTCATTTATAATATCTGTGTCTTCAGTTTCTTTTGTGACATCATTGTCATTTATAATGTCTGTGTTGCCTGTGTCAATTGTGACATCATTGTCTTTTATAAAGTCTGTCTCGTCTGAGTGGCTTGTGTCAATTTTGACACCACTGTCATTTATAAAGTCTTTGTCTTCTGTGTCTATTGTGACTTCATTGTAATTTATAATGTCTGTGTCATCTGTGTTTATTATGACAACATTGTCATTTATAAAGTTTGTGTTGTCTGTGTCGTCTCTGTGTATTGTGATATCATTTTCTTTTATAAAGTCTGTATCCTCTGTTTTGTCTTTGTCATCTGTGTCTACTTTGACATCATTTTTATTTATAAAGCCTGTGGCATCTGTGTCTTCTGTTTCTATTGTTAAATCATTGCCATTTATAATGTCTGTCTCGTCTGTGTCTATTTTGACATCACTGTCATTTATAATGTTTTTGTCTTCTGTATCGTCTGTGTCGTCTGTGTCTATTGTGACATCATTGTATTTTCTAATGTCATTCGTTTGTGTCGCATCTGTCGTCTGTGTCATCTGTGTCTATTGTGAGATAATTTTCATTTATAATGTCTGTGTCTTCTGTGTCTATTATTACATCATTGTAGTTTTTATGTCTTTGTCGTCTGTGTCGTCTGCGGTGAGATCATTGTCATTTATATTGTGTGTGTTGTCTGTGTCATCTCTGTCTATTGTGACATCACTGTCATTTATAATATCTCTGTCTTCTGTGTCGTCTATGTAGTCTCTCGTCTGTGTCTATTGTGATATTGTCACTTATAAAGTCTGTGTCTTCTCTGTCTGTTGTGACATCATTGTCATTTATAAAGTCTGTGTCATCTGTGTCGTCTGTGTCTATTGTGACATCATTGTCATTTATAATGTGTGTCTCGTCTGTGTCTATTGTGATATCATTGACATTTATAATGTCTGTGTCATCTGTGTCGTCTGTGTCATCTGTGTTTTCTGTGTCTATTTTGACATCATTGTCATAATTTCTGTGTCGTCTTTGTCTTCTGCTTTGTCTCTTGTCTGTGTCTATTGTGACATCATTTTCATTTGTAAAGTCTCTGTCGTCTGTGTCGTCTGCGTCAGCAGTGTCTATTGTGACATCATTGTCATAAATAATGCCTGTGTCATCCTTGTTGTCTGTGTTCTGTGTCGTTTGTGTCGTCTGTGTGTATTGTCACATCATTTTCATTTATAATGTCTTTTTTTATGTGTCGTCAACGTTCTCTGTGTCTTCTGTTTCTATTTTGACCTCATTGTCATTTATAACGTCTGTGTCGTCTGTGTCATCTGCCTTTCTTTGCCCACCTTTGCCATTCTCCGCGCATCTTTGCCCTTCTCCAATGCTCTCCACAATTCTCCGCCTGTCTTTGCCCTTGTCAGCCTGTCTTTGCCCTTCTCCGCCCATCTTTACCCTTCTCCACCTGTCTTTGCCCTTCTCTGCCCGTCTTTGCCACTCTCAGCACTTCTTTGCCGTTCTCTGACCGACTTTGCCTTTCTCCACCCATCTTTGCCCTTCTCCGGTACTCTCCGCAATTCTCCACTCAACTTTGCGCTTCTCCGCCCGTCTTTGCGCTTCTCCACCCGTCTTTGCCCTTCTCTGTCTGTCTTTGCCCTTCTACCACCGTCTTTGTTCTTGTCCGCCTGTTTTTGCCCTTGTCCGACCGTCTTTGCCCTTCTCCGCCTATCTTTGCACTTGTCAGCCCTTCTTAGCCATTGTCCGCCCGTCTTATCACTTGTGCATGCATCTTTGCCCTTCTCCGCCCGTCTTTGCCCTTCTCCGCCCGTCTTTGCCCTTCTCTGCCCGTCTTTGCCCTTCTCCGCCCGTCTTTGCCCTTCTCCGCCCGTCTTTGCCCTTCTCCCCCGTCTTTGCCCTTCTCCCCCCGTCTTTGCCCTTCTCCCCCCTTCTTTGCCCTTCTCCCCCCGTCTTTGCCCTTCTCCCCCCGTCTTTGCCCTTCTCCGCCCGTCTTTGCCCTTCTCCGCCCGTCTTTGCCCTTCTCCGCCCGTCTTTGCCCTTCTCCGCCCGTCTTTGCCCTTCTCCAACCGTCTTTGCACTTCTCCAACCGTCTTTGCCCTTCTCCAACCGTCTTTGCCCTTCTCCGCCCCTCTTTACATTTCTCTGCCCATCTTTGCACTTCTCCGCCCGTCTTTGCCACTCTCCGCACTTCTTTGCCACTTTCTGCCCTTCTTTGCCCTTCTCTTCCCTTCTTTGCCCTTCTCTTCCCATCTTTGCCCTTCTCTGCCCGTCTTTGCTCTTCTCCACCCGTCTATGCCCTTGTCCGCCCCTCTTTGCCCTTGTCCGCCCCTCTTTGCCCTTGTCCGCCCCTCTTTGCCCTTGTCCGCCCCTCTGTGCCCTTGTCCGCCCCTCTTTGCTCTTCTCTGCCCGACTTTGCCCTTCTCCCCGTCTTTGTTCTTGTCTGCCCGTTTTTGCCCTTGTCTGACTCTTTTAGCCCTTCTCCGCCCATCTTTGCCCTTGTCCGCACTTCTTTGCCGTTGTCCGCCCGCCTTTGTAATTGTCCCCCCGTCTTTGCTCTTCTCCGGTTGTCTTTGTTCTTCTCCGCCCGTTTTTGCCCTTGTCCGCCCATTTTTGCCCTTGTCCGCCCGTTTTTGCCCTTCTCCGCCCATCTTTCCCTTTGTCTGCCCGTCTTTGCCCTTCTCCAGTACTCTCCATAATTCTCTGCCCGTCTTTGCCATTCTCTACCTGTCTTTGCCTTTGTCCGCCCTCCTTTGCAATTGCCCGCCTGTCTTTTCTCCGCATGTCTTTGCGCTTTTTTGCCCGTCTTTGCTGCTCTCCGCCCGTCTTGGCCTTTCTTCGTACGTCTTTGCATATCTCCGCCCGTCTTTGCACTTGTCCCACTGTCTATGCACTTCCCCGCCCATCTTTGCCCTTCTCCACCTGTATTTGTCCTTCTCCTCCTGTCTTTTCCCTTTTCCGCCCGTCTTTGCCCTTCTCAAGTACTCTCTGCCCTTCTCCGCCCGTCTTTGCCCTTCTCCGCCCGTCTTTGCCCTTCTCCGCCCGTCTTTGCCCTTCTCCGCCCGTCTTTGCCCTTCTCCGCCCGTCTTTGCCCTTCTCCGCCCGTCTTTGCCCTTCTCCGCCCGTCTTTGCCCTTCTCCGCCCGTCTTTGCCCTTCTCCGCCCGTCTTTGCCCTTCTCCGGTACTCTCCGCACTTCTCCGCCCGTCTTTGCCCTTCTCCACCCGTCTTTGCTCTACTCCATCTGTCTTTGCCCTTCTCCACCTGTCTTTGCCCTTCTCCGCTTGTCTTTGCCCTTCTCCAGTATTCTCCGGATTTCTCAGACTGTCTTTGCCCTTGTCTAAACCTCTTTGCCCTTCTCCTCCCGTCTTTGCCCTTCTCCTCCCGTCTTTGCCCTTCTCCTCCCGTCTTTGCCCTTCTCCTCCCGTCTTTGCCCTTCTGCGCCCGTCTTTGCCCTTCTGCGCCCGTCTTTGCCCTTCTGCGCCCGTCTTTGCCCTTCCCCCGAACTCTCTGCAATTCTCTGCCTGTCTTTGCCCTTCTCTGCCCGTCTTTGCCCTTCTCCGCCCGTCTTTGCCCTTCTCCGCCCGTCTTTGCCCTTCTCCGCCCGTCTTTGCCCTTCTCCGCCCGTCTTTGCCCTTCTCCGCCCGTCTTTGCCCTTCTCCGCCCGTCTTTGCCCTTCTCCGCCCGTCTTTGCCCTTCTCCGCCCGTCTTTGCTCTTTACCGCCCTACTTTGTGCTTCTCCGCCCTTCTTTGCGCCTCTCCGCCCATCTTTGCCCTTCTCCAGTTTTCTCCGGACTTCTCAGACTGTCTTTGCCCTTGTCTAAACCTTTTTGCACTTGTCCGCCCGTCTTTGCCCTTCTCTGTCCTTCTTTGCCCTTCTCCCCCCGTCTTTGTTCTTTTCTGCCTGTCTTTGCGCTTCTCCGCCTGTCTTTGTCACTCTCCGCACTTCTTTGCCATAATCTGAACTTCTTTGACACTCTCCGCACTTCTTGCCCTTCTCCGGTTCTCTCTGCCTTCTTCCGCCCGTCTTTGCACTTCTCTGTCCGTCTTTGCCCTTCTCCCCACATCTTTGTTCTTTTCTGCCTGTCTTTGCGCTGCTCCGCCCGTGTTTGCCCCTCTTTGGCCTTCTCTGATTGTCATTGCCATTCTCCGCCTGTCTTTGCCCTCCTCCTCCCATCTTTGCCCTTCTCCGCCCGTCTTTGCCCTTCTCCGACCGTCTTTACCCTTCTCCGACCGTCTTTGCCCTTCTCCGACCGTCTTTGCCCTTCTCCGACCGTCTTTGCCCTTCTCCGGTATTCTCTGGACTTCTCAGACTGTCTTTGCCCTTGTCTAAACCTTTTTGCCCTTGTCTGCCTGTTTTTGCCCTTCTCTGTCCGTGTTTGCACTTCTCCCCTCGTCTTTGTTCTTGTCCGCCCGTCTTTGCCCTTTTCTGTCGTCTTTGCCCTTGTCCGACCGTCTTTGCTGTTGTCCGACTGTCTTTGAACTTGTGCTCCGTCTTTGCCTTTGTCTGCCCGTCTTTGACCTTCTCCGCCTGTCTTTGCCCTTCTCCACCCGTCTTTGCCCTTCTCCACCCTTCTTTGCAATTCTCCGCCTGTCTTCGACTTCTCCAGTACTCTCTGCAATTCTCCGCCCGTCTTTGCCCTTCTCCGCCCATCTTTGCCCTTCTCCGCCCTTCTCTGGTATTCTCCGGGCTTCTCAGACTGTCTTTGCCTATGTCTAAACCTCTTTGCACGTGTCCACCCGACTTTGCCCTTTGTTCTTGTCCGCGCTTTTTTGCCCTTGTCCAACCGTTTTTGCCGTTCTCCGCCCATCTTTGCCGTTTTCTGCCCGCCTTTGCAATTGTCCTCTGGTCTTTGCACTTCTCTGCCCGTCTTTGCATTTATCCACACTTTTTTGCCCTTCTCCGCCCGTCTTTGCCCTTCTTCCCTTGTATTTGCCAATCTCCGATATTCTCCATCCTTCTCCTCCCATCTTTGCAATTCTCCACCCGTCTTTACCCTTTCTCAAAACTTCTTTGCTCTTCTCCAAACTTCTTTGCCCTTCTCCCCTTGTCTTTGCCCATCTTTGCACTTCTCCGATATTCTCTGCACTTCTCTGTCCTTCTTTGTGCTTCTCCGCCTGTCTTTGCCCATCTTTGCACTTCTCCAATATTCTCTGCACTTCTCCGCCCATCTTTGCCCTTCTCTGACCGTCTTTGCCCTTCTCCGACCGTCTTTGCCCTTCTCCGACCGTCTTTACCCTTCTCCGACCGTCTTTGCCCTTCTCCGACCGTCTTTGCCCTTCTCCGACCGTCTTTGCCCTTCTCCGACCGTCTTTGCCCTTCTCCGACCGTCTTTGCCCTTCTCCGACCGTCTTTGCCCTTCTCCGACCGTCTTTGCCCTTCTTTGCCCTTCTCCGATATTCTCCGTCCTTCTCCACCTGTATTTGCCGTTATTTGCAGTCCTTTGCTCTTCTCCACCAGTCATTGCCCTTCTCCCCCATCTTTTCTCTTCTTCGTCTGTCTTCGCCCTTCTCTGCCCATCTTTGCCCTTCTCCGCCTGTCTTTGCCCTTCTCTGATATTCTCTGCCCTTATCCGCCCATTTTTTATTATCTCCGCCCGACTTTGCTCTTCTCCACCCGTCTTAGCCCTTCTCCTCCCGTCTTTACCCTTCGCCGCCCTTCTTTACCCTTCTTTGCACTTCTCTAATATTCTCTGCCCTTCTCCACCTGTCTTTGCCGTTCTCTGCAGTTCTTTGCTCTTCTCCACCACTCATTGCCCTTCTCCCCTGTCTTTGCCCTTCTCCGCCCGTCTTTGCCCTTCTCTGCCCGTCTTTGCCCTTCTCCAATATTCTCTGCCCTTCTCCGCCCATTTATGATCTTCTCCGCCCAACTTTGAGGTTCTTCACCCGACTTCGAGGTTCTCCACCCGACTTTGAGTTTCTCCCCTTGTCTTAGCCCTTCTTTGCTCTTCTCCTATATTCTCCACACTTCTCCACCCATCTTTTTCCTTCTCCGTCCGTCTTTGCCCATCTCCGCTCCTCTTTGCCCTTGTCCGCCCGTCTTTGCCCTTGTCCGCCCGTCTTTGCCCATCTTCACACTTGTCTGATATTCTCTACACTTCTCCGCCCGTCTTTGCCCTTCTCCGATATTCTCCGCCCTTCTCCGCTCGTCATTGCCATTCTCCAACCATCTTTGCCCTTCTTTGATATTCTCCATCCTTCTCCTCCCATCTTTGCCCTTCTCCACCCGTCTTTGCCCTTCTCCACCCGTCTTTGCCCTTCTCCACCCGTCTTTGCCCTTCTCCCCTTGTCTTTGCCCATCTTTGCACTTCTCGGATATTCTCTGCACTTCTCCGCCCGTCTTTGCACTTCTCCGCCCGTGTTTGCCCTTGTCCACCCGTCTTTGCCCTTGTCCACCCATCTTTGCCCTTCTCCACCCGTCTCCACCTGTAATTGCCGTTCTCCACAGTTCTTTGATCTTCTCCAGCAGTCATTGTACTTCTCCCCGGTCTTTGCCCTTCTCCGCCCATCTTTGCCCTTCTTTGCACTTCTCCGTTATTCTCCACAATTCTCTGCCTGTCTTTGCCCTTCTCCGCCTGTCTTTGCCCTTCTCTGATATTCTCCGCACTTCTCCACCCGTCTTTGTTCTTCCCCGCCCGTCTTTGCCCTTCCCCGCCCGTCTTTGCCCTTCCCCGCCCGTCTTTGCCCTTCCCCTCCCGTCTTTGCCCTTCCCCGCCCGTCTTTGCCCTTCCCCGCCCGTCTTTGCCCTTCTTAGTAATTCTCCGTCCTTCTCCTGCCATCTTTGCCCTTCTCCACCTTTCTTCGCCCTTCTTTGCACTTCTCTGATATTCTCCGCCCTTCTCCACCTGTCTTTGCCCTTCTCCAACCTTCTTTGCCCTTCTCCAACCTTCTTTGCCCTTCTTTGCACTTCTCTGATATTCTCCGCCCTTCTCCACCTTCCTTTGCCCTTCTCCAACCTTCTTTGCCCTTCTCCAAACTTCTTTGCCCTTCTCCAACCTTCTTTGCCCTTCTTTGCACTTCTCCGATATTCTCCGCCCTTCTCCACCTGTCTTTGCCGTTCTCCAAAGTTCTTTTCTCCACCAGTCATTGCATTTCTCCCCCATCTTTGCCCTTCTCTGCCTGTCTTTGCCTTCTCTGGCAGTCTTTGCTTTTCTCCGCCCGTCTTTGCCCTTCTCCAATATTCTCCACCCTTCTCCGCCCGTCTTTGCCCTTCTCCGCCCGTCTTTGCCCTTCTCCGCCCGTCTTTGCCCTTCTCCGCCCGTCTTTGCCCTTCTCCGCCCGTCTTTGCCCTTCTCCGTTATTCTCCGCACTTCTCTGACTGTCTTTGCCCTTCTCTAAACCTCTTTGCCCTTTTCCACCCGTCTTTGCCCTTCTCCGCCCGTCTTTGCCCTTCTCCGCCCGTCTTTGCCCTTCTCCCCCCGTCTTTTCCCTTCTCCGGTGTTCTCTGCACTTCTCAGACTGTCTTTGCCCTTGTCTAAACCTCTTTACACTTGTCCGCCCGTCTTTGCCCTTCTCTGCCTGTCTTTGCCTTCTCTGGCAGTCTTTGCTTTTCTCCGCCCGTCTTTGCCCTTCTCCAATATTCTCCACCCTTCTCCGCCCGTCTTTGCCCTTCTCCGCCCGTCTTTGCCCTTCTCCGCCCGTCTTTGCCCTTCTCCGCCCGTCTTTGCCCTTCTCCGCCCGTCTTTGCCCTTCTCCGCCCGTCTTTGCTCTTTACCGCCCTACTTTGTGCTTCTCCGCCCTTCTTTGCGCCTCTCCGCCCATCTTTGCCCTTCTCCAGTTTTCTCCAGACTTCTCAGACTGTCTTTGCCCTTGTCTAAACCTTTTTGCACTTGTCCGCCCGTCTTTGCCCTTCTCTGCCCGACTTTGCCCTTCTCCCCGTCTTTGTTCTTGTCTGCCCGTTTTTGCCCTTGTCTGACTCTTTTAGCCCTTCTCCGCCCATCTTTGCCCTTGTCCGCACTTCTTTGCCGTTGTCCGCCCGCCTTTGTAATTGTCCCCCCGTCTTTGCTCTTCTCCGGTTGTCTTTATTCTTCTCCGCCCGTTTTTGCCCTTGTCCGCCCATTTTTGCCCTTGTCCGCCCGTTTTTGCCCTTCTCCGCCCATCTTTCCCTTTGTCTGCCCGTCTTTGCCCTTCTCCAGTACTCTCCATAATTCTCTGCCCGTCTTTGCCATTCTCTACCTGTCTTTGCCTTTGTCCGCCCTCCTTTGCAATTGCCCGCCTGTCTTTTCTCCGCATGTCTTTGCGCTTTTTTGCCCGTCTTTGCTGCTCTCCGCCCGTCTTGGCCTTTCTTCGTACGTCTTTGCATATCTCCGCCCGTCTTTGCACTTGTCCCACTGTCTATGCACTTCCCCGCCCATCTTTGCCCTTCTCCACCTGTATTTGTCCTTCTCCTCCTGTCTTTTCCCTTTTCCTCCCGTCTTTGCCCTTCTCAAGTACTCTTTGCCCTTCTCCGCCCGTCTTTGCCCTTCTCCGCCCGTCTTTGCCCTTCTCCGCCCGTCTTTGCCCTTCTCCGCCCGTCTTTGCCCTTCTCCGCCCGTCTTTGCCCTTCTCCGCCCGTCTTTGCCCTTCTCCGCCCGTCTTTGCCCTTCTCCGCCCGTCTTTGCCCTTCTCCGCCCGTCTTTGCCCTTCTCCGCCCGTCTTTGCCCTTCTCCGCCCGTCTTTGCCCTTCTCCGCCCGTCTTTGCCCTTCTCCACCTGTCTTTGCCCTTCTCCGCCTGTCTTTGCCCTTCTCCAGTATTCTCCGGATTTCACAGACTGTCTTTGCCCTTCTCCTCCCGTCTTTGCCCTTCTCCTCCCGTCTTTGCCCTTCTCCTCCCGTCTTTGCCCTTCTCCTCCCGTCTTTGCCCTTCTCCGCCCGTCTTTGCCCTTCTCCGCCTTTCTTTGCCCTTCTCCTCCCGTCTTTGCCCTTCTGCGCCCGTCTTTGCCCTTCTGCGCCCGTCTTTGCCCTTCTGCGCCCGTCTTTGCCCTTCCCCCGAACTCTCTGCAATTCTCTGCCCGTCTTTGCCCTTCTCTGCCCGTCTTTGCCCTTCTCCGCCCGTCTTTGCCCTTCTCCGCCCGTCTTTGCCCTTCTCCGCCCGTCTTTGCTCTTTACCGCCCTACTTTGTGCTTCTCCGCCCTTCTTTGCGCCTCTCCGCCCATCTTTGCCCTTCTCCAGTTTTCTCCGGACTTCTCAGACTGTCTTTGCCCTTGTCTAAACCTTTTTGCACTTGTCCGCCCGTCTTTGCCCTTCTCTGTCCTTCTTTGCCCTTCTCCCCCCGTCTTTGTTCTTTTCTGCCTGTCTTTGCGCTTCTCCGCCTGTCTTTGTCACTCTCCGCACTTCTTTGCCATAATCTGAACTTCTTTGACACTCTCCGCACTTCTTGCCCTTCTCCGGTTCTCTCTGCCTTCTTCCGCCCGTCTTTGCACTTCTCTGTCCGTCTTTGCCCTTCTCCCCACATCTTTGTTCTTTTCTGCCTGTCTTTGCGCTGCTCCGCCCGTGTTTGCCCCTCTTTGGCCTTCTCTGATTGTCATTGCCATTCTCCGCCCGTCTTTGCCCTCCTCCTCCCATCTTTGCCCTTCTCCGCCCGTCTTTGCCCTTCTCCACCCATCTTTGCACTTCTCCGGTATTCTCTGGACTTCTCAGACTGTCTTTGCCCTTGTCTAAACCTTTTTGCCCTTGTCTGCCTGTTTTTGCCCTTCTCTGTCCGTGTTTGCACTTCTCCCCTCGTCTTTGTTCTTGTCCGCCCGTCTTTGCCCTTTTCTGTCGTCTTTGCCCTTGTCCGACCGTCTTTGCTGTTGTCCGACTGTCTTTGAACTTGTGCTCCATCTTTGCCTTTGTCTGCCCGTCTTTGACCTTCTCCGCCTGTCTTTGCCCTTCTCCACCCGTCTTTGCCCTTCTCCACCCTTCTTTGCAATTCTCCGCCTGTCTTCGACTTCTCCAGTACTCTCTGCAATTCTCCGCCCGTCTTTGCCCTTCTCCGCCCATCTTTGCCCTTCTCCGCCCTTCTCTGGTATTCTCCGGGCTTCTCAGACTGTCTTTGCCTATGTCTAAACCTCTTTGCACGTGTCCACCCGACTTTGCCCTTTGTTCTTGTCCGCGCTTTTTTGCCCTTGTCCAACCGTTTTTGCCGTTCTCCGCCCATCTTTGCCGTTTTCTGCCCGCCTTTGCAATTGTCCTCTGGTCTTTGCACTTCTCTGCCCGTCTTTGCATTTATCCACACTTTTTTGCCCTTCTCCGCCCGTCTTTGCCCTTGTCCGCACTTCTTTGCCGTTGTCCAACCGTCTTTGAACTTGTCCGCCCGTCTTTGCCTTTGTCCCCCCGTCTCTGCCATTCTCCGCCCGTCTCTGCCATTCTCCGCCCGTCTCTGCCATTCTCCGCCCGTCTCTGCCATTCTCCGCCCGTCTCTGCCATTCTCCGCCCGTCTTTGCCATTCTTCACCCATCTTTGCGCTTCTCAACCCATCTTTGCCCTTGTCCGCACTTCTTTGCCTTTGTCCAACCGTCTTTGAACTTGTGCACCCGTCTTTGCCTTTCTCCGCCCGTCTTTACACTTCTCCGGTATTCTCCGGACTTCTCAGACTGTCTTTGCCCTTGTCTAAACCTTTTTGCACTTGTCCACCCGTCTTTGCCCTTCTCTGTCTGTCTTTGTCCTTCTCCCCCTTCTTTGTTCTTGTCGACCTGTTTTTGCCCTTCTCCGCACGTCTTTGCCCTTCTCCACCTATCTTTGCCGTTGTCCACACTTCTTTGCCGTTGTCCGATCATCTTTGAAGTTGTGCACTCGTCTTTGTTCTTCTCTGCCCGTCTTTGCACTTCTCCGGTATTCTCAACACTTCTCCGCCCATCTTTGCCCTCGTCCGCCCGTCTTTGCCCTCGTCCGTCCGTCTATGCCTTCCTTTTCCCGTCTTTGCCCTCCTCCACCCTTCTTTGCCCTTCTCCGCCCGTCTTTGCCACTCTCCGCCCGTCTTTGCCCTTGTCTTCCCGTCTTCGCACTTCTGCAGTCGTCTTTCCCTTGTCCGCCCGTCTTTGCCTTTGTCTGCCCGTCTTTGCCTTTCTCCGCTCCTCTTTGCCATTCTTCGCCCATCTTTGCCCTTCTCAGCCCATCTTTACCCTTGTCCGCACTTCTTTGCCTTTGTCCAACCGTCTTTGAAGTTGTGCACCCGTCTTAGCCTTTTTCTGCCCTTTGTTGCAATTGTCCGCCCGTCTTTGTTTGTCTCCGCCCGTCTTTGCCCTTCTCCGCCCGTCTTTGCCCTTCTTCCCTTGTATTTGCCAATCTCCGATATTCTCCATCATTCTCCTCCCATCTTTGCAATTCTCCACCCGTCTTTACCCTTTCTCAAAACTTCTTTGCTCTTCTCCAAACTTCTTTGCCCTTATCCCCTTCTCTTTGCCCATCTTTGCACTTCTCCGATATTCTCTGCACTTCTCCGTCCTTCTTTGTGCTTCTCCGCCTGTCTTTGCCCATCTTTGCACTTCTCCAATATTCTCTGCAATTCTCCATCCTTCTTTGCCCTTCTCTGACCGTCTTTGCCCTTCTCCGACCGTCTTTGCCCTTCTCCGACCGTCTTTGCCCTTCTCCGACCGTCTTTGCCCTTCTCCGACCGTCTTTGCCCTTCTCCGACCGTCTTTGCCCTTCTTTGCCCTTCTCCGATATTCTCCGTCCTTCTCCACCTGTATTTGCTGTTATTTGCAGTCCTTTGCTCTTCTCCACCAGTCATTGCCCTTCTCCCCCATCTTTTCTCTTCTCCGTCTGTCTTCGCCCTTCTCTGCCCATCTTTGCCCTTTTCCGCCTGTCTTTGCCCTTCTCTGATATTCTCTGCCCTTATCCGCCCATTTTTGATTATCTCCGCCCGACTTTGCTCTTCTCCACCCGTCTTAGCCCTTCTCCTCCCGTCTTTACCCTTCGCCGCCCTTCTTTACCCTTCTTTGCACTTCTCTAATATTCTCTGCCCTTCTCCACCTGTCTTTGCCGTTCTCTGCAGTTCTTTGCTCTTCTCCACCACTCATTGCCCTTCTCCCCTATCTTTGCCCTTCTCCACCCGTCTTTGCCCTTCTCTGCCCGTCTTTGCCCTTCTCCAATATTCTCTGCCCTTCTCCGCCCATTTATGATCTTCTCCGCCCAACTTTGAGGTTCTTCACCCGACTTCGAGGTTCTCCACCCGACTTTGAGTTTCTCCCCTTGTCTTAGACCTTCTTTGCTCTTCTCCTATATTCTCCACCCTTCTCCACCCATCTTTTTCCTTCTCCGTCCGTCTTTGCCCATCTCCGCTCCTCTTTGCCCTTGTCCGCCCGTCTTTGCCCTTGTCCGCCCGTCTTTGCCCATCTTCACACTTGTCTGATATTCTCTACACTTCTCCGCCCGTCTTTGCCCTTCTCCGATATTCTCCGCCCTTCTCCGCTCGTCATTGCCATTCTCCAACCATCTTTGCCCTTCTTTGATATTCTCCATCCTTCTCCTCCCATCTTTGCCCTTCTCCACCCGTCTTTGCCCTTCTCCACCCGTCTTTGCCCTTCTCCACCCGTCTTTGCCCTTCTCCCCTTGTCTTTGCCCATCTTTGCACTTCTCGGATATTCTCTGCACTTCTCCGCCCGTCTTTGCACTTCTCCGCCCGTGTTTGCCCTTGTCCACCCGTCTTTGCCCTTGTCCACCCATCTTTGCCCTTCTCCACCCGTCTCCACCTGTAATTGCCGTTCTCCACAGTTCTTTGATCTTCTCCAGCAGTCATTGTACTTCTCCCCGGTCTTTGCCCTTCTCCGCCCATCTTTGCCCTTCTTTGCACTTCTCCGTTATTCTCCACAATTCTCTGCCTGTCTTTGCCCTTCTCCGCCTGTCTTTGCCCTTCTCCGATATTCTCCGCACTTCTCCACCCGTCTTTGCCCTTCCCCGCCCGTCTTTGCCCTTCCCCGCCCGTCTTTGCCCTTCCCCGCCCGTCTTTGCCCTTCCCCTCCCGTCTTTGCCCTTCCCCGCCCGTCTTTGCCCTTCTTAGTAATTCTCCATCCTTCTCCTGCCATCTTTGCCCTTCTCCACCTTTCTTCGCCCTTCTTTGCACTTCTCTGATATTCTCCGCCCTTCTCCACCTGTCTTTGCCCTTCTCCAACCTTCTTTGCCCTTCTCCACCTTTCTTCGCCCTTCTTTGCACTTCTCTGATATTCTCCGCCCTTCTCCACCTTTCTTTGCCCTTCTCCAACCTTCTTTGCCCTTCTCCAAACTTCTTTGCCCTTCTCCAACCTTCTTTGCCCTTCTTTGCACTTCTCCGATATTCTCCGCCCTTCTCCACCTGTCTTTGCCGTTCTCCAAAGTTCTTTTCTCCACCAGTCATTGCATTTCTCCCCCATCTTTGCCCTTCTCTGCCTGTCTTTGCCTTCTCTGGCAGTCTTTGCTTTTCTCCGCCCGTCTTTGCCCTTCTTCAATATTCTCCACCCTTCTCCGCCCGTCTTTGCCCTTCTCCGCCCGTCTTTGCCCTTCTCCGCCCGTCTTTGCCCTTCTCCGCCCGTCTTTGCCCTTCTCCGTTATTCTCCGCACTTCTCTGACTGTCTTTGCCCTTCTCTAAACCTCTTTGCCCTTCTCCGCCCGTCTTTGCCCTTCTCCGCCCGTCTTTGCCCTTCTCCGCCCGTCTTTGCCCTTCTCCGCCCGTCTTTGCCCTTCTCCGGTGTTCTCTGCACTTCTCTGACTGTCTTTGCCCTTGTCTAAACCTCTTTACACTTGTCCGCCCGTCTTTGCCCTTCTCTGCCTGTCTTTGCCTTCTCTGGCAGTCTTTGCTTTTCTCCGCCCGTCTTTGCCCTTCTCCAATATTCTCCACCCTTCTCCGCCCGTCTCCGCCCTTCTTTGCCCGTCTCCGCCCTTCTTTGCCCGTCTCCGCCCTTCTTTGCCCGTCTCCGCCCGTCTTTGCCCGTCTCCGCCCGTCTTTGCCCGTCTCCGCCCGTCTCCGCCCGTCTCTGCCCGTCTTTGCCCGTCTTTGCCCTTCTCCGATATTCTCCGTCCTTCTCCACCTGTCTTTGCCGTTCTCCGCAGTTCTTTGCTCTTCTCCAGCAGTCATTGTACTTCTCCTTGGTCTTTGCCCTTCTCCGCCTTTCTTTGTCCTTCTCCACCCTCCTTTGCCCTTCTCCGATATTCTCCTCCTTTTTTCACTGGTCTTTGCCCTTCTCCTCCCGTTTTTGCCCTTCTCTGACCTTCTTTGACTTTCTCCGAGCTTCTCCGATATTATCTGATCTTTTTTGAACTTCTCTGAATTCTACAACCTTCTCTGAGATTCTTTTACCTTCTCCGACCTTCTCTGTCCTTCTACGATCTTCTCCGACCTTATCTGATCTTCTCCGACTTCTTTGACATTCTCTGAACTTCTTTGACCTTTTCCAACCTTCCTTTACCTTCTCCGACATTCTTTGACCTTCTCAGATCTTCTCCGACCTTCTTTGACCTTCTCCAAATTTCTCCTTCCTTCTCCGACCTTCTCCAAACTTCTTTGACCTTCTCCGACTTTGTTTGATATTCTCTGAACGTCTTTGACTTCCTACCGCCTTCTTCGACCTTCTTTCACAGTCTCCGACATTCTTTGAACACCTCTGAACTTCTTCGACCTTTTCCGTAATTCTGCGAAATTCTCTGCCCTTCTCCAACCTCTTTTGACATTCTCCAACCTTCTTTGAACTTCTCCGACATTCTCCGATGTTCTTTGACCTTCTCCGATCTTCTTTGATCTTGTCAGACCTTCTTTGACCTTCTCTAAACTTCTCCGACCTCTCCAACCTTCTTTGACTTTCTCCGAACTTCTTTGACCTTCTCCAAACTTCTTTGACATTCTCCAACCTTCTATGAACTTATCCAACCTCCTTTAAACTTCTCTGACCTTCCATAATCTTCTCCGAACTTCTCCGACCTTCCTTGACCTTCTCCGACCTTTTCCGACCTTCTCCAACCACTTTTGATATTCTCTGACTTTCTTTGAACTTCTCTGTCCTTCTCCGACCTTCTCCCACCACTTTTGAAATTCTATGACTTTCTCCGACCTACTCCGGACTTATTTGACCTTCTCTGACCTTCTCTGACCTTCTTTTACCTTATCTGACCCTCTTTGAACTTTTCCAACCTTCTTTGACCTTCTCCAAACTTTTCCGACCTTCTTTGATCTTCTCCAACCTTCTCCGACCTTTTTTGACCTTCTCTGACATTCTCTGATGTTCTCCTACCTTCTCCGACCTTCTCTGACATTTTCCGACCCTCTTTGAACTTCTCTGACTATCTTTGACCTTCTCTGACCTTCTTAGAATTTCTACGACCTTCTCCAATCTTCTTTGAGCTTCTCTGACCTTCTCCGACATTCTTTAAACATCTCTGACCTTCTTCGACATTCTCTGACCTTCTTTGACCTTCTCCGAACTTCTCCAACATCTTTGACCTTCTCCAAATTTTTCTGATCTTCTCTGACCGTCTTAATACTTCTCCAACCTTCTCTGAATTTCTCCGACCTTCTTTGACTGTCTCTGACATTCTCTGAACTTCTCCGAACTTCTCCAAACTTCTTTTCCCTTCTCCAAACTTCTCCAATCTTCTCTGACCGTCTTAATACTTCTCCAACCTTCTCTGACTTTCTCTGACCTTCTTTGACTGTCTCTGACCTTCTCTGAACTTCTCCAACCTTCTTTTCCCTTCTCCAAACTTCTCCGAACTTCTCAGAACTTCTTTGACCTTCTCCGACCTTCTTTGACATTCTTTGACCTTCTCCGACCTTCCTTGACCTTCTCCGACCTTCCTTGACCTTCTCCGACCTTCCTTGACCTTCTCCGACCTTCCTTGACCTTCTCCGACCTTCCTTGACCTTCTCTGACCTTCTTTGATCTTGTCAGATTTTCTTTGACCTTCTCCGATCTTCTGTGACCTTCTCCGATCTTTTTTGAATTTCTCCCAACTTCTTTGAACTTCTCCGACCTTCTTTGAACTTCTTTGATCTTGTCAGACCTTCTTTGACATTCTCCGAACTTCTCCGATCTTCTCTGATCTTCTTTGACTTTCTCTGACCTTCTTTGATCTTCTCCAAACTACTTTGAACTTCTCCACACTTCTATGAACTTCTCTGACCTTCTCCGACCACTTTTGAACTTCTCTGACTTTGTTTGAGCTTCTCTGACCTTCTTTGACCCTCTCCAAACTTCTCCCACCTTCTCCTACCTTCTTTGACCTTCTCTGAACTTCCTTTCCCTTCTCCGAAGTTCTTTGTCCTTCTTTGACATTCTCCGACCCTCTTTGACCTTCTCTGACCTTCTTTGACCCACTCCAACCTACTCCAAACTTATTTGATCTTCTCTGATATTCTCTGACCTTCTTTTACCTTCTCTGACCTTCTTTTACCTTCTACGACCTACTCCAGACTTATTTGATCTTCTCTGACCTTCTCTGACCTTCTTTTACCTTCTCTGACTCTCTTTGACCTTCTCTGACCTTCTTTGACCTTCTCCAACCTTCTCCAAACTTTTCCGACCTTCTTTGATCTTCTCTGACCTATTCCAACCTTCTCCACCCTTCTTTGACCTTCTCTGACCTTCTTCGACCTTCTCTGACCTTCCTGGAATTTCTCTGGCCTTCTCCAACTTGCTTTCACCTTTTCCGACCTTCTCCGAACTTCTTTGACATTTTTTGACCTTCTCCCAAATTTTCCTACCTTCTCTGACCTTCTCCGACCTTCTTTGACCTTCTCTGACTTTCTCCGACCATCTTTGACCTTCTCCGAACTTCTCCAATCTTCTCTGACCGTCTTTATACTTCTCCAACTTTCTTTGACCTTCTCCAAATTTCTCCTAATGCTTTGTCCTTCTGTGACCTTCTCCAAACTTCTCCGCCCTTCTCCGCCTTTCTTTGACCTTCTCTGACCTTCTTTGAGCTTCTCTGACCTTTTACTTTCTCCGACTTTCTTTGACCTTCTCCGACTTTCTTTGACCTTCTCTGACCTTCTTTGACCTTCTCCGACCTTCTCTGATCTTCTCCGACCTGCTTTGACATTCCCCGACCTTCTTTGACCTTTTCTGACCTTCTTTGACCTTCTCCGATCTTCTCCAAACTTTTCCGACCTTCTTAGATCTTCTCTGTCCTTCTTCAACCTTCTCTGACATTCTTTGACCTTCTCTGACCTTCCTTGAATTTCTCTGGCCTTCTCCCACCTGCTTTCACCTTCTCTGAACTTCCTCGAGCTTCTCTGACCTTCCTTGAATTTCTCTTGCCTTCTCCAACCTGCTTTCACCTTTTCCAACCTTCTTTGACCTTCTCTGAACTTCTTTGACTTTTTTTGACCTTCTCCGATATTTTCCTACCTTCTCCGATCTTCTCCGACCTTCTCCAAAATTCTTTGACCTTCTCCGACTTTGTCTGACCATCTTTGACCTTCTCCGATCTTCTCTGACCGTCTTTATACTTCTCCAACCTTCTCTGACCTTCTCCAACCTTCTTTGACTATCTCTGACCTTCTCTGAACTTCTCCGACCTTCTCCCAAGTTCTTTGCCCTTCTCCCACCTTCTTTGCCTATCTCTGACCTTGTCTGACCTTCTCCGACCTTTTCCGAAATTCTTTGAACTTCTCCGACCTTCTTTGACCTTCCCTGAATTTCTTTGACCTTCTCCGACCTTCTTTGAACTTCTCCAACCTTCTCCGGTCTTGCAGACCTTCTTTGAAATTCTCCAAACTTCTCCGACCTTCTTTTACTTTCTCTGATCTTCTCTGCCCTTCTATGAACTTCTCCGACCACTTTTGAACTTCTCTGACTTTCTTTGAGCTTCTCTGACCTTCTTTGACCCACTCCAAACTTCTCTGACCTTCTCCTACCTTCTTTGACATTTTCCGATCTTCCTTTCCCTTCTCTGAATTTCTTTGTCCTTCTTTGACATTCTCTGACCCTCTTTGACCTTCTCTGACCTTCTCTGACCTACTCCAGACTTATTTGATCTTCTCCGACCTTCTCTGACCTTCTTTCACCTTCTCTGACACTCTTCGACCTTTTCTGACCTTCTTTGACCATCTCCAAACTTCTCCGAACTTTTCCGAACTTCTTTGATCTTCTCTGACCTATTCCAACCTTCTCCACCCTTCTTTGACCTTCTCTGACCTTCTTCGACCTTCTCTGACCTTCCTGGAATTTCTCTGGCCTCCTCCAACTTGCTTTCACCTTTTCCGACCTTCTCCGAACTTCTTTGACATTTTTTGACCTTCTCCCAAATTTTCCTACCTTCTCTGACCTTCTCCGACCTTCTTTGACCTTCTCTGACTTTCTCCGACCATCTTTGACCTTTTCCGAACTTCTCCAATCTTCTCTGACCATCTTTATACTTCTCCAACTTTCTTTGACCTTCTCTGAATTTCTCTGACCATCTTTGACCTTCTCCAAACTTCTCCTAATCCTTTGTCCTTCTGCGACCTTCTCCAAATTTATCTGAACTTCTCCACCCTTCTTTGACCTTCTCTGACCTTCTCCAATCTTCTCCAACCGTCTTTATCTTTCTCCAACCTTCTTAGACCTTCTTAGACCTTCTCCAACCTTCTGCGATTTTCTCCAAACTTCTTTTATTTTCTCCGACCTTCTCCACGCTTTTTTGACCTTCTCCAAACTTCTCCTAACTTCTCTGACATTCTCCAACCTTCTTCAAAATTCTTTGACCTTCTCCGAACTTCTCCAACCGTCTTTATCTTTCTCCAACCTTCTTTGACCTTCTCTGAGCTTCTTTGACCTTCTTCGAAATTCTCCGACCTTCTCTGAAATACTTTGAAATTCTCCAACCTCCTTTGACCTTCTCTGACCTTCTTTGAACTTCTCCAACCTTCTTTGACATTCTCTGACCTTCTCCGACCTAATCTGACCTTCTCTGACCTACTCTTAACTTCTCCGACCTTCTCCGAACTTCTCCGATATTCTTTGAACTTCTTTGAACTTCTCCAAACTTCTCCGAAATTCTTTGCCCTTCTCCCACCTTCTTTGCCCTTCATTTCCCTTGTCCGACCTTCTTTGTAGACCTTGTAGTTGTAGAGAGCAATGAGGTCTCCCCTCAGCCTCCACTTCTCCAGGCTAAACAAGCCCAGCTCTCTGAGCCATTTCTCATAAGGCCATGTGTGTACATAAAAAAGAGCTGACTTGTTTTAGAGGAACTAGGAGCCCTACAGACAGACAGAGGATTATTCAAAAGAGCAAGGACTAGCACAAAAATTCAGAAATAGCAAGAGATGAAAAGGGGAGTGTCAAGATACAGAGTGAATGGAAAAAATAGAACAGCAACAGTGAGCAATACAAAGGGATAGAGAAAGAAAGAAAGATAGAAAGAGAAAGACAAGCAAGGCATTTGCAGGTGCAGAGAAAGAACAAACTACAAGGATCAAGCCAGTGAAATTGTGGGGGAACAGAACGAGGAACGCAGATTGGGACAAAGATGGAAAAGGAAAAAAAAAAGTATGGGCAGAGAACAGATACTGAAGACTGGGGGGGGGGGGAAAGAGAGAGAAAAGAGCACAGAAAAATTAAAGAGTAGGGGTATAGTGATACCAGGGAACGGTAATTGTAGCAGCACGATAAATGAAAGGAACCAAAAAATCCAGCTCTAAAATGTTTGTTACCTAGTTCCATCACTGTCACAACTAGCAATGTTGCAGTGACAACACGCATACTGTTATTTCTTGTAAGGATGCTTTCAGACATGTAGTAGTGTTGTTCTAGATGAGAATGTAAGGCAGAGTTAATAAAACACAGCTCCTCCTCAGGCACTATTTATACCTGTGAGGGCTTCACCACACCCCAGTCACAGGTGGTGGGCGGGAAGGACCAGGGGGTATGTAATCCACAGGCCTTGCCTCTGGAGGTCATTTAGGTTGTGGTTTATCCTTGAGATTAGAGTTTTGCTGCTATTTCCATTCATTGTAGCTTTTTAGGCAGATTAAGCTAGTTGGGTAAGTGGTGGTTTTTGGCTATTTTAGTTTTTTTTTTTTCTTTTTGTTCTTCTAAAGAAGCAGAGGTGTCTGTTGGAGGTATGAGCTTTGGAAGAGTGCAGGTGAAGCAGCACATACAGGTGTAACTATGGGGCTTTTTTGTCAGTAATTTTTGATTGGGTGTTGGAGGGGGCAAGATGTTTTTGATTTCCTTCTTCTTTTTTTTTTTCTGGGTGCTTTGCCTCAAGTTTTTGGTTATGGGATGATTTGTTGTTGTTCCTCATTCTGTGTGGCATAATGTATTGGCCCTAGGGGCTCTGCAGTTTGTAATGGGCACCTTGTGGGTGATAATAATCTGGAATGAAGTTTGTTGGCCTAGGGTAGGAAGTAGAGTCTGTGGGTTGGTGGAAGATAGAAGGGGCCAGGGGAGCCCTGGGAAGGGCTCAGGAGCACAGCTCCCAAGGAACAGCAACACAGAAGGGTCAGGGGGGTTAAAATATAGGGCAGGTGCTGTTAAGAAGGAGCCGGGTTCCTTCTCTGATACTTCAGGGGTAGAAAAGGGCTTTAATGGTTTGGGGAAAAGGAGATGGGTTCATCAGTCTTTCTTGGGTCAGTTTGGTGGTCAGATGCAAGTGCCGTTCAGGTGTCTGTTGTTCTAGTCTCTCTGTAGCCAATGAGGTAATGATGAGGTTGAGACACAAGTTGAAAATTATTAGTTACCCTAAGAAATGTCATCTCTAGGGCTTAGAGATCTCTGCTCCCTTATACCTTCTACTTATTGTGTTCCTCAACTAACTTCTTTGCATCCATCCTGTCTCCATCCATCTGAATGTCCAGAGAAGAGTAATGTAGCTGGTGAGGGGGCTGGTGAACAAGCCTTATGAGGAGTGGCTGAGAGAGCTGGGGGTGTTTAGCCTGGAGAAGAGAAGGCTGAGGGGAGACCTCATTGCTCTCTGCAACTACCTGAAAGGAGGTTGTGGAGGGGAGGGAGCTGGCCTCTTCTCCCAAGGGACAGGACAAGAGGGAATAGCCTCAAGCTCTGCCAGGGAAGCTTCAGGCAGTACACCAGGAAAAAATATTTCACTGAAAGGGTTATTGGGGATGGGCAAAGGCTGCCCAAGGAGGTGGTAGAGTCACCTTCCCTGGAGGTGTTTAAAGGATGGGTGGATGAGATGGTGAGGGGCATTGTTTAGTGATTGATAGGAATGGGTGGACTCAATGATCCAATGGGTCTTTTCCAACCTGGTGATCCTATGAATATCAGAGACCTTGCTACTTCAAGGTATGGA
Organism: Phaenicophaeus curvirostris; assembly: GCF_032191515.1. Lineage (NCBI taxonomy): Eukaryota > Metazoa > Chordata > Aves > Cuculiformes > Cuculidae > Phaenicophaeus > Phaenicophaeus curvirostris. Next base: position 118,975 of record NW_027206707.1, read on the forward strand.
CTCGCTGCCTATCTACAGTGCAGGATTCTGCCGCTTGTTTCCCTTGCATTTCTCAGGGAAGAGATTGGATATTGTTTTGGCTCGTAACAGTTAGCAGCTGAGAAACTCTTTTTCATCTGGTCTGTGGGCACGCAAGCCTCCCTTATTTAGTAGAGTTTTGGATTTTTCCTGAACTTGCCAGTGAGGTTTGCTCTGTTATTGCTTACAGCGGTTGTTACCTTGTCCCTGTTATCCATTGTGTTTTTTTACGGTCATTGAGTTTCCAATTTAGGTCTTAGAGTAGTCAATCCCACTGTTGCGAGTTTTTCATTGGCTGACTGCCTCTGTAATTCCAGTCTCCATTGCTGTGTGGTGAGTGTCCTGTGTTTTTATGTCTTCTGTGTTAATAATCTTTACTGGGTTTTGATAAGAATATTTTTTTCAAGTTCTTCTTGTTCACTCCCACGACTAAAGTTTGGTTACTTCCTAAAATGTGGATTTTCGTGGCTCATCTTTCTTTTGTCCTGGGTATCACAACTACTGGTCCTACAACTTAAGTGTTGAGGAGGAGAGGAGAGGTAAGCAGAGGGCACAGAATTTTGGGGTGCTGGTGAGGTAGTCAGGTTTATTCTCATCATTGTGGGGCTGATGGTGAGGAGGAAGTTGAGTATGTCTAGAAGAGCAAAGTGTTCTTTGGCAACATAGTATTTACTTTTGGTTTGGCAGGCACTGTGTGGGCCACCTTGGGAATGGGAAGAGCATTTGAAATGAGCTGGGTAGTAGGGAGAAGGAGCATGGGGCAGACTTCTCACAGGTGTGAGAGTAATTCTCTGAATTTAATTACCCTGGGTGATAACAGCTGCAGCATCTGACAGAAGAGCTGCTGTGGAGCAAGTGAGTGGAAGAACATGGCAGTTAGGCAGAACAAGTTGTCATGTAAGGTGGTGACATTGATCAGTGCAATGCTGGCTGTTGGCACTATTTTAATTTTCTTGTAGATTGCAAAGTGGATCCTGGCAACTGTAGGATCATTCCAGGAAGCTGATGTTCTTACAGTTTTTTTCTCCTGAGGAAGCCTTCTGGTGGTCTGAAAGCTAAGTTGAGGGACGGGGGCAGGGGTGGGGTATGACAGAGGGGAGAAGGCTGGGGATGGCAGGGAGGAGTTTTAAAAGTAGCCTAGGGGAGAGGGCTGTGCGGGAAGTGTCCCCTTTGGGCAGGGAGAGCTGGAGGGTGTTACTTCTCAGCCCAAAGCTAGCACATTCCTGGCAGGGCCGTTCCAGCTTGTCTGTGCCGTGTGCTTTATATTCTGTTTCTCTTTTACGTTTCTTAAGCCTTGATGTCCCCTTTGCTTTAAAGGAATGCAGCATATGACTTGAGCAGCATCTCGAGGGTCTTGAATGCCTGTACTCATGGGTACAATACCAATTAGGCACTGTTCTTCTTGCATCATAACGTAAGTGTGGATTGGCTTCACATTTTCAAAGTTTCTAGTTAGCCATCTTTTCCCGTGGCCTTGCAGCCTGTGTTGGTGGCCACAATCGCTAGTCATATATTTTCAAGGATCCCTGTTGACCTGAGACTTCTTCCATGCATCTTGTGCCTTTAGTCATTTAAAAGGTGATCCTTTCACGTCCATCCTCCTGGTTTTGGCCACATCCCGTTGTAATGAGTGATCCTTTACAGCATGCCGGACATGCCTCGAGCACCATATCTAGGGTCCTGAATGCTCGTACTCATCAATGCACTGTTGATTGGGCACTGCTTTTCTTGCATCGTGCTCCTGAAGCCGGGATCGTTCTCGTGTTTTGGCACTGTGTTTTTCTGTTCATTTTTCTTGCAGATGCTGAAGAGGAACGCAGTGACTGCAGGATTATTTCTGTTAGCTGATGTGATTTGAGCTGCTTTGTCCAAGGACAGCTTCATTCGTGGCCCTCTGAAAGCTAAATTGAGAGACTGGAGTTGGGAAGCGGGAGGTGGGATGGGGCTAGCAGGGAGGGGTTTGGAAGGTAGCCTAGGCTGTGCAGGGAGAGTCCTCTTTGGGCAGGTGAAGGCAGAGGGGCCCACTTCTCAGCTCAAACCCTGCATGGGCAGGGCAGTTCCAGCCTGTATCTGTTGTTGTCTAGTTTGTGTAGTCACCGTGCCATGTCTGAAATTTTCTGCAGGTCTTGATGTTGTCTTTTGTGCTCAGGGCATGGCGGGCGTGCCTTGGGTGCCATGTCTAGGGTCCCAAATGCTCGTACTCATCAAGGCAGTGTCGATGGGGCACTGCTTTTCTTTCTTTGCATTTCTAAAGTGTGGATCGCTCTTGTGTTTTGGAAGCATCCGGTCAGCTGTCTTCTGCTGCAGCCTTGCAGCCTGCCTCGCCATCCGGGATAGTTAGTCTTCTGTTTTCCTGGATCCCTGTTCTGGGACTTGTTCCATCCATCCTCTGCATCTTTAGGACTTTAAAAGGGGTTTCTTGCCCGTTCATCTTGCCAGTTGTGGCACCATCTCTTTGGAACCATGCACGGTTCTTCGCTTTTCCAGGGCTACCGTAGGTTGTTCCTCGGAGCCCTGTCCATTGCCTTGCCCATTGGCATGCGTGGTCCAGGAGTCCTCCTTGTTGCCGCGACTTTTCTTTTGTTCCCGGTTCACGACGTTGGTCTTATGTGTTGATGTTCTGCGTGTATTTGTGTCTGGTTGGAGCTGCTCTGCCAGGTGTGTAGAGGAGGCGATAAGCGTCAGCAGGGGTATAGTGGCCCGATTGTGTGCTTAACGTTTTGACGTGCCTAGACGTTGCGGTCTAGGGGCATCCCTTATTTGCAGAACTAGCAGCCCTCGGTGTGGCGGGTGAGGAGGGTAGTTTCTGCTTGTCTCTGGAGCCACAGAGGGGGTGACCAAAACTGCATGGGAGCAGCCAGTGGAGCAGTAGCGAAGGGGTTTGAATGTCAAGGGAGCGGCAATTAATATTTGGGTTTGGTTGTGGACTAGCTTTGCTTGACTGTAATGTGCAGTAGAGTCTTGGAATTCTTAGGGCATTGCTGAGCGTCAGGGTGACTTCTTTGCTGTTGTGTTTTTCAGACGTAGCGGGCTGACCTGTGTGCCGAGGGGCACGGATGGAGTTGCGTGCAGTTAGTGTGCCATAGTGAGGTGAGTTGGCTGTGGTGTTGGTAGGGAAATGTAACCGTGGCTGTATGATCAGTTACCGTGTGTTGGTTTTGTTCAATGAAGTTACAATCATCCTTGCTGTTTGTATATTCCAGGTGGAGCTCAAGCCTCAACACAACCACAGAAGATGAGGCAAGCTGGGCATCTGAGCAGTCAAGGTAATGCAGTGGAGATAGGTGTTGCTTGGGGCAGCCTGTGCTTTAGTGTAGTACAAAAGCATGCTTTTTCTGTGGCAGGTGCCAAATGCAGCCTCAGAGGGGTGAAGCTTCTTGCTGATGTGTGGTCTGAGAGGTGAGGAGGTTGTTGTTCGAATAGGTGTGTTAGAGCCCTGTAGTACGCAGCAACTCCATTGAGCATTGGCCTTTGGTTTTGTAGATGCTGTGTGGTCCACTTTTAGAATGCAAAGAGCAGTTGAGGTGAACAGGGGAGTAGAGAGATGGAGCGCGGGACTGATTTCTCAGAAGCGCAATAGTAAATTTTCTGTCTGTCTACCTGAAGTGCCCCAGGTGACGATGACTGCAGCATCCAATGTTTGAATTGGCATCAAATAGGTGAGCAGAATGTCTTGGCAGTTTTGCAGTGAGTGTAGTACAAGATGTTGGCAGTGAGCAGTGTGATGCTGACTTGGCACTGTGTTTTCTGTATGTTTTGTTTTTTTTTTTTTTTTTTCAGATTATTGTCCAGGACAATGTGAGAGTGCAGGATTTTTCCAGATAGTTGATGCAGTTTGGGTTTTTTTCTGCCAAGGATATCTTCAGGCCCTCGGTCCTCAGAAAGTTAAGGGGGCTGTGGTTTTGGTCCGGGAAGAGGGCAGAATGTTGAGAATGGCAGGGAAGGGATTTAGCCTAGGGTAGAGGGTTGTGCAGGAAGAGTGCACCTTGTTACACGTTTGGAGAGGGGTTTAATTTTCAGCCCCAAGCTAGCGTGTACCAGGCAGGGCAGTTCCAGCCTATATCTATCTTGTTGTTTAGATTGTGTAGATTCTGCTGTGTCTTAAATCTTCTGCAGGTCTTGATGTCATCTTTGCATTTGATCCACGTGTCATCTCTAGACTCTTGGATGTCTGTTCTTAGTAAGGTGCTGATCAGGCGCTGCTTTTCTTGCATTGTGATCTTCATGTACAGATAGGTCTTGCATTTTGGCAATTTCTGGTCAGTTGCCTATTGCGTAGGCATCACAGGACACGTTAGCATCCTCAGCCCTTATTGTTCCATATTCTTAAATCTCTGTTCTGGCACTTCCTCCATACATACTCTGTTTTGAGGTGTTTAAGAAGGGCTCACCCTTGCATCCTTCTAGTTGTGGCTATGGCTCTTAAAGGGGCCATAGTCTTCCATTTTTCAAGGGCTGACATAATCTTTCTTGCAGCTCCCTACATCTTGTTGCCCAATGCCAGCCCTCTTTTGAGAGTCATTCTTACCAAGTTTCCTTTTTGTTTCTGCATCCTGTCATTGGTTTTCTGTGCAGAGTCAGTCTGTGCACGTTTGAATCTGGCTGGAGCTGCTCTGCCTGAGCTAAGGAATCGGTAGTTAGCAGAAGAATAGCAGTGAAATTCTATCTTTACATATACCCGTCTAGTTAGGCTTTGAAGGGCGAGGTGATACGGTGCATTCCAGAGCAAGTAGCCATAGATACATGGGGTGAGGAGAATCATTTTTGGTCGGTTATGCAGCCACAGAGGGAATGACCAAAGCCATCTCAGATACAACGTTGGAGTGTCAGTAGAGCAGTTTAAATTCTTGGGGCAATAAATCTGGTATGTATGGTTGTTAAGATTTGATTTTATCTTTTTTTTTTCTGCCTGGCTGTTGTGTGAAGAAGGGTTGGTATTCCTGAATCAAAACAGTGTGTGGAATTGTTTAGTTACTATCGAGTCTGGGGGTAAGTTATTGAATGTTGAGTTCTACAGGTGCAGAGGCATCGGGTCTGGCAGCAAGGGGTGACAATTGAACTGGGGGTAGATTCCCATAGCCAGGTGGGTTGGCTGCCGAGTCAACAGTTAGATATGACTTGTACCTACATTACCTACAAACGCCAGCTAGTAATTTTGTTTGGGTTTTATTTTTTGTCTTTCAAGATGCAATGAGCATCGTTGTCATTTATGATGTTTGTGTCGTCTGTGTCTATTGTGACATCATTGTTATATATGGTGTGTGTCGTGTGTGTCTATTTTGACATCATTGTCATTTTTAATGTCTGTGTCGTCTCTGTCATCATTCTTGTGTCTGTCTGTGTCGTCTGTCTCTATTGTGAAATGACTGTCATTTATAATGTCTGTGTTGTATGAGTCGTCATTTTCGTGTCTGTCTGTGCCTATTGTGACATCATTCTCATATATAGTGAGTGTCGTGAGTGTCGTGTGTCTATTTTGACATCGTCATTTATAATGTCTGTGTCGTCATTTTCGTGTCTGTGTCGTCTGTATCTTTTGTGAAATCATTGTCATTTATAATGTCTGTGTTGCCATTTTCGTGTCTGTCGTCTGTCTATAGTGACATCATTGTCATTTAGAAAGTCTGTGTCTTCTGTCATCTGTGTCGTCTGTGTACATAGTGACCTCATTGTCATTTATTATGTCTGTGTTGTCTGTCAATTGTGACATCGTTTCTTATAATGTCTGTGTCGTCTGTGTATATTGTGACATCATTGTCATTTATAATGTCGGTGTCATCGGTTAATTGTGACACCATTGTCACTTATAATGTCTGTGTCGTCGGTTTATTGTGACATCATTGTCACCTATAATGTCTGTGTCGTCTGTGTCATCTGAGTCGTCAGTGTGGTCTGTGTCTACTGTGACATCATTGTCATTTATAATGTCTCTGTCGTGTGTGTCGTTTTTGTCTACTTTGAAATCGTCATTTATAATGGTTTTGTCTTCTGTGTCGTTTCTGTCGTCTGTGTCTATAGTGACATTATTTTCCTTTATAACGTCTGTCTCTGTAGTAACATTATTTTCATTAGTAATGTCTGTGTCGTTTGTGTCGTCTTTGTATATTGTGACATCATTGTCATACATAATGTCTGTATTGTTTGTGTCTATTTTGACAACATTTTTTTTTATAATGTCTGTGTCTTCTGCATCGTCTGTGTCTACTGAGATATCATTTTCATTTATAATATCTGTGTCATCTGTGTCCATTGTGACATCGATATTTAAAAGTGTCTGTGTCGTCTGTGTCTATCGTGACATCATTGTCATTTATAATGTCGTTGTCGCCTGTGTCGCCTGTGTCTATTGTGTCATCACTGTCATTTAAAATTTCTGTGTCGTCTGTGCAGTCTGTGTCGGTTTTGTTTACTGTGACATCGTTGTCATTAATAATGTCTGTATGGTCTGTGTCGTCTGATTCTACTTTGACATAATTTTAATATATAATGTTTGTGTCGTCTCTTTCGTTTGTATCGTATTTGTCTATTGTGACTTCATTGTCATTTCTAAATTCTGTTTTCTGAGTTGTCTGTGCCTATTGTGACATCATGTTCATTTATAGTGTCTGTGTTGTCTGTGTCTACTGTGACATCGTCATATATAATATCTGTGTGGTCTCTGTTGTCTGTGCCTATTGTGACATCATGCTAATTTTTAATGTCTGTGTCATCTGTGTCTATTGTGACATCATCTTCATTGATTATGTCTGTGTCGTCTTTGTCTGTTGTGATATCTTATCATTTATAATATCTGTGTCGTTTGTATCGTCGGAGTCTATTGTGAAATCCGTGTCATTTATAATCTCTCTTGTCTTTTAAAACTGTGTTGTCTCTGCTGTGTCTATTGTGACATCATTACCATTTAGAAATTCTGTGTTGTATCTGTCGACTGTGTCGTCTGTGTCTATTGTGATATCATTGTCATTTGTAGTGTCTGTGTCATCTGTGTCGTCTGTCTATATTTTGACATCATTTTCATTAATAATGTCTGTGTCATCTGTGTTGTCTGTGTCGGCTGTGTCGTCTTTGTCTATTGTGACATCTATATTATTTATAATGACTGTATCATCTGTGTTGTCTTTCTCTATTGCGACATCACAGTCATTTATAATGTCTTTGTCATCTGTGTATTCTGTGTCTATTGTGACATCATTGTCATTAGTAATGTCTGTGGCGTCTGTGTCATGATATTCTATGGTGACATCATTGTCATTTAAAATGTCTGTGTCATTTGTGTCTATTGTGACATCATTTTAATTTTTAATATCTGTGTCCTCTGTGTTGTATGTGTCTGTTGTGACATCACTGTCATTCATGTCTCTGTCGTCTGTATCGTTTGTGTCTTCTGTGTCTACTGTGACATCATTTTCATTTATAACGTCTGTGTCATCTGAGTTATCTGTGTTGTCTGTCGTCTCTAGCGTCTGTGTCTATTTTGAAATCATTGTCATTTATAATGTCTGTGTCGTCTGTGTTTTCTCTGTATATTTGTGACATCATTGTCATTAAAGTGTCTGTGTCGTCTGTATCTTCTGTGTCTATTGTTACGTAATTGTCATCTATAATGTCTATGCCGCCTCTGTCGTCTCTGTATATTGTGACATCATTGTCATTTTTTATGTGTCTTCATTGTCGTCTGTGTCTATTTTGACATCATTGTCATTTATAATGTCCGTTTCATCTCTGTCTATTTTGACATCATTTAAATTTATAATGTCTGGGTCGTCTGTGTCATCTTTGTTTATTGTGACATCATTTTCGTTTATAATATCTGTGTCGTCTGTTTTTATTGTGACATCATTTTCGTTTATAAAGTCTTTGTCGTCTGTGTCGTCTTTTTCATCTGTTTTTATTGTGGTATCATTTTCATTTGTAACATCTATGTCCTCTGTGTTCTCTGTGTTTATTTTGAAATCCATGTCATTTATAATGTCTGCGTCCTCTGTGACTTCTGTGTCTATTGTGACATCCATGTTACTTATAATGTCTGTGTTGTCTGTGTCTATTGTTACATAATTGTCATTTATAATGGGCACTCTGGGTGCCTTAACTGCCAACTTTAAAGGTTGGGCTTGATGACCCGGTGGGTCTCTTCAGACCTGGTTATTCTATGATTCTATGATTTATAAAGTCTGTGTCTTCTGTGTGGTCTCTCGTGTGTGTTTATTTTGGCATCATTTTCATTTATAATATCTGTGTCGTCTGTGTCATCTGTATCGTCTGTGACATCTGTGTCTTATGTGACATGGATTTCATTTATAACATCTGTTTCGTCTTTGTTGTCTGTGTCTACTGTGTCAACATTTTAATTTGTAATGTCTGTGTCGTCTCTGTCATCTTTGTCAGTAATGTCATTTGTCGTCTGTGTGTATTTTGACATCATTTTCATTTATAATGTCTGTGTCGTCTGTGTTGTCTCTGACGTATGTGTCTATTGTGACATCTTTGTCATTTCTAATGTCTGTGTCGTCTGTGTTGTCTCTGTCTATTGTGACATCATGGTCATTTATAATGTCTATGTTGCATGTCTCGTCACTGACCTCTGTGTCTTCTGTGTTGTTTGTGTCTATTGTGACAACATTGTCATTTATAAAGTATTTGTCGTCTGTGTCTCCTGTGTCTATTTTGACATAATTGTCATTTATTATGGCTGTTCAGTCTGTGTCTATTGTGACATCATTTTCATTTTTAAAGTCTGTGTTGTGTGTGTCGTCTCTGTCTATTGTGACATCATGGTCATTTATAGTAGGAGTGTCACATGTGTCATCTGTGTTGTCTGTGTCTAGAGTGACATCATTTTCATTTATAATGTCTTTGTAGTCTGTGTCGACTCTGTCGTCTTCCCTCTGTGTCTATTGTGACATCATTTTCATTTATAATGTCCTTGTCAACTCTGTCGTCTATGTCCTCTCACGTCTGTTTGTATAGTGACATGATTGTCATTTATAATGTCTGTGTCGTCTGTGATGTCTGTGTCTATTGTGACATCATTGTAATTTATAATGTCTTTGTCGTCTGTGTCATCTGTGTTGTCTGTGTCTATTGTGACATCATTGTCATAATAATTTCTGTGTGGACGGTGTCATCTGTTTCGTCTCTCGTCTGTGTCTATTGTGACATCATTTTCATTTATAATGTCTTTGTTGTCTGTGTCGTCAGTTCCTATTGTGACATCATTGTCGTAAATTATGTCTCTGTCGTCTGTGTATTCTATGTCATCAGTGTCTATTTTGACATCATTGTCATTTATTATATCTGTGTCACCTGTTTCTATTGTGACATCATTGTCTTTACAATGTCTTTGTCTTCTGTGTCTTCTTGTCGTCTATGTAGTCTGTGTCGTCTGTGTCTATTGTGACATCATTATCATTTATAATGCCTTTGTTGCATCTGTCGTCTGTCCTCTGTGTTGTCTGTGTCATCTGTGTATATTGTGACATCATTGTAATTTCTAACGTCTTATTCGTCTGTGTCGTATATGTCATCTCTGTCTATTGTGAGATAATTTTCATTTATAATGTCTGTGTCTTCTGTGCCTATTATTACATCATTGTAGTTTATTATGTCTTCGTTATCTGTGTCGTCTGTGTGCTCTATGTTGTCTGCGTCTGTGATGACATCATTGTCATTTATATTTTCTGTGTTGTCTGTGGTATCTGTGTCTATTGTGACATCATTGTCATTTATAATGTCTGTGTCATCTGTGTCTGTTGTGACATCATTGTCTTTTAAGTAAGGGAAGCAAGACGCATGTAAGTCCTATACCTTTGATTTTATAGTAGATATTTTTGTCTGTTTTATGGCCTCCACATGCCCTGTGAAAGTGCCATAATTATTTATCTGATCTTGCGCATTTATTTATCAGATATATTTTTCTCAGTTGTTGAGTGAAAAAAGGAGGAAAGAAAAGGAAATGAATAAATGAAAATATTTAAACACACTCTGCGTTCCTTAACTGCCAACATTAAAGGTTGGGTTCGATGACCCGGTGGTCCTCTTCCAACCAGGTTATTCTATGATTCTATGATTTATAACGTCTGTGTCGTCTCTGTGGTCTCTTGTCTGTGTCTATATTAATATCATTTTCATTTATAACATCTGTCTCGTCTCTGTGGTCTCTTGTCTGTGTCTATATTAATATCATTTTCATTTATAACATCTGTGTCGTCTGTGTCATCTATGTGTATTGTGACATCATTTTCATTTCTAATGTCTGTGTCATCACTGTCGTCTTTGTCATTAATGTCATCTCTCATATGTGTTTATTGTGACTTCATTTTCATTTATAATGTCTATGTAGTCTGTGTCGTCTCTGTCTATTTTGACATCTTTGTCGTTTATAACGTCTGTGTCGTCTGTGTCTATTGTGACATCATTTTCATTTCTAGTGTCTGTGCCGTCTGTGTCATCTGTGTCTATTGTGACCTCATTTACATTTATTATGTCCATGTCATGTGTTATCTGTGTCGTTTGTGTTTATTGTGACATCGTTCTCATTTATAATGTCTTTGTTGCATCTGTCGTCTCTGTCCTCTGTGTTGTCTGTGTCATTTTTGTCTATTGTGACATCATTGTCATATATAATGTCTTTGTCTTTTGTGTCGTCTGTGTCATCTGTTTCATCTGCGTATATTGTGACATCATTGTCATTTATAATGTCTCTGTCTTCTGTGTCATCTATCTCATTTCTCGTCTGTGTCTATTGTGATATCATTGTCACTTATAATGTCTGTGTCCTCTGTGTCTGTTGTGACATCATTGTCATTTATAAAGTCTGTGTGATGTGTGTCGTCTGTGTCTATTGTGACATCGTTGTCACTTATAATGTCTGTGTCGTCTGTGTTTTCTGGGTCATCAGTGTTGTCTGTGTCTATTGTGACATCATTGTCATTATAATTTCTGTGTCGTCTTTGTCTTCTGCTTCATCTCTCGTCTATGTCTATTGTGACATCATTTTCATTTTTAATGTCTGTGTCTATTGTGACATCAGTGTAATTAATAATGTCTGTGTTGTCTGCGTCGTCTCTGTCTATTGTGACATAATTGAAATTTATAATATCTGTCGTCTGTGTCATCTGAATCGTCTGTGTCTATTGTGATATAATTGTCATTTATAATGTCTTTGTTGTCTGTGTTTATTGTGACATCATTGTCATTTTTAATGTATGTGTCGTCTGTGACGTCTGTTTCTATTGTGATTACTTTTTCTTTAACAATGTCTTTCTTGCATATCTCGTCTCTGTCCTCTGTCATCTGTGTCGTCTGTGTCTATTGTGACATCATTGTCACATATAATGTCTGTGTTGTATGTGACGTCTGTGTTTATTGTGACCTCATTTTCATTTTTAACATGAGTGCCGTCTGTGTTTTCTGTGTCTAGTGTGACATCATTTTCATTTATAATGTCTGTGTTGTCTGTGTCTATTGTGACATCATTGTCTTTTGTAATGTCTGTGTCCTCTGTTTCTATTGTGACATCTTTGTCATTTATAATGTCTCTGTCATATGTGTTGTCGGTGTGGTCTGTGTCGTCTGTGTCTATTGTGACATCACTTTCATTTATAATGTCTATGTCGTCTGTGTCTATTTTGAATTCATTGTCATTTATAATGTCTATGCCCCCTGTGTCTATTTTGATATCGTTGACTTTTATAGTGTCTTTAACGTCTCTGTCGTTTCTGTCATCTCTCGTCATTGTCTATGGTGACGCCATTTTCATTTATAATGTCTCTGTCTTATGTCTCCTCTGTGTTTATTGTGACATCGTTGTCATATATAATATCATTTTCATCTCTATTGTCTGTCTTTATTGTGACATCCTTTTCATTTCTAATGTCTGTGTCTTCTGTGTCGTCTGTGTTTATTGTGACTTCATTGTCATAACTTCAGAGTCGTCTGTGTTGTCTGTGTCTAAAGTGACATCATTTTCATATATGCTGTCTTTGTAGTCTGTGTCTTCTGTGTCTATTGTGACATCATTGTACATTATCATGTGTGTCGTCTGTGTTGTCTCTGTCGTCTGTGCCTATTGTGAAAAAACTGTCATTTGTAATGTCTTTGTCATCTGTTTCTATTGTGACATCACTGTCATTTATCATGTTTGTCATCTGTGTCGTTTGTGTCGTCTGTGTCTATGGTGACTTCATTGTCATTTATAATGTCTGTCTCGTCTGAGTCGTCTGTGTCTATGGTGACATCATTGTCATTTAGAATGTCAGTGTCGTCTGTGTCTACTGTGTCGTCTGTGTCTATGGTGAAATCATTGTCATTTATAATGTCTGTGTCGTCTCCGTCTGCGGTGACATCATTGTCATTTATAATATCTGTGTCTTCTGTGTCTATCATAACATCATTTTAATTTATTATGTCTTTGTCGTCTGTGTGCTCTGTGTCGTCTGTGTCGTCTCCGTCTGCGGTGACATCATTGTCATTTATAATGTCGGTGTCGTCTGTGCTGTCTGGGTCTATCTTGACATCATTGTCATTTATAATGTCTTTGTTGTCTGTGTCGTCTGTGTCTATTGTGACATCATTGTCATTTATAATGTACGTGTCGTCTCTGTCTTCTCTGTGTATTTTGACATCATTGTCATTTATAATGTCTGTGTCATTTGTGTGTGTTGTGACATCATTGTCATTTAAGTAAGGGAAGCAGGATGCATGTGAGTCCTATACCATTGGTTTTATAGTTTATAATTTTTTTCGGATTGATGGTCTCCACCTGCCCTGTGAACGTGCCATGATTATTTTTCTTTTCTTGCGCATTTATATATCAGATATTTTTTTCTCAGTTCATGACACAAAAAAGGGGGAAAGAAAAGGAAACGAATAAATGAAAATATTTAAACACACTCTGGGTGTCTTAACTGCCAACTTTCAAGGTTGGGCTTGATGACCCGGTGGGTCTCTTCAAACCTGGTTGTTCTATGATTCTATGATTTATAACGTCTGTGTCGTCTGTGTCTATTGTGTCAACATTTTAATTTGTAATGTCTGTGTCGTCTCTGTCATCATTGTCGTTAATGTCATCTGTCGTCTGTGTGTATTTTGACATCATTTTCATTTATAATGTCTGTGTCGTCTGTCTTGTCTCTGATGTCTGTGTCTATTGTGACGTCGATGTCATTAATAATATATGTGTGTCTGTGTCTATTGTGACATCATTGTCATTTCTATTGTCTGTGTCGTCTGTGTCGTCTCTGTCTGTTGTGACAACATTTTCATTAATAATGTCTTTGTCATCTTTGTCGTCTCTGTCGTCTGTGTCTATTTTGACATCTTTATCATATATAATGTTTGTGTCATCTGTGTTGTCTTTGTCTATTATGACTTCATTGTCATTTATAATGACTTTTTCTTCTGTGTCATCTGTGTCGTCTTTGTCGTCTGTGTCTATTGTGACATCATCATTATTTATAAAGTCTGAGTCATCTGCGTCATCTGGGTCACCTTTGTCATTTATAATGTCTTTGTCGTATGTCATCTCTGTCATCTGTGTCGTCTGTGTCAATTTTGACATCACTGTCATTTATAATCTCTGTTTTGTCTGTGTCGTCTCTGTCTAGTTTGACATCATTGTCATTAATAATGTGTTTGTAGTCTCTGTCATCTGTATCGTATGTGTCTATTGTTACATAATTATCATTTATAATACGTGTTGAGTAGGTCTATTGTGACATCACAGTCATTTATAATGTCTGTGACTTCTGTGTCGTCTGTCTCTATTGTGACATCCTTGTCATTTATACTGTCTGTATCGTCTGTGTCTGTTGTGACATTATTTTAATTTACCATGTCTGTGTCGTCTATGACTATTGTGACGTTATTGTTGTTTATAATGTCTGTCTTCTGTGCCTGTTGTGAAATCATTGTCATTTATAATGTCTGTGTCATTTGTGCGTTTTGTGACATCATTGTCATTTATAATGTCTGTGAAGTCTGCGTCATCTGTGTTTATTGTGACAACATTGTCATTTATTACATGAGTGTCCTCTGTGTCGTCTGTGTTGTCTGTCTAGTGTGACTTAATTTTCATTTATAATATCTTTGTAGTGTGTGTCGACTCTGTCGTCTCAGTCGTCTGTGTCTATTGTGACATCATTTTCATTTATGTCTGTGTAATCTGTGTCATCTCTGTTTATTGTTTCATCAGTGTCATGTATAATGCCTGTGTCGTCTGTGTTTATTTTGCCAAAATTGTCATTTATAATGTCTGTGTCTTTTGTGGCATGTTTGTCTTCTGAGCCGTCTGTGTCTATTTTGACATCTTTTTCATTTATAATATCTGTATTGTTTGTTTCTATTTTGACAACATTGTTTTTTATAATGTCTGTGTCTTCTGTATCGTCTGTGTCTACTGAGATATCATTTTTATTTATAATATCTGTGTCATCTGTGTCCATTGTGACATCGATATTTAAAAGGGTCTGTGTCTATTGTGACATCATTTTCTTTTATAATATCTGTGTTGTCTCTGTCGACTCTGTCGTCTGTGTCTATTGTGACATCATTGTCATTTGTAGCGTCTGTGTCCTCTGTGTCGTCTGTCTCTCTTTTTACATCATTGTCGTTAATAATGTCTGTGTCATCTGTGTTGTCTGTGTCGGCTGTTGCGTCTTTGTCTATTGTGACATCATTGTTATTTATAATGACTATCATCTGTGCGGTCTTTCTCTATTGCGACATCATAGTCATTTATAATACTTTGTCGTCTGTGTATTCTGTGTCTATTTTGACATCATTGTCATTAGTAGTGTCTGTGGTGTCTGTGTCATGATAGTCTATGGTGACATCATTGTAATTTAAAATGTCTGTGTCGTCTGTGTCTATTGTGACATCATTGTAATTTTCAATATCTGTGTCCTTTGTGTCGTCTGTGTCTATGGTGCCATCATTGTCATTCATGTCCCTGTCGTCTGTATCGTTTGTGTCTTCTGTGTCTATTGTGACATCATTTTCATTTATAACGTCTGTGTCATCTGAGTTATCTGTGTTGTTTGTGTCCTTTGTGTGGTCTGTGGCCTCTGTGTCTATTTTGAAATCACTGTCATTTATAATGTCTGTGTCGTCTGTGTTTTCTGTGTATATTGTGACATCATTGTCATTAAAACTATCTGTGTCGTCTCTGTTGTCTGTATCTTCTGTGTCTATTGTTACATTATTGTCATTTATAATGTCTTTGCCGTCTCTGTCGTATGTGTATATTGTGGCATCGTTGTCATTTATAATGCCTGTGTCATCTCTGTCTGTTTTTACATCATTGTAATTTATAGTATCTGTGTCGTCTGATTCATCGGTGTCATCTGATTCATCGGTGTCGTCTGTCTTCTGTGTCTATTGTGATATAATTGTCATTTATTATGTCTGTGTCCTCTGTGTCTACTGTGACATCGTTTTCATTTATAATGTCTGTGTCATCTGTGTCTATTGTGACATCATTGTAATGTATGATGTCTGTGTTTTGTGTGTCGTCTGAGTCGTCTGTGTATACTTTGACTTCATTTTCATTTATAATGTGTGTGTCGTCCTTGTTGTCCATGTTTTTTTTGTCTGTTGTGACATCATTGTCATTAATAATGTCGTTGTCACCTGTGTCTCCTGTGTCTATTGTGTCATCACTGTCATTTAAAATTTCTGTGTCGTCTGTGCAGTCTGTGTCATTTTTGTCTACTGTGACATCGTTGTCATTGATAATGTCTGTATGGTCTGTGTCGTCTGATTCTATTGTGACATAATTTTAAAATATAATGTCTGTGTCATCTCTGTCGTTTGTATCGTATTTGTCTATTTTGACTTCATTGTCATTTCTAAATTCTATTTTCTGAGTTGTTTGTGCCTATTTTGACATCATGTTCATTTACACTGTCTGTGTTGTCTGTGTCTACTGTGACATCATAATATATAATATCTGTGTGGTCTCTGTTGTCTGTGCTTATTTTGACATCATGCTAATTTTTAATGTCTGTGTCATCTGTGTCTATTGTGATATCATTGTAATCTATAATGTCTGTGTCGTCTGTGTCTGTTCTGATATAATTGTCATTTATAATGTCTGAGTCGTCTGTGTCTATTTTGACATCTTTGTCATTTATAATGTCTGTGTCGTCTGTGTTGTCTGTGTCTTTTTTGACATCATTTTCATTTATAATGTCTGTGTCGTCTGTTATCTGTGTCTATTCAGATGGCACTGTCATTTATGTCTGTCTGTTGTTACATATTTTTTTTACAATATCTGTGTCGCCTGTCTAATCTCTGTCTGTTGTTACATCATTGTCATTTATTATGTCTTTGTAGTCTGTCTTCTGTGTCTATTTTGACATCATTTTCATTTAGAATAACTGTCGTCTGTGTGGTCTCTATCGTCTCTATCGTCTGTATCCTCTGTTTATTGTGACATCATTTTCTTTTATAATGTCTGTATTGCCTGTGTAGTCTGTGTCGTCTGTGTTTATTGTGTTATAATTGTCATTTATAATGTCTGTGTTTTCTGTGTGTATTGTGACATCATTGTCATTTATAATGTCTGTATCGTCTATGAATATTGTGACATCACTGACATTTATAATATCTGTGTCGTATGTGTTGTCTGTCTAGTCTGTCTATTGTGACGTCATCGTAGTTTAGAGTGTCTGTTTCGTCTATGTCTATAGTGACATCATTGTCATTTATAATGTCTGTGGCGTCTGTGTCTATTGTGACATTGTTGTCATTTATAATGTCTGTTTCATCTGTGTCGTCTGTCTCTATTTTGACATCATTGTCGTTAATAATGTCTGTGTCATCTGTGTTGTCTGTGTCGGCTGTGTCGTCTGTGACATCATTTTCATTTATAATGTGATTGTCTTCTGTGTCGTCTTTGTCTATTGTGACATCTATGTTATTTACAATGACTGTATCATCTGTGTGGTCTTTCTCTATTGCGACATCAAAGTCATTTATAATATCCTTGTCGTCTGTGTATTCTCTGTCTATTTTGACATCATTGTCATTAGTAATGTCGGTGGCGTCTGTGTCATGATTGTCTATGGTGACAGCATTGTCATTTCAAATGTCTGTGTCTTCTGTGTCTATTGTGACATCGTTTTCATTTATAATATCTGTGTCATCTGAGTTATCTTTTTTGTCTGTGTCCTTTGTGTCATCTGTGTTGTCTGTGTATACTGTGACATTATTGTCATTACAAATGTCTGTGTCGTCTGTATCTTCTGTGTCTATTGTTACATAATTGTCATTTATAATGTCTTTGCCGTCTCTGTCGTCTGTGTATATTGTGACATCATTGTCATTTTTTATGTGTGTCTTCTGTGTCGTCTGTGTCTGTCGTGACATCAGTGTCATGTCTGTGTCTTCGATATGGTCTGTCTATTGTGAAATCGTCATTTATAATTACTTTGTTATCTGTATCATCTCTGTCATATTTGTCTATTGTGACATCATTGTCTTTTATAATAACTCTGCCCTCTGTGTTGTCTCTGTCTTCTGTGACATCATTGTCATTTATAATGTCTGTGTCTTTAGTGTCGTCTGTGTCTATTGTGAAATCCTTGTCATTTATAATGTCTGTGTCGTCTGTGTCTATTGTGACATCATTCTCATTTATAATGTCTTTGTAGTCTGTCGTCTGTGTCTTCTGTGACATCATTTTAATTTATAATGTCTGTGTCGTGTGTGTCGTCTGTGTCTACTGTGAAATCGTTACAATTTATAATATCTTCTTCGTCTTTGTCTATTGTGACATCATTGTAATTTATAATATCTGTTTCCTCTGTGTTTTCTGTGTCTATTGTGACATCATTTTCATTTATAAATTCTTTGTCGTCTGTGTCGTCTGTGTTGTCTTTTTCGTCTGTGTTTATTGTGACATTTTCAACGTCTGTGTTATCGAATACATCTGTGTTTTCTGTGTCGTCTGTCGCGTCTGTGTCTATTTTGAAATCTATGTCATTTATAATGTCTGTGTCCTCTGTGTCATCTGTGTCTATTATGACATCCTGGTCAGTTATAATGTCTGTGTCGTGTCTGTCGTGGGTGTCTATTGTGACCTAATTTTCATTTATATTGTCTGTGTGTCTGTGTCTATTGTGACATCATTGTCATTTATAATGTCTGTGTCGTCTGTGTCTATTGTGTCATCATGTTCATTTATAATGACTTTGTCATCTGTGTCTTGTGTGTCGTCTGTTTCGTCTCTCTGTATTGTGACATGACTCTCATTTATAATGTCTGTGTCTATTTTGACATCATTGTCAAATATATTGTCTGTGTCATCTTTCTCGTCTTTGTCTATTTTGCCATCATTGTCACTAATAATGTCTGTGTTGTTGGTGTCGTCTGTGTCTATTTTGACATCATTGTCATTTATAGTGTCTGTGTCTTCTGTGTTGTCTGTGTCTCTCGTGACATCCTTAACATTTACAATGTCTGTGAAATATGTGTCGTTTGTGTCGCCTGTGTCTATTATGACATCATAGTCATTTATAATGTCTATGTCCTCTGTGTTATCCATGACTATTGTGACATCTTTATAATTTATAATGTCTGTGTCGTCTCTGTTTATTTTGATGTCATTGTCATTTACGTCTTTTTCCTCTTTGTCGTCTGTGTCTATTCTGACATCATTGTAATTTGTAATGTCTCTGTCATCGGTGCCATCTTTGTCTACGGTGACATCATTGTGATTTATAATGTATGTGTCATCTGTGTCGTATCATCGTAATGTATGTGTCATCTTTGTCTGTGTCGTATGTGAATATTGTGACATCATTGTCATTTATAATGTCTGTGGTGTCTTTGTCTATTGTGACATCTTTATCATTTATAACGTCTGTGTCGTCACAGTCGTCTCTGTTTTCTGTGTCTATTTTGACATCTTTGTCATTTGTAATGTCTTTGTCCTCTGTGTCTATTTTGACATCATTTTAATTTAAAATATCTGTGTCTTCTGTGCCTATTGTGACGTCATTTTCATTAAAAATGACTGTGTCGTCTGTGTCGTCAGTGTGTATTTTTACATAATTGTCATTTATAATTCCTGTGTCATCTGTCGTCTGTGTCTATTGTTACAGCATTGCCATTTATAATGTTTGTCATCTGTGTCTATTGTGACATCATTGTCATTTATAATGTCTGTGTCATCTGTATCTTCTGAGTGTATTGTTACATAATTATCATTTATAAAGTCTGTGTCGTCTGTCGTCTGTGTCTATAGTGACATCATTATCACTTATAATGTCTGTGTCGTCTGTGTCATCTGTTGTCTCTGTCTACTGTGACATCATTGTCATTTATAATGCCTGTGTCATCTGTGTCATCTCTGTTTATTGTGACATCAGTTTCATATATAATGTCGGTGTCGTCTGTGTTTATTTTGCCGTAATTGTCATTTATAATGTCTGTGTCTTTTGTGTCATCTGTGTTGTCTGTGTCTATTGTGACATCACTGTCATTTATACCGTCTGTGTTGTCTCTGATGTCTGTGCCGTCTGTGTCTACTGTGACATCATTGTCATTTATAATGTCTGTGTCGTGTGTGTCGTCTGCGTCTACTGTGAAATCATTGTTATTTATAATGGTTTTGTCTTCTGTGTCGTTTCTGTCGTCTGTGTCTATAGTGACATCATTTTCATTTACAATGTCTGTGTCGTCTATGTCTATTGTGATATCATTTTCATTAATAATGTCTGTGTTGTTTGTGTCGTCTTTGTCTATGGTGACATAATTGTCATTTATAATGTCTGTTTTGTTGGTGTCTTTTTTGTCAACGTTGTCATTTATAATGTCTGTGTCTTCTGTATCGTCTGTGTCTATGTTGAACATAATTGTCATTCATGTCTCTGTGTGCTCTGTATCCTCTGTGACGTCTGTGTCAATTGTGACATCATTGTCATTTATAACGTCTGTATTATCTGTGTTGTCTGAGTCCTTTGTGTGGTCTGTGGCGTCTGTTTCTATTTTGAAATCATTGTCATTTATAATGTCTCTCTTGTCTTTTAAAACTGTGTCATCTGTTCTGTCTGTGTCTATCGTGACATTCTCATTTATAATGTCTGTGTCGTCTGTGTCTATTATGAAATCATTATCATTTTTAATGTCTGTGTAATCTGTGTCGTCTGTGTGTATTTTGACATCATTGTCATTTATGTCTTTGTCGTCTGTGTCTTCTGTGTCTATTGTGACATCATGGTCGTTTGTAATGTCTGTGTCGTCTGTGTCATCTTTGTCTATGGTGACATCGTTGTCATTTAAAATGTCTTTGTCGTCTGTGTCTATTGTGACATCATTGTTATTTATAATGTCTGTGTCTATAGTGACATCATAGTCAATTATAATGTCTCTCTCGTCTGCGTCGTCTGTGTCAGTTGTGATATCTCTGTCATTTATAGTGACTGTGTCATCTGTGTCCTCTGTTTCTATTGTGACATAATATTAATTTACAATATCTGTGTCATCTCTGTAGTCTCGGTCGTCTGACGTCTGTGTCTGTTGTTACATCCTTTTCATTTATAATGTCTCTTTCTTCTGTGTTGTCTCTGTCGTCTTTGTCTTCTGTGTATAATTTGACACGATTGTCTTTATGAGGTCTGTGTCGTCTGTCGTCTGTGTCTGTTGTGAAATTTATGTCATTTATAATGTCTGTGAAGTCTCTGTTTATTGTGACATCATTGTCATGTTTAATGTCTGTGTCGTCTGTGCCAATTGTGACATCTTTATCATTTATAATGTCTGTGTCTATTGTGACATCATTGTCATTTATACTGTCTGTGTCGTCTGTGTCTATTGTGACATCATTGTCATTTATAATGTCTGTCTGTGTCGTCTGTGTCTATTTTGGCATCATTGTCATGTATAACATCTGTGTCTCTTGTGAAATCATTGTCATTTATAATGTCTGTGTCGTCTGTGTCTATTGTGACATCATTTTAATTTATAATGACTTTGTCATCTGTACTGTCAATGTCTATTGCGACATCACTGTCTTTTATAGTGTTTGTGTTGTTTGTGTCATCTCTGTCGTCTCTATCGTCTGTGTCTATTGTGATATCGTTGTCATTATTAATGTCTGTGTCATGTGTGTCATGTTTGTGTCTTGTCACATCATTGCCATTTATAATGTCTGTGTCGTCTATGTCTATTTTGATATCATTGTCATTTATAATGTCTGTGTCGTCTGAGTTGTTTGTATCTATTGTGATATCATTGTCATTTATAATGTTAGTTTTGTCTGTCATCTGTATGTATTTTGTCATCTCTGTCATTTGTAATGTCTGTGTTGTCTGTGTCTATTGTGACATCATTTTCATTTCTAATGTCTATGTCGTCTTGTCGTCTGTGTCTATTTTGTCCTCATTGTTATTTATAATGTCTGTGTCGTCTGTGTCGTTTTTGTCGTCTTTTTCTATTGTGACGTCATTGTCATTTATAATGTCTGTGTCTGTTTTGTTGTGACATCATTTTCAATTATAATATCTGTGTCGTCTTTGTCATCTGTGTAATCTTTGTCTATTGTGGCATCATTGTCGTTTTTAATATCTGTGTCATCTGTGTATATTTTGACATCATTTTCATATATAATATCTCTGTGGTCTGTGTCTTCTGTGTCTATTGTGATATCATAGTCGTTTATAATGTCTGTGTCGTCTGTGTCTATTGTGACATCATTGTCATTTATAAGGTCTGTGTCTATTGTGACATCGTTTTACTTTATAATGTCTGTGTCTTCTGGGTCATCTGTGTTATCTGTGTCTATTGTGACATCATTGTCATTTATAATGTCTGTGTCGTCTGTGTCTATTGTGACATCATTGTCATTTATAATGTCTGTGTCGTCTGTGTCTATTGTGAAAACAATTGCATTTATAATGATGTGACGTCTGTTTTGTCTGTCGTCTGTGTCTATTGAGACATCATTTTCATTTATAATGTCTGTATCGTCTGTATCGTTTTTGTCTTTTGTATCATCATTGTCATTTATAATGTTTGTGTTTTCTCTGTCTTCTGTTTCTATTTTGACGTCATTGTCATTTATAATATCTGTTTCGTCTTTGTCTATTGTGACATCATGGCCATTTATACTGTCTGTGTCGTTTGTGTATTGTGACATCATTGTCATTAATAATATCTGTGTCGTTGGTGTCATCGGAGACGCTTGTGTCTATTGTGATATCGTTGTCATTTATAATGACATTTTCGTCTGTGTCGTCTGTGTCAATTTTGACCTAATTCTTTTTTTTAATTTCTGTGTCGTCTGTGTCTATTGTGACATCATTGTCATTTATAATGTCTGTGTCGTCTTTGTCTATATTGAAATCATTGTTATTTATAATGTCTGTGTTGTCTGTGTAGTTTTTGTCGTCTTTTTCTGTTGTGACATCTTTGTCATTTATAATGTCTGTGTCTTCTTTTTTGTGACATCATTTTCAATTATAATGTCTGTGTCGTCTTTGTCGTCTGTGTAATCTTTGTCTATATTGGCATCACTGTCATTTATAATGTCTGTGTTGTCTGTGTCGTCTGGTCTATTGTGACATCGTTGTCATTTATAACGTCAGTGTCGACTGTCTATTTTGACATCATTGTCATTTATAATGTCTGTGTCGTCTGTATCATTTTTATTTTTTTCATATAATTTTCATTTACAATGTCTGTGTCATATGTGTCGTCTTTTCCTCTTGTGACATCACTGTCATTTATAAAGTCTGTGTCGTCTATGTCAGCTGTGTCTATTGTGACATCTTTTTCATTTAGAATGTCTGTCGTCTGTGTCGTCTGTGTCTATTTTGACATCACTGTAATTTATAATATCTGTGTCTTCTAGATTTTGACATAATTTTCATGTATAATGTCTGAGTCTTCTGTATCTTCTGTATTTTTTTAACATAATTGTCATTTATATTGTCTTTGTCATCTGTTTCTATTGTGACATCATTGGCATTTATAAAGTCTGTCATCTGTGTCTATTGTGACATCATTTTCATTTATAATATCTGTGTCTTTTGTGTCATTTGTGTCATCTGTGTCGTCTTTGTCTATTGTGAAATCATTTCCATTTATAAAGTCTATGTCGTCTCTGTCGTCTGTATCTATTGTAACATCATTGTCATTTATAATGTCTGACATCTGTTTCTCTTGTGATATCATTGTCATTTATAAAGTTTCTGTGTCTTCTGTGGCCTCATTTTTTTTTAGAATTACTGTCGTCTGTGTCATCTCTATCGTCTGTATCGTCTGTGTCTATTGTGGAATCTTTGTCATTTATAATGTCTCTTTTGTCTGTGTCATCTCTGTCGTCTTTGTCTATTGTGACGTCATTTTTATTTATAATGTCTGCATCGTATGTGTCGTCTATGAATTTTGTGATATCATTTTCATTTATAATATCTTTGTCCTTTGGGTCGTCTGTGTCGTCTGTGTCTATTGTGACATCATTGTTGTTTATAATATCTGTTGTCTGTGTCGTCTGTCTAGTCTTTGTCTATTGTGACATCATTGTAGTTTATAGTGTCTGTGTCGTCTGAGTCTATGTCTATTGTGACGTTGTTGTCATTTATAATGTCTGTGTCTATTGAGACATCTTTTTCATTTATAATGTCTTTGTCGTCTGTGTCTATTTTGATATCATTTTAATTTATAAAATCTGTGTCATCTGTGTCTATTGTGACATATTGTGTAGGGAAAAAATCAGAAGGGCTAAGGCTCAGCTAGAAATCGGATTGGCCAAGTCTGTGAAAGAGAACAAAATATCTTTCTACAAACATATACATAATAAAAGGAGGACTAGGGAGACCATACAGTCCTTATTGGACACAGAAGGAACAACAGTGACTGGGGATGAGGAAAAGGCTGAGGTACTTAATGCCTTCTTTGCCTCAGTCTTTATTTGTAAGGAGGGTCATTCCATCTGTGTACAAACCCAGGAGCTGGAGGAGCATAATGAGGCTCCCGTGATCCAAGAGGAGGTGGTCAGAGCCTTGCTAGCCCGACTAGACACCCACAAGTCTATGGGGCCGGACGGGATTCACCCAAGGGTATTGAAAGAGCTGGCAGATGTGCTGGCCAAACCTCTTTCCATCATCTTCCAACAGTCCTGGCTGACTGGGGAAGTCCCACTGGACTGGAGGCTGGCTGATGTTGTGCCCATCTACAAGAAGGGTCGCAGGAAGGACCCAGGAAACTCCAGGCCTGTCAGTCTGACCTCAGTGCCAGGGAAAGTCATGGAGCAGGTGATCTTGAGTGCTGTCATGAAGCACATGCAAGAGAACTGGGTGATCAGGTCCAGTCAACATGGGTTCACAAAAGGTAGGTCTTGCCAAAGTAACCTGAATGCCTTCTATGACAAAGTGACTCGGCTGCTGGATGAGGGAAAGGCTGTGGATGTGGTCTTCCTGGACTTCAGTAAAGCCTTTGACACAGTTTCTCACAGCATTCTGCTTGAGAAACTGTCAGCCTCTGGCCTGGACAGGTGCACGCTCTCCTGGGTGGAAAACTGGTTGGCTGGCCGGGCCCAGAGAGTGGTGGTAAATGGTGTGAAATCCAGCTGGAAGCCAGTGACATCTTGGCTTGTATCAGAAACAGCGTAACCAGCAGGTCCAGGGAGGAGGTTCTCCCTCTGTAGTCGGCACTGGTGGGACCGCTCCTCGAATCCTGTGTTCAGTTCTGGGCCCCTCACCACAAGAAGGATGTTGAGGCTCGGGAGCGAGTCCAGAGAAAAGCAACAAAGCTGGTGAGGGGGCTGGAGAGCAGGTCTTACGAGGAGCGGCTGAAAGAGCAGGGGTTGTTTAGCCTGGAGAAGAGGAGGCTGAGGGGAGGCCTCATTGCTCTCTCCAACTACCTGAAAGGAGGTTGTAGAGAGGAGGGTGCTGGTCTCTTCTTCCAAGTGATAGGGGACAGGACAAGAGGGAACGGCCTCAAGCTCAGCCAGGGGAGATTTAAGCTGGGCATTAGGAAAAAGTTCTTCACAGAAAAGGTCATTGGTCCCTGGCAGAGGCTGCCCAGGGAGGTGGTTGAGTCACCTTCCCTGGAGGTATTTAAGGCACGGGTGGACGAGGTGCTAAGAGGCATGGTATAGTGTTTGATAGGAATGGTTGGACTCGATGATCCGGTGGGTCTCTTCCAACCTGGTTATTCTATGATTTTATGATCATTGTGATATATAATGCCTGTGTCATAGGTATCGTCTGTGTGTATTGTTACATAAATGTCACTTATAATGTCTGTGTCGTCTGTGTCTATTGTGACATCTTTGTCATTTATAATATCTGTGTTGTCTGTGTCAACTATGTCATCTGTGTCTTCTGTGTCTATTGTGATATAACTGTAATTTATAATGTCTATGTCGTCTGTGTCTATTTTGACATCATTGTCATTTATAATGTCTGTGTCGTCTGAGTCTATTGTGACATCATTGTCATTTATAATGTCTGTGTCGTCTGGTCTATTTTGATATAATTGTCATTTTTTATGTGTGTGTCGTCTGTGTCATCTTTGAAATTCTGTGTCATCTCTGGCATCTGTGTTTATGGTGATATCATTGTCATTTATAAAGTCTGTGTCGTCTTTGTCGTCTGTGTCAACTGTAACAACATTTTCATTTATAATGTCTGTTTCGTCTGTGTCTATTGTAACATCATTGCTATTTATAAAGTCTTTGTCATCTGTGTCAATTGTAACATCATTGACAATTATAATGTCTGTGTCGTATGTGTCATCTCTGTCTATTGTGACATCATTGTCATTTATAATGTCTGTGTCTTCTGTGTCTATTTTGACATCATTTTAATTTATCATGTCTGTGTCATCAGTTTCTATTTTTACATCATTTTCATTTACAATGTCAGTGTCATCTGTGTCAACTGCATCTATTGTGACATCATTGTCATTTATAATGTCTGTCGTCTGTGTCCTCTGTGTCTATTTTGACATCATTTTCGTTTATAATGTCTGTGTCGTCTGAGTCTATTGTGACATCATTGTCACTTATAATGCCTGTGTCGTCGGTGTCTATTGTGACATCATTGTCATTATTAATGTCTTTGTCGTCTGTGTATATTGTAACATCATTCTCATTTATAATGTCTGTGTCTATTGTGACATCATAGTCATTTATAGTTTCTGTGTCGTCATTGTCTGTTGTGACATCATTGTCATTTATAATGTCTGAGTCGTATGTGTCGTTTTTGTGCATTGTTGACATCATTGTCATTTAAAATATCTGTGTCGTCTCTGTCTATTGTGAAATCATTTTCATTTATAATGTCTGTGTCGGTTTTTTGTATCTGTCTGTTGTGACATCACTGTAATATATAATGTCTGTCGTCTGTATCTTCTGTGTGTATTGTGACATCATTGTAATTTTTAATATCTGTGTCGTCTGTGTCTGTTTTGACATCATTGTCATTTATAAAGTCTGTGTAGTCGTTGTCGTCTGTGTCTATTTTGACATCATTGTCATTTCAATGTCAGTGTAGTCTGTGTCATCTGTGTATGTTGTGACATCATTGTCATTTATAATGTCTGTGTCGTCTGTGTAATCATTGTCATTTATAATGTCTGTGTCGTTTGTGTCATCTGTGTGTATTGTGACATCTTTGTAATTTATAATGCCTGTGTCGTCTGTGTCATCTGTGTCTATTGTGACATGATTGTCATTTATAATGTCTGTGTCGCCTGTGTTATCTGTGTATATTGTAAACATCATTGACATTTATAATATCTGTGTCGTCTTTTTTCTGTGTGCTCTGTATCCTCTGTGACGTCTGTGTCAATTGTGACATCATTGTTAATTTAATGTCTGTGTCGTCTGTGTCATCTGTGTATATTGTGACATCATTTTGATTTATAATGTCTGTCATCTGTGTAATCATTTTCATTTATAATGTCTGTGTCGTCTTTGTCGTCTGTGTCTATTGTGACATCATTTTCACTTATGCCTGTGTCATTTGTGTCGTCCGTATGTATTGTGACATCTTTGTAATTTATAATGCCTGTGTCGTCTGTGTCATCTGTGTATATTGTGAACATCATTGTCATTTATAATATCTGTGTCGTCTGTCTTCTGTGTGGTCTGTATCCTCTGTGACGTCTGTGTCAATTGTGACATCATTGTCATTTATAATGTCTGTGTCGTCTGTGTTTACTGTGACTTCATTGTGATTTTTAATGTCTGTTTCATCTGTGTCATCTCTATCGTTGTTGTTGTCTGCGTTGTTTGTGTCTATTGTGACATCTTTGTAATTTATACTGTCTGTGTTGTCTGTGATGTCTGTGTCGTCTGAGTCTATTTTGACATCATTGTAATTTATAATGTCTGTGTTGTCTGTGTCATCTGTATCTATTGTGACATCATTTTAATTTATAATGTCTGTGTCATCCGTGTCATCTCTATCGCCTATGTCTATTGGAATTAATTTTATTAGTAATGTCTGTGTTGTCTGTGTCATCTGTGATTATTGCAACATCATTGTATTATATGTCTGTGTCCTCTATGTCGTCTGTGTTGTCTGTGTCTATTGTTACACCATTGTCGTTTATAATGCTTGTGTCGTTGTTTCATCTGTGTCTATTGTGACATCTTTGTCATTTATAATGTCTGTCGTCTGTGTTTCTGTGTCTATTGTTCAATCCTTCTCATTAATAATTCGTGTCTTCTGTGTCGTCTGTGTAACCTTTGTTTATTGTGACATAATTGTCATCTATAATATCTGTTTCGTCTGTGTCAATTGTGACATCAATGTTATTTTTAATGTCTGTGGAGTCTGTGTCGTCTGTGTTGTATTTTTCTTCTGTGTCTATGGTGACATCATTGTCAATTATATTCTCTGTGTCGTCTGTGTTGTCTGTGTCTATTGTGACATCATTGTCATAATAATGTCAGTGTCTTCTGTCTTGTCTCTTGTCTGCATCTATTGTGACATCGATATCATTCATAATGTCTGTGTCGTCTGTGTTTTCTGTGTATATTGTGACATTATTTTCATATATAATATCTGTGTCATCTGTGTCTTCAGTGTAATGTGACAACTTTGTCTTTTTTAATGTCTTTGTCATCTGTGTCATCTCTGTATATTGTGTCATCATTGTCATTTTTAATATCTGTTTCGTCTGTGTCTAGCGTGACATCATTGTTGTACATAATGTCGGTGTCTTCTGTGTCAATTGTGACATCATTGTCATTTTTAATGTCTGTGTCGTCTGTGTCTATTTTTAAATTTTTTTTATTTTATGATGCCTATGTCTTCTGTGTTGTCTGTGTCTATTTTGGCATTATTGTCATTTATAATATCTGTCGTTTGTGTCATCTATTTATATTGTGACATCATTGTCATTTATAATGACTGTTGTATGTGTCTTTTGTGAAATCATTGTCATTTATAATGTCTTTGTCGCCTATGTCGTCCTTGTCTTTTGAGACATCATTGTCATTTACATTGTCTGTGTCTTCTGTGTCCTCTCTATCGTCATTGTCGTGTGTGTCGTCTGTGACTTTTGTGATATCACTGTCATTTATGTTTGCGTCATCTGTGTCTATAGTGACATCAGTGTCATTTATAATGTCTGTGTCACCTGTGTCGTCTGTGTATATTCTGAACTTCATTGTCATTTATTATATCTGTGTGGTCTGTGTCGTCTGTGTCTATTGTGACATCGTTGTCATTTATGTCTGTGTCGTCTGTGTCTATTGTGACATCACTGTCATTTATAATGTCTTTGTCATATGTGTCATCTTTTTCTATTGTGACATTATTGTCTTTTATAATGCCTGTGTCGTCTGTGTAGTCTGTGTCGTTGTCTTTTTTGGAATCATTCTCTTTTATAATGTCTGTGTCTATTCTGGTATGATTGTCATTTTTAATGTCTGTGTCATCTGTTTCTAATGTAACATCATTGTCATTTATAATGTCTGTGTGGTCTGTGTTGTCTGCGTCTATTATGACATCATTGTAATTTATAAAGTCTGTGTAGTCTGTGTCTATTGTGACATCATAGTCATTTATACTGTCTGAGGTCTCTGTCGTCTGTGTTTATTGTGACATCATTGTCATTTATAGTGTCTGAGGTCTCTGTCGTCTTTGTATTCTGTGTCATCTCTATCTATTGTGACATCATTTTCTTTTATAATGACTGTCATCTGTGTCTATTGTAACATCATTGTATTTTATAAAGTCTGTGTCATCTGTTTCTCCTGTGACATCATTGTTATTTATAGGATATGTATCGTCTGTGTCTCATGTAACATCATTGTCATTAACGATGTGTCGTCTATGTCGTCTATGTCTATTGTGACATCATTTTCATTTATAATGTCTGTGTCGTCTGTGTCTATTATAACATCATTTTCTTTTATAATGTCTGTGTCAACTGTATCGTCTGTGTCTATTGTGACATAATTTTCATTTATAATGTCTGTGTCGTCTGTGTCTGTTGTGTCTATTGTGACATCATTGTCATTTATAATGTCTTTTTCTTCTGTGTCGTCTGTGTACATTATTGTCATTTAAAAAGTCTCTGTTGTCTGTGTCTATTGTGACATCTTCGTTATTTATAATGTCTGTGTCGTCTGTGTTTCTGTCTGTTATGACATCATAGACATTTATAATGCCTGTGCCATCTGCGTCGTCTGTGTCTATTGTGGCATCATTGTCAATAATAAAATCTCTGTCGTCTGTGTCGTCGGTGTCTATTATGACATCTTTGACGTTTATAATATCCGTGTCGTCTGTGTAAATTGTGACATTATTGTCTTTTTAAATATCTTTGTCTTCTCTGTCTGTTTTGACTTAAGTGTAATACATAATGACTGTGTAATCTGTGTCATCTGTGTCTATTGTGATACCATTGTCATTTATACTATCTGTGTCGTCTGTATCCTCTTTGTCCTCTGTGTTTTCTGTGTCAATTTTGACATCACTTTCACTTATAATGTCTGTGTCACCTGTGTCGTCTTAGTCGTCTATGTCTATCGTGACATCATTTTCATTTATAACGTCTCTGTCGTCTGTTTCCTCTATGTATTCTGTGTCATCTGTTGTCTGTATCTTTTGTGGTGTCACTGTTTATTAACAATTCTGTGTCGTCTCTGTTGTCTGTGTCTCTGGTGACATCAGTGTCGTTTATAATGTCTGTGTCATCACTGTCGTCTGTGTCTATTGTGACATCATTATCATTTATGAAGTCTGTGTCATCTGTGTCGTCTGTGTCTATTTTGACATCACTTTCATTTATAATAACAGTGCCGTCTCTGTTGTCGTTGTCTCTTGTGACATCAATTTCATTTATAATGTCTGTGTTGTCTGTGTCGTCTGCATCTATTTTGACATCATTGTCATTTATAATGTCTGTGTCGTCTTTGTCGTCTGTGGCTATTGTTACATCATTTTCATTTATAAAGTCTGTGTTTACTGTGTCGTCTTTGTTTATTTTGACATCATTGTCTTTTATGGTGTCTATTTCATCTGTCTCGTCTGTGTCTTTTGTGACATGACTGTTATTTATAATGTCTCTGTCGTCTGTGTCATCCGTGTCGTCTGTGTCTATTGTGACGTCATTTTCATTTATAATGCAGTGTCGTCTGTGTTTGTTGTGACATCATTGTCATTAATAATGTCTGTGTATTCTATGTCGTCTGTGTCTTCTGAGTCTATTTTGACTTCATTATTATTTATAATGTCTGTGTCGTCTGTGCCGTCTATTTCTATTGTGACTTCATTGACTTTTATAATGTCTGTGTTGTCTGTATTGTCTGTGTCATCTATATCTTTTGTGTTATCATTGTCTTTAATAATATCTGTGTCGTCTGTATCATCTGTGTTGTCTGTTCTATAGTGACATAATTTTCATTTATTATTTCTGTGTCGTCTGTGTCTATTGTGATATGATTGTCATTTATTGTGTCTGTGTCGTCTGTCTATTGTGACATCATTGTCAGTATAATGTCCGTGTCCACTGTGTCGTCTCGGTCTTCTGTGTCTGTTGTGACACAATGCTCATTTATAATTTCTGTGTCATCTGTGTCGTCTGCGTCGTCTCTCTCGTCTGTGTTGTCTGTGTCTACTGTGACATCATTGTCATTTATAATGTCTGTCTTCTGTGTCGTCTGTGTTTATTATGACATCATTGTCATTAATAATGTCTGTGTTGTCTGTGTCTTCTGTGTCATCTCTATCTATGGTGATATCTCTCTCATTTATAAAGTCTGTGCCGTGTGTGTCGTCTATGTCTAATTTGTCATCATTTTCATTTACAATGTCTGTGTCGTCTGTGTAATCTGAGTATATTATTACATAATTTTCACTTATCATGTTATGTCATATGTGTCGTCTGTCGTCTGTGTCATCTGTGTTTATTGTGACATCATTATCACTTATAATGACGGTGTCATCTGTGTCTATTGTGACATCATTGTCATTTAAAATGTCTGTGTCCTCTCTGTCTTCTTTGTCTTCTGTGTTTATTGTGACATCATTATCATTTATAATGTTTATGTCGTCTCCGTCTTCTGTGTCGTCTGTGTCTATTTTGACATCATTGTCATTTACAATGTCTGTGTTGTCTATGTCGTCTGTGTCCATTGTGACATCAATGTCATTTATAATGTCTGTGACTTCTGTGTCTGTGTCGTCGGTGTCTATTGTGACAACATTTCAAATTATATTATCTGTGTCGTCTGTGTCATCTGTGTCTATGATGACAGCAGTGTCAATTATAATTTCTTTGTCGTCTGTGTCTACTGTGAAATCGTTTGCATTTATAATGTCTGTGTCGTCTATGTCTATTGTGATATCATTGTCATGTATAATGTCTATGTTGTCTGTTTCATTGTTAAAAAATTGTCATTTATAATATCTGTGTCATCTGTGTCTATTGTGACTTAATTGTCAATTTTAGTTTCTGTGTAGTCAGTGACGTCTGTGCCTATTTTGGCACCGTTGTCCTTTATAATATCTGTGTCGTCTGTGTCTTTTGTGCCATCATTTTCATTTATAATATCTGTGTAGTCTGTGTCATCTCTGTCTATTATGACATCATGTAATTTATAATGTCTGTGTCGTCTTAGTCTATAGTGATGTAATTTTCATTTATAATGTCTGTGTTTTCTGTCGTCTGTGTCTATCTTGACATCTTTGTCATTTATAATGTATGTGCCGTCTGTGTTGTCTGTATCTATTGTGACATCATTGTCATATATACTGTCTGTGTCGCATGTGTCTATTCTGACACCATTGTCATTTATAAGGAGCGTATCGTCCCTGTCTATTGTGACATAGTTGTCATTTATAAATTTTTTTTGTCTGTGTCTATTGTTACATCATTACCATTTGAAACGTCTGTGTCATCTCTGTCATCTCTTGTGTCTGTGTCTATTGTGA
The DNA here is from genome assembly GCF_032191515.1 of Phaenicophaeus curvirostris. NCBI lineage: Eukaryota > Metazoa > Chordata > Aves > Cuculiformes > Cuculidae > Phaenicophaeus > Phaenicophaeus curvirostris. The sequence continues at coordinate 151,392 of NW_027206707.1, forward strand.
CACCACTGTCATTTATAATGTCTGTGTCGTCTGTGTCTATTGTGACATCATTTTCTTTAATAATGTCTTTTTTGCATATGTCGTCTTTGTCCTCTGTGTTGTCTCTGTCATCTGTGTCTATTGTGGCATCATTGTCATTTATAAAGTCTCTGTCATCTCTTTCATCTTTGTCTATTGTGACATCATGGTAATTTATAATGTCTTTGTCGTCTGTGTCATCTGTGTTGTCTGTGTCTATTGTGACATCATTGTCATAATGATTTCTGTGTGGTCTGTGTCATCTGTTTCTTCTCTCGTCTGTGTCTATTGTGACATCATTTTCGTTTATAATGTCTGTGTCGTCTGTGTCGTTAGTTCCTATTGTGAATTCTTTGTCATAAATTATGTCTCTGTCGTCTGTGTATTCTGTGTCATCTGTGTCTATTGTGACATCATTGTCATTTATAATGTCTTTGTCTGTGTATTGTGTCACCAGTGTCTATTTTGACATCATTGTCATTTATAATATCTGTCATCTGTGTCTATTGTGACATCATTGTCATTTATAATGTCTGTGTCTTCTGTGTCTATTGTGACTTCATTGTAATTTATAATGTCTGTGTCGTCTGTGTTTATTATGACAACATTGTCATTTATAAAGTTTGTGTCGTCTGTGTCGTCTCTGTGTATTTTGATATCATTTTCTTTTATAAAGTCTGTATTCTCTGTGTTGTCTTTGTCGTCTGTGTCTATTTTGACATCATTTTTATTTATAAAGCCTGTGGCATCTGTGTCTTCTGTTTCTATTGTTAAATCATTGCCATTTATAATGTCTGTGTGGTCTGTGTTGTCTGTGTCTATTGTGACATCATTATCATTTATAATGCCTTTGTTGCGTAAGTCGTCTTTCCTCTGTGTTGTCTGTCGTCTCTGTCTATTGTGACATCATTGTAATTTCTAATGTCATTCGTTTGTGTCGCATCTGTCGTCTGTGTCATCTGTGTTTATTGTGAGATAATTTTTATTTATAATATCTGTGTCTTCTGTGTCTATTGTTACATCATTGTAGTTTTTATGTCTTTGTCGTCTGTGTCGTCTGCGGTGACATTGTCTTTTATAATGTGTGTTTTCTGTGTCATCTGTGTCTATTGTGACATCACTGTCATTTATAATGTCTCTGTCTTCTGTGTCGTCTATGTAGTCTCTCGTCTGTGTCTATTGTGATATTGTCACTTATAATGTCTGTGTGTTCTTTGTCTGTTGTGACATCATTGTCATTTATAAAGTCTGTGTCATCTGTGTCGTCTGTGTCTATTCTGACATCATTGTCATTTATAATGTGTGTCTCGTCTGTGTCTATTGTGACATCATTGACATTTATAATGTCTGTGTCATCTGTGTCATCTGCGTTTTCTGTGTCTATTTTGACATCATTGTCATTGTAATTTCTGTGTCGTCTTTGTCTTCTGCTTTGTCTCTCGTCTGTGTCTATTGTGACATCATTTTCATTTATAATGTCTTTGTCGTCTGTGTCGTCTGCGTCAGCAGTGTCTATTGTGACATCATTGCCATAAATAATGCCTGTGTCGTCTTTGTTTTCTGTGTTGTCTGTGTCGTTTGTGTCGTCTGTGTATATTGTCACATCATTTTCATTTATAATGTCTTGTTGTATGTGTCGTCAACGTCCTCTGTGTCTTCTGTTTCTATTTTGACCTCATTGTCATTTATAACGTCTGTGTCGTCTGTTTCGTCTGCCTTTCTTTGCCCAACATTGCCATTCTCCGCCCGTCTTTGCCCTTCTCCAATGCTCTCCACAATTCTCCGCCCGTCTTTGCCCTTGTCAGCCTCTCTTTGCCCTTCTCTGCCCGTCTTTACCCTTCTCTACCTGTCTTTGCCCTTCTCCGCCCGTCTTTGCCACTCTCAGCACTTCTTTGCCTTTCTCTGACCGACTTTGCCTTTCTCCACCCATCTTTGCCATTCTCCGGTACTCTCTGCAATTCTCCACCTGTCTTTGCGCTTCTCCGCCCGTCTTTGCCCTTCTCCGCCCGTCTTTGCCCTTCTCCGCCCGTCTTTGCCCTTCTCCGCCCGTCTTTGCCCTTCTCCGCCCGTCTTTGCCCTTCTCCGCCCGTCTTTGCCCTTCTCCGCCCGTCTTTGCCCTCCTCCGCCCGTCTTTGCCCTCCTCCGCCCGTCTTTGCCCTCCTCCGCCCGTCTTTGCCCTCCTCCGCCCGTCTTTGCCCTCCTCCGCCCGTCTTTGCCCTCCTCCGCCCGTCTTTGCCCTCCTCCGCCCGTCTTTGCCCTCCTCCGCCCGTCTTTGCCCTTCTCCGCCCGTCTTTGCCCTTCTCCGCCCGTCTTTGCCCTTCTCCTCCCGTCTTTGCCCTTCTCCTCCCGTCTTTGCCCTTCTCCTCCCGTCTTTGCCCTTCTCCTCCCGTCTTTGCCCTTCTGCGCCCGTCTTTGCCCTTCTGCGCCCGTCTTTGCCCTTCTGCGCCCGTCTTTGCCCTTCTGCGCCCGTCTTTGCGCTTCTGCGCCCGTCTTTGCTCTTCTCCACCCGACTTTGTCCTTCTCCGTTATTCTCCACACTTCTCCGACTGTTTTAGCCCTTCTCCGCTCGTCTTTGGCCTTCTCCACCCGTCTTTACCCTTTTCCGTAAGTCTTTGCTCTTCTCCGCCCGACTTAGCATTTCTCCGCCAGTCTTTGCGCTTCTCCATCTGTCTTTGTAGTTCTCTGGTATTCTCTGAACTTCTGTGCCCATCTTTGCACTTCTCAACTTGTCTATGCCCTTCTCCGCCCGTCTATGCCCTTCTCCGCCCGCCTTTGCCCTTCTCCGCCCGCCTTTGCCCTTCTCCGCCCGCCTTTGCCCTTCTCCGCCCGCCTTTGCCCTTCTCCGCCCGCCTTTGCCCTTCTCCGCCCGCCTTTGCCCTTCTCCGCCCGCCTTTGCCCTTCTCCGCCCGCCTTTGCCCTTCTCCGCCCGTCTATGCCCTTGTCCGCCCCTCTTTGCCCTTGTCCGCCCCTCTTTGCCCTTGTCCGCCCTTCTTTGCCCTTGTCCACCAATATTTTCCCTTGTCCACCCGTTATTGCCCTTCTCCGCCCGTCTTTGCTCTTCTCCGCCCGACTTTGCCCTTCTCCCCTGTCTTTGTTCTTGTCTGCCCGTTTTTGCCCTTGTCAGACCCTTTTAGCCTTTCTCCGCCCATCTTTGCCCTTGTCCGCACTTCTTTGCCGTTGTCCGCCTGCCTTTGTAATTGTCCGCCCGTCTTTGATCTTCTCCGGTTGTCTTTGGCCTTCTCTGCACGTCTTTGCCCTTGTCCGCCCGTTTTTGCCCTTCTCCGGCCGTCTTTCCCTTTGTCTGTCCGTCTTTGCCCTTCTCCAGTACTCTCCGTAATTCTCCGTCCGTCTTTGCCATTCTCCGTCCATTTTCGCGCTTCTCCGCCCGTCTTTGCGCTTCTCCGCCCGTCTTTGCGCTTCTCCACCCGTCTTTGCGCTTCTCCGCCTGTCTTCACGCTTTTTTGCCCCTCTTTGCTCCTCTCCGCCTGTCTTGGCCTTTCTTCGTCCGTCTTTGCACTTGTCCCACTGTCTATGCACTTCTCCGCCCGTCTTTGCCCTTCTCCACCTGTATTTGCCTTTCTCTGCCCGTCTTTTCCCTTTTCCGCCTGTCTTTGCACTTCTCAAGTACTCTCCGCGCTTCTCTGACTGTCTTTTAACTTCACCGATTGTCTTTGCAATTCTCCGCCTTTCTTTGCCCTTGTCTGCTCCTCTTTGCCCTTCTCCGCCCGTCTTTGCCCTTCTCCGCCCGTCTTTGCCCTTCTCCGCCCGTCTTTGCCCTTCTCCGCCCGTCTTTGCCCTTCTCCGCCCGTCTTTGCCCTTCTCCGCCCGTCTTTGCCCTTCTCCGCCCGTCTTTGCCCTTCTCCGCCCGTCTTTGCCCTTCTCCGCCCGTCTGTGCCCTTCTCCGCCCGTCTGTGCCCTTCTCCGCCCGTCTGTGCCCTTCTCCGCCCGTCTGTGCCCTTCTCCGCCCGTCTGTGCCATTTTTCGGTATTCTCCGTCCTTCTTCACCCGTCTTTGCCCTTCTCCGATATTCTCTGCTCTTCTCTGCCCATTTTTTATCTTCTTCACCCGACTTTGAGGTTCTTCACCCGACTTTGAGGTTCTCCGCCCGACTTTGAGGTTCTCACCTTTTCTTAGCCCTTCTTTGCTCTTCTCCGCTATTCTCCACCCTTCACAACCCATCTTTGCCCATCTCTGCCCGTCTTTGCCCATCTCCGCCCGTCTTTGCCCTTCTTTGCACTTGTGCGATATTTTCCGCCCATCTCCGCTCGTCTTTGCCCTTGTCCGCTTGTCTTTGCCCCTGTCCGCCCGTCTTTGCCCTTGTCCGCCCGTCTTTGCCCATCTTTGCACTTGTCCGATATACTCTACACTTCTCCGCCCGTCTTTGCCCTTCTCCGATATTCTCCGCCCTTCTCCGCTCGTCATTGCCATTCTCCAACCATTTTGCCCTTCTCCACCCGTCTTTGCCTTTCTCCGCCCGTCTTTGCCCTTCTTTGATATTCTCCATCCTTCTCCTCCCGTCTTTGCCCTTCTCCACCCGTCTTTGCCCTTCTCCACCCGTCTTTGCCCTTCTCCACCCGTCTTTGCCCTTCTCCACCCGTCTTTGCCCATCTTTGCACTTCTCTGATATTCTCTGCACTTCTCCGCCCGTCTTTGCCCTTCTCCACCCGTCTTTGCCCTTCTCCACCCGTCTTTGCCCATCTTTGCACTTCTCTGATATTCTCTGCCCTTCTCCGCCCGCTCTTTGCCCTTGTCCGCCCCTTATTCTCCGAACTTGTCCGCCCCTCTTTGCCCTTGTCCGCCCCTTATTCTCCGAACTTGTCCGCCCCTCTTTGCCCTTTTCCGCCCGTCTTTGCCCTTTTTTGCACTTCTCTGATATTCTCCGCCCTTCTCCGCCCGTCTTTGCCCTTCTCCGCCCGTCTTTGCCCTTCTCCACCCGTCTTTGCCCTTCTCCACCCGTCTTTGCCCTTCTCCACCCGTCTTTGCCCTTCTCCACCCGTCTTTGCCCTTCTCCAACCGTATTTGCCCATCTTTGCACTTCTCTGATATTCTCTGCACTTCTCCGCCCGTCTTTGCCCTTCTCCACCCGTCTTTGCCCTTCTCCACCCGTCTTTGCCCTTCTCCACCCGTCTTTGCCCATCTTTGCACTTCTCTGATATTCTCTGCCCTTCTCCGCCCGTCTTTGCCCTTCTCCGCCCGTCTTTGCCCTTCTCCGCCCGTCTTTGCCCTTCTCCGCCCGTCTTTGCCCTTCTCCGCCCCTCTTTGCCCTTCTCCGCCCGTCTTTGCCCTTCTCCGCCCGTCTCCATCTGTCTTTGCCGTTCTTCGCAGTTCTTTGCTCTTCTCCAGCAGTCATTGTACTTCTCCCCGGTCTTTGCCCTTTTCCGCCCGTCTTTGCCCTTTTTTGCACTTCTCTGATATTCTCCGCCCTTCTCCGCCCGTCTTTGCCCTTCTCCGCCCGTCTTTGCCCTTCTCCGCCCGTCTTTGCCCTTCTCCGCCCGTCTTTGCCCTTCTCAGAACTTTTTTGCCCTTCTCCCCTTGTCTTTGCCCATCTTTGCACTTCTCCGATATTCTCGGCACATCTCCGCCTGTCTTTGCCCTTCTCTGCCTGTCTTTGCCCTTCTCCGATATTCTCCACCCTTCTCCAAACTTTTTTGCCCTTCCCCGCCCGTCTTCGCCCTTCCCCGCCCGTCTTCGCCCTTCCCCGCCCGTCTTCGCCCTTCCCAGCCCGTCTTCGCCCTTCCCCGCCCGTCTTCGCCCTTCCCCGCCCCTCTTTGCCCTTCTTTGATATTCTCCGTCCTTCTCCTGCCATCTTTGCCCTTCTCCACCTGTCTTTGCCCTTCTCCAACTTTCTTTGCCCTTCTCCAACCTTCTTTGCCCTTCTCCAACCTTCTTTGCCCTTCTCCAACCTTCTTTGCCCTTCTTTGCAATTCTCCGATATTCTCCACCCTTCTCCACCTGTCTTTGCCCTTCTCCAGCCTTCTTTGCCCTTCTCCAGCCTTCTTTGCCCTTCTTTGCACTTCTCCGATATTCTCCGCCCTTCTCCACCTGTCTTTGCCGTTCTCCAAAGTTCTTTTCTCTTCTCCACCAGTCATTGCACTTCTCCCCCATCATTGCCCTTCTCTGCCTGTCTTTGCCTTCTCTGGCAGTCTTTGCTTTTCTCTGCCCATCTTTGCCCTTCTACGATATTCTCCAGCATTCTCTGCACATTTTTGCCCTTCGCCGCCTGTCTTTGCCCTTCGCCGCCCGTCTTTGCCCTTCTTTGCACTTCTACGATATTCTCTGCCCTTCTCCACCCGTCCTTGCCCTTCTCCGCCCATCTTTGCCCTTCTCCGCCCATCTTTGCCCTTCTCCGATATTCTCCGTCCTTCTCCTCCCGTTTTTTACCTTCGCCGCCTATCTTTGCCCTTCGCCGCCTATCTTTGCTCTTCTTTGCACTCCTCCGATATTCTCCGCCCTTCTCTGCCCGTCTTTGCCCTTCTCCCCTTGTCTTTGCCCATCTTTGAACTTCTCCAATATTCTCTGCCCTTTTCCCCCCTCTTTGCACTTCTCCGCCCGTCTTTGCCCTTCTCCACCCGTCTCCACCTGTCTTTGCCGTTCTTCGCAGTTCTTTGCTCTTCTCCAGCAGTCATTGTACTTCTCCCGGGTCTTTGCCCTTCTCCGCCCATCTTTGCCCTTCTTTGCACTTCTCTGATATTCTCCGCCCTTCTCCACCTGTCTTTGCCGTTCTCCACGTTTCTTTTCTCTTCTCCACCAGTCATTGCCCTTCTCCCCCGTCTTTGCTCTTCTCCGCCTGTCTTTGCCCTTCTCCGATATTCTCCGCCCTTCTCCGCCCGACTTTGAACTTCTCCGCCTGACTTTGAACTTCTTTGCCCTTCTGCATTATTCTCCACCCTTCTCCGCCTGTCTTTACCCATCTCCGCCCGTCTTTACCCATCTTTGCACTTGTCCAATATTCTCCACCCTTCTTCGCTCATCTTTGCCCTTCTCCAACCGTCTTTGCCCTTCTCTGCCCTTCTTTGCCCTTCTCCGCCCCCCTTTGCCCTTCTCCGCCCCCCCTTGCCCTTCTCCGATATTCTCCTCCTTTTTTCACTGGTCTTTGCCCTTCTCCTCCCGTTTTTGCCCTTCTCTGACCTTCTTTGACTTTCTCCGAGCTTCTCCGATATTATCTGATCTATTTTGAACTTCTCTGAATTCTACAACCTTCTCTGAGATTCTTTTACCTTCTCCGACCTTCTCTGTCCTACGATCTTCTCCGAATTTATCTGATCTTCTCCGACTTCTTTGACATTCTCTGAACTTCTTTGACCTTTTCCAACCTTCCTTTACCTTCTCCGACATTCTTTGACCTTCTCAGATCTTCTCCGACCTTCTTTGACCTTCTCCAAACTTCTCTGACCTTTTCTGATGTTCTTTGACCTTCTCCAAATTTCTCCTTCCTTCTCCAAATTTCTCCTTCCTTCTCCGACCTTCTCCAAACTTCTTTGACCTTCTCCGAACTTCTTTGACCTTCTCTGACTTTGTTTGATATTCTCTGAACGTCTTTGACTTCCTACCGCCTTCTTCGAACTTCTTTCACATTCTCCGACATTCTTTGAACACCTCTGAACTTCTTCGACCTTTTCTGTACTTCTGCGAAATTCTCCGCCCTTCTCCAACCTCTTTTGACATTCTCCAACCTTCTTTGAACTTCTCCGACATTCTCTGATGTTCTTTGACCTTCTCCGATCTTCTTTGATCTTGTCAGACCTTCTTTGAACTTCTCCGAACTTCTCCGACCTCTCCAACCACCTTTGACCTTCTCCGACCTTCTTTGACATTCTCCGACCTTCTTTGACATTCTCTGACCTTCTTCGACCTTCTCAGAAATTGTCTGAATGTCTTTATACTTCTCCAAACTTCTCTGACCTTCTCTGACCTTCTTTGACTGTCTCAGACCTTCTCTGAACTTCTCCAACCTTCTTTTCCCTTCTCTAAACTTCTCCAATCTTCTCTCACCTTCTTTGACCTTCTCCGACCTTCATTGACCTTCTCTGACCTTCATTGACCTTCTCCGAACTTCTCCAACATTCTCCCAAGTTCTTTGCCCTTCTCCCACCTTCTATGCCTATCTCTGACCTTCATTGACATTCTCCGACCTTCTCTAAACTTCTTTGAACTTCTCCAACATTCTCCGACCTTCTCCGAACTTCTTTGACTTTCTCTGAACTACTTTGAACTTCTCCGCCCTTCTATGAACTTCTCCGCCCTTCTCCGACCACTTTTGAACTTCTCTGACTTTCTTTGAGCTTCTCTGACCTTCTTTGACCCACTCCAAACTTCTCCGACCTTCTCCTACCTTCTTTGACCTTCTCTGAACTTCCTTTCCCTTCTCCGAATTTCTTTGTCCTTCTTTGACATTCTCCGACCCTCTTTGACCTTCTCTGACCTTCTTTGACCCACTCCAACCTACTCCAAACTTATTTGATCTTCTCTGATATTCTCTGACCTTCTTTTACCTTCTCTGACCTTCTTTTACCTTCTCTGACTCTCTTTGACCTTCTCCAACCTTCTCCAAACTTTTCCGACCTTCTTTGATCTTCTCTGACCTATTCCGACCTTCTCCGACCTTCTTTAACCTTCTCTGACCTTCTTCGACCTTCTCTGACCTTCCTGGAATTTCTCTGGCCTACCCCAACTTGCTTTCACCTTTTCCGACCTTCTCCAAAATTCTTTGACATTTTTTGACCTTCTCCCAAATTTTCCTACCTTCTCTGACCTTCTCCAACCTTCTCCAACCTTCTTTGACCTTCTCTGACCTTCTCCGACCATCTTTGACCTTCTCCGAACTTCTCCAATCTTCTCTGACCATCTTTATACTTCTCCAACTTTCTTTGACCTTCTCCAAATTTCTCCTAATGCTTTGTCCTTCTGCGACCTTCTCCAAACTTCTCCGCCCTTCTCCGCCTTTCTTTGGCCTTCTCTGACCTTGTTTGACCTTCTCTGACCTTTTACTTTCTCCGACTTTCTTTTACTTTCTCTGACCTTCTTTGACCTTCTCCGACCTTCTCTGATCTTCTCCGACCTGCTTTGACATTCCCCGACCTTCTTTGACCTTCTCTGAACTTCTTTGACATTCTCCGATGTTCTTTTCCTTTATCTGACCTTCTCCGAACTTCTCCGACCTTCTTTGACATTCTCCGACCTTCTCCAACCACCTTTGAACTTGTCTGAACTTCTCCGATCTTCTCCAACTGTCTTTATCTTTCTCCAACATTCTTTGACCTTCTCCGAGCTTCTTTGACCTTCTTTGACTTTCCCTGAACTTCTTTGACCTTCTCCAAACGTCTTTGAACTTCTCCAATCTTCCTTTCCCTTCTCCAAATTTCTTTGTCCTTCTTTGACATTCTCCGACCCTCTTTGACCTTCTCTGACCCTCTTTGACCTTCTCTGACCTACTCTGGACTTATTTGATCTTCTCCAACCTTCTCTGACTTTCTTTTACCTTCTCTGACACTCTTTGACCTTTTCTGACCTTCTTTGACCTTCTCCGATCTTCTCCAAACTTTTCCGACCTTCTTTGATCTTCTCTGTCCTTCTTCAACCTTCTCTGACATTCTTTGACCTTCTCTGACCTTCCTTGAATTTCTCTGGCCTTCTCCCACCTGCTTTCACCTTCTCTGAACTTCCTTGACCTTCTCTGACCTTCCTTGAATTTCTCTTGCCTTCTCCGACCTACTTTCACCTTTTCCAACCTTCTTTGACCTTCTCTGAACTTCTTTGACTTTTTCTGACCTTCTCCGATATTTTCCTACCTTCTCCAATCTTCTCTGACCTTCTCCAAACTTCTTTGACCTTCTCCGACTTTGTCTGACCATCTTTGACCTTCTCCGATCTTCTCTGACCGTCTTTATACTTCTCCAACCTTCTCTGACCTTCTCCGACCTTCTTTGACTGTCTCTGACCTTCTCTGAACTTCTCCGACCTTCTCCCAAGTTCTTTGCCCTTCTCCCACCTTCTTTGCCTATCTCTGACCTTGTCTGACCTTCTCCGACCTTTTCCGAAATTCTTTGAACTTCTCCGACCTTCTTTGACCTTCCCTGAACTTCTTTGACCTTCTCCGACCTTCTTTGAACTTCTCCAACCTTCTCCGGTCTTGCAGACCTTCTTTGAAATTCTCCAAACTTCTCCGACCTTCTTTTACTTTCTCTGATCTTCTCCGCCCTTCTATGAACTTCTCCGACCACTTTTGAACTTCTCTGACTTTCTTTGAGCTTCTCTGACCTTCTTTGACCCTCTCCAAACTTCTCCGACCTTCTCCTAACTTCTTTGATATTTTCCAATCTTCCTATCCCTTCTCTGAATTTCTTTGTCCTTCTTTGACATTCTCTGACCCTCTTTGACCTTCTCTGACCTTCTCCGATCTACTCCAGACTTATTTGATCTTCTCCGACCTTCTCTGACCTTCTTTCACCTTCTCTGACACTCTTCGACATTTTCTGACCTTCTTTGACCATCTCCAACCTTCTCTGAACTTTTCCGACCTTCTTTGATCTTCTCTGACCTATTCTGACGTTCTCCACCCTTCTTTGACCTTCTTTGACCTTCTTTGACCTTCTTTGACCTTCTTTGACCTTCTTTGACCTTCTTTGACCTTCTTTGACCTTCTCTGACCTTCTTCGACCTTCTCTGACCTTCTTCGACCTTCTCTGACCTTCCTGGAATTTTTCTGGCCTTCTCCAACTTGCTTTCACTTTTTCCGACCTTCTCCAAACTTCTTTGACATTTTTTGACCTTCTCCCAATTTTTCCTACCTTCTCTGACCTTCTCCGACCTTCTTTGACCTTCTCTGACTTTCTCCGACCATCTTTTACCTTTTCCGAACTTCTCCAATCTTCTCTGACCATCTTTATACTTCTCCAACTTTCTTTGACCTTCTCTGACTTTCTCTGACCATCTTTGACCTTCTCCAAACTTCTCCTAATCCTTTGTCCTTCTGCGACCTTCTCCAAATTTCTCCGACCTTCTCCGACCTTCTCTGACCTTCTTTTACTTTCTCCGGCCTTCCTTGACCTTCTCCGGCCTTCCTTGACCTTCTCCGGCCTTCTTTTAACTTATCTGAACTTCTCCGACCTTCTTTGACTTCTCCCACCTTCTTTGACCTTCTTCGAACTTCTCTGAACTTCTCCAACCTTCTTGGACCTTCTCCGACAACCTTTGAACTTCTCTGAACTTCTCTGACTTTCTTTGACCTTCTCCAATCTTCTCCAACCGTCTTTATCTTTCTCTGAGCTTCTTTGACCTTCTCCGAGCTTCTCCGACCTTCTCCAAGCTTCTCCGACCTTCTCCGAGCTTCTCCATTCTTTTTTTAACTTCTCCAACCTTCTCCAAACTTCTTTTACTTTCTCCGACCTTCTCCACACTTTTTTGACATTCTCTGACCTTCTTCAAAATTCTTTTACCTTCTTCGACCTTCTCCAATCTTCTCCAACCATCTTTATCTTTCTCCGACCCTCTTTGACCTTCTCCGACCACCTTTGAACTTCTCTGAACTTCACTGAACTTCTCTGACCTTCTCTGAAATTCTTTGAACTTCTCCAACCTTCTTAGACCTTCTTAGACCTTCTCCAACCTTCTGCGACTTTCTCCAAACTTCTTTTACTTTCTCCGACCTTCTCCACGCTTTTTTGACCTTCTCCAACCTTCTCCTAACTTCTCTGACATTCTCCAAACTTCTTCAAAATTCTTTGATCTTCTCCCAACTTCTCCAACTGTCTTTATCTTTCTCCAACCTTCTTTGACCTTCTCTGAGCTTCTTTGAACTTCTCCAACCTTCTTTGACATTCTCTGACCTTCTCCGACCTAATCTGACCTTCTCTGACCTACTCTTAACTTCTCCGACCTTCTCCAAAATTCTTTGAACTTCTTTTAACTTCTCCAAACTTCTTTGAACTTCTCCAACCTTCTCCAAATTCCTTTGCCATTCTCCCACCTTCTTCGCCCTTCATTTCCCTTGTCCGACCTTCTTTGTAGACCTTGTAGTTGTAGAGAGCAATGAGGTCTCCCCTCAGCCTCCACTTCTCCAGGCTAAACAAGCCCAGCTCTCTGAGCCGTTTCTCATAAGGCCATGTGTGTACATAAAAAAGAGCTGACTTGTTTTAGAGGAACTAGGAGCCCTACAGACAGACAGAGGATTATTCAAAAGAGCAAGGACTAGCACAAAAATTCAGAAATAGCAAGAGATGAAAAGGGGAGTGTCAAGATACAGAGTGAATGGAAAAGCTGGAACAGCAACAGTGAGCAATACAAAGGGATAGAGAAAGAAAGAGACATAGAAAGAGAAAGAAAAGCAAGGCATTTGCAGGTGCAGAGAAAGAACAAACTACAAGGATCAAGCCAGTGAAATTGTGGGGGAACAGAATGAGGAACACAGATTGGGACAAAGATGGAAAAGGAAAAAAAAAGTATGGGCAGAGAACAGATACTGAAGACTGGGGCGGGGGGAAAAAAGAGAGAGAAAAGAGCACAGAAAAATTGAAGAGTAGGGGTATAGCGATACCAGGGAACAGTAATTGTAGCAGCACGATAAATGAAAGGAACCAAAAAGTCCAGCTCTAAAATGTTTGTTACCTACTTCCATTACTGTCACAACTAGCAATGTTGCAGTGACAGCACGCATACTGTTATTTCTTGTAAGGATGCTTTCAGACATGTAGTAGTGTTGTTCTAGCTGAGAATGTAAGGCAGAGTTAATAAAACACAGCTCCTCCTCAGGCACTATTTATACCTGTGAGGGCTTCACCACACCCCAGTCACAGGTGGTGGGCGGGAAGGCCCAGGGGGTATATAAGCCACAGGCCTTGCCTCTGGAGGTCATTTAGGTTGTGGTTTATCCTTGAGATTAGAGTTTTGCTGCTGTTTCCATTCATTGTAGCTTTTTAGGCAGATTAAGCTAGTTGGGTAAGTGGTGGTTTTTGGCTTTTTTAGTTTTTTTTTTCTTTTTGTTCTTCTAAAGAAGCAGAGGCGTCTGTTGGAGGTATGAGCTTTGGAAGAGTCCAGGCGAAGCAGCACATACAGGTGTAACTATGGGGCTTTTTGGTCAGTAATTTTTGATTGGGTGTTGGAGGGGGCAAGATGTTTTTGATTTCCTTCTTCTTTTTTTTTTTTCTGGGTGCTTTGCCTCAAGTTTTTGGTTATGGGATGATTTGTTGTTGTTCCTCATTCTGTGTGGCATAATGTATTGGCCCTAGGGGCTCTGCAGTTTGTAATGGGCACCTTGTGGGTGATAATAATCTGGAATGAAGTTTGTTGGCCTAGGGTAGGAAGTAGAGTCTGTGGGTTGGTGGAAGACAGAAGGGGCCAGGGGAGCCCTGGGAAGGGCTCAGGAGCACAGCTCCCAAGGAACAGCAACACAGAAGGGTCAGGGGGGTTAAAATATAGGGCAGGTGCTGTTAAGAAGGAGCCGGGTTTCTTCTCTGATACTTCAGGGGTAGAAAAGGGCTTTAATGATTTGGGGAAAGGGAGATGGGTTCATCAGTCTTTCTTGGGTCAGTTTGGTGGTCAGATGCAAGTGCCGTTCAGGTGTCTGTTGTTCTAGTCTCTCTGTAGCCAATGAGGTAATGATGAGGTTGAGACACAAGTTGAAAATTATTAGTTACCCTAAGAAATGTCATCTCTAGGGCTTAGAGATCTCTGCTCCCTTATACCTTCTACTTATTGTGTTCCTCAACTAACTTCTTTGCATCCATCCTGTCTCCATCCATCTGGATGTCCAGAGAAGAGCAATGTAGCTGGTGAGGGGGCTGGTGAACAAGCCTTATGAGGAGCGGCTGAGAGAGCTGGGGGTGTTTAGCCTGGAGAAGAGGAGGCTGAGGGGAGACCTCATTGCTCTCTGCAACTACCTGAAAGGAGGTTGTGGAGAGGAGGGAGCTGGTCACCTCTCCCAAGGGACAGGGGACAGGACAAGAGGGAATAGCCTCAAGCTCTGCCAGGGAAGCTTCAGGCAGTACATCAGGAAAAAATATTTCACTGAAAGGGTTATTGGGGATGGGCAAAGGCTGCCCAAGGAGGTGGTAGAGTCACCTTCCCTGGAGGTGTTTAAAGGATGGGTGGATGAGATGGTGAGGGGCATTGTTTAGTGATTGATAGGAATGGGTGGACTCAATGATCCAATGGGTCTTTTCCAACCTGGTGATCCTATGAATATCAGAGACCTTGCTACTTAAAGGTATGGACTCGCTGCCTATCTACAGTGCAGGATTCTGCCGCTTGTTTCCCTTGCATTTCTCAGGGAAGAGATTGGATATTGTTTTGGCTCGTAACAGTTAGCAGCTGAGCAACTCTTTTTCATCTGGTGTGTGGGCATGCAAGCCTCCCTTATTTAGTAGAGTTTTGGATTTTTCCTGAACTTGCCAGTGAGGTTTGCTCTGTTATTGCTTACAGCGGTTGTTACCTTGTCCCTGTTATCCATTGTGTTTTTTTACGGTCATTGAGTTTCCAATTTAGGTCTTAGAGTAGTCAATCCCACTGTAATTCCAGTCTCCTTTGCTGTGTGGTGAGTGTCCTGTGTTTTTATGTCTTCTGTGTTAATAATCGTTACTGGGTTTTGATAAGAATATTTTTTTCAAGTTCTTCTTGTTCACTCCTACGACTAAAGTTTGGTTACTTCCTAAAATGTGGATTTCCGTGGCTCATCTTTCTTTTGTCCTGGGTATCACTGTTAGGAAAGTTACACTTAAAGTAGGATAAAACACTGATCATCGACTAATCAGGAACTAAGACTGAATGTAAAATTTCATGATTCTGTTGATTCTTAACGTATCCTAGCAACAGACCCGAGGTACTTGCTCAAAGGACCTCATGTAACAAATAGGATCCAGGTGTGCTTAGGAAAAGTACGTACTAGCTACCCTACCCAAGTAGAACATACACCTGCAACAGCCAAAAGACCATCATAAATCTTGTGAAGGACAGAAGAATAGGTTTCAGGAGGCAAGAAAGATATACCTGAGCGGTCAAGTGGAGATAAGTGCGGGTCCAGCCAAGAAAAACCGACGAGTTTGCCAAAAGAACAAGAAGTAATAAAGACAATGCGAGGAAGACTACTTACTTCATCTGAGGAAGACTACTTACTTCATCAGGACGACCACCAGAGGGGGCTACGCAGGCGCAATAGAGACTGATGTCGCAATAAGGCGATGAAGTAACCTACCTATGCATATTTATTAGATAATGAAGTAACCTGTTGAATATACAATAGATTGCGAAACTTTTAGAGAATAAAAAGCGGACGCGATGTGACGGTCTTTGGAACCAGATCTGGGTGCGTACCCCTGGTTCCCGGGGCCTCGAAATAAAGCACCACATATAACCTCCTAGTGTGGTTATGTGTTTGTCATTCTGCTAACAGTTTTTGGCGACCCAGGTGGGACCTCGCGGGCATTGCTGAGGTGGCTCGCGCATCGATCCTGCTCCAGCCGGCACCGAGTGATTCTCGGGGAGCCATCGACCGCGACCGACCTCCGCTGCTCCCGACGGACCAGGGATATTGGTAAGACACGGTGCTTTATCTGGAATGGTACCATTTGGGGTCTGGTAAAGCCTGCCTGTCAGACGCGGCGAAAGCTGCGCTTGGTTGGGCTCAAGGGTCTGGTAAAGCCTGCCTGTCAGACGCAGCGAAAGCTGCGTTTGGTTGGGCTCAAGGGTCTGGTAAAGCCTGCCTGTCAGACGCGGCGAAAGCTGCGCTTGGTTGGGCTCAGGAGCTCCGACGGGAAGCCTAGGCGCCGTCCGTAAGACAGTGGCGAAAGCTCTGCAGGTTCGGCATCAGTGGTCTGGTCTGGTAATTCCGGAATTCTGGTATTTCTGGTATTTTGTGGTTTTGTTCTGCTCTCAGTAATCTATACTTTCCTGTCTAGTTAATCCATTCTAAGCTGTTTGTGGTAAAAAGAGGAAAAAAAAAAAAAAAAAAAAAAAAAAAAAAAAAGAAGAAAAACTAACAAAAAACCAACAAAAAAACCAATAAAAAACTCAACCACAATGTCAATACCTAAGTCATCTCCATTAGGATGTATTTTGAGTCACTGGAAGGAGGGAGGATTTGGGCAGGATATGCAAAAAGGAAAGTTGATTGAATATTGTAATGTCTGGTGGACACAATATGAATTAGAAGACCAGGTTCATTGGCCAGAAAATGGGACTCTAGATTATAATACGATTTTTCAGTTAATGTTGTTTTGTAGACAAGAGGGAAAATGGGATGAAGTACCATATGTAGAACTGTTTTTTATTTTAAGGCGGAATGATGAATGGAAAAGAGCATGCGGACTAATGGTTGTCAGTGTAAAATCAAATGGGCAATGTGATGGTTGTGTGGCTGAGAAAGAGTGCATAAAATGTTTAGCAGTAGAAAATGCTTCACGACATCAGCAAGATGATGATTTTGATTTATTGATAACCCCCTCAGCCCCAGACCCCAGGGAGGGGGGATCGGGTAATGAGGGGAGGGACAGAAAGGGGGGGGATTAAAAATGCGAACATGAGGAGGAACAGGTTTATCCAGGTACTCCGATCTCTCATTGAACGCGGCAAAGAGAAATCCAGGGGAGGGAGGCTGGACGTCAGCCATCTAAGGCATTACTAGCACCACTGCGTCAGGGGGTCGGAGCGGAGAGTCTGGTATATGTTAAAGTGCCTTTTACGCCAGGAGATTTGATGCTTTGGAAACAGTCTGCTGGAGTTTATCGAGAAAACCCAGACAAGGTAGCAAGGGTAATAAAAATGATTCTAAAGACTCAGAATCCTGATTGGGATGATATTCAGGTGTTATTGGACACTTTGATGGATTCTACAGAAAAGGAGATGGTTCTGGGAAATTATGGAAACCAAAGCTGACTAGATTTAGAAAGCAGTGAACCCCTAGTGAAAATAAAATTAGGAGGGGAAGAGGTGCAATTTTTGGTGGATACTGGCGCAACATATCCAGTTTTAAATGATTTGTATGGAAAAATAGCAAACAAAACTATTACAATAGTGGGGGCCACAGGGAAAGAGGAAATACGGCCAGTCATGCGACCCTTAGAGTTACGATTTGGGGGAAAGGAATTAACACATGAATTCTTATATGTACCCGACTGCCCGGTTCCTCTTCTGGGACGGGACTTGTTATCTAAACTAAATGCAAAAATCAGCTTTGAAAATGGAGAATTGATTATGCAAGTCCCAGAATCGAACGTAGGAAAGATTTTAGTAGTAAAGGAAAATCCCAAACCTCAGATACCCAAGAAGGTAGAAGAGGCAGTAATCCCTACAGTTTGGGAAACAAGTATACCAGGAAAATCAAAAACTGCTCAACCGGTAATAGTGGAGTTAAAAGAGGGAGCAAGGCCAGTACGAATAAAACAGTATCCCATAAAAATGGAAGCCCGATACGGAATAGTAGAAATCATTGAAAAATTTTTAAAATTTGGAATATTGGAGGAATGTGAGTCAGAATATAATACTCTGATCTTTCCAGTAAAGAAACCAAATGGGGAGTATAGGTTAGTACAAGATTTGAGGGCCATCAACAATATTACGAAAGATATACATCCAGTCGTAGCTAACCCATATACATTGTTGACATCTGTGAAGGAAAAATATAAATGGTTTACAGTAGTTGATTTAAAAGATGCCTTCTTCTGCATTCCCCTTGACAAAGATAGTAGGAAACTTTTTGCTTTTGAGTGGGAAAACCCATATAATGGACGAAAAACGCAACTCACGTGGACGAGGCTCCCACAAGGATTCAAGAATAGCCCAACTCTTTTTGGAAACCAACTGGCGAAAGAATTGGAGATCTGGACTACGCAAGGAAAAATTCAGGTACCAAGAACACAGTATCTCTTGTTACAATATGTAGATGACATATTCCTTGCAACAGAACAAGAATCATTATGCATACAAGTGACTATTGAGATTTTAAACCAACTGGGCCTAAATGGATACAAGGTTTCAAGAGAAAAAGCTCAAATTGCATGCACAACTGTAATGTATCTTGGATGTGAGATAACACAGGGACAACGAAGGTTAGGAACGGATCGTGTTAGAGCAATTTGTGCAATTCCAGAACCCCGGAACTTGCATGAACTGAGGACATTCCTGGGAATGGCAGGGTGGTGTAGGCTGTGGATAATGGACTATGGACTTATAGCAAAACCTCTGTATGAGGCACAAAAATTGCCTAATCTCATTTGGGAGGGACCTCAAAAGGAGGCCTTTAGGAAACTAAAAGAGGCCTTGACTAAGACACCAGCATTGGGCTTACCGGATTTAACAAAGACTTTCCAGTTGTTCGTTCACGAAAGACAACGATTAGCACTGGGTGTCTTAACACAGAAATTAGGAAGCTGGAAACGACCAGTGGGATACTTCTCTAAACAGTTGGACCCCGTTAGTGCAGGTTGGCCATCCTGCCTGAGAGCTGTAGCAGCAACTGTAATTCTGATACAAGAAGCCAGAAAATTGACTCTAGGAAAAAAACATTGAAGTTTATATACCTCACATGGTGTTAACAGTCTTAGAACAAAAAGGGGGGGCATTGGCTTTCCCCTAGCCGAATGATGAAGTTCCAAGCCATACTCACTGAACAGGATGATGTAAGTTTGAAAACAACTAACCTGTTAAACCCAGCAGCCTTTTTAGGTGCAGCAACAGAAGATGGTCCTTTGGAACATGATTGCATAGAAGTCATAGAACACACATATGCAACGAGAGCGGACTTGAAAGATACTCCAATCGAACAGCCTGATCAAGAGCTCTTCACAGATGGGAGTAGCTTCGTGGAGAATGGGACACGGTATGCAGGATATGCCGTGACCACACAGAGCATGGTAACAGAAGCACAGGCCCTACCGGTGGGGACCTCAGCACAACGGGCAGAAATAATAGCCCTCACAAAGGCATTGGAATTAAGCAAAGATAAACGAGTAAACATATGGACAGATTCAAAATATGCCTTTGGAGTAGTTCATGTACACGGAGCTTTATGGAAAGAACGAGGATTATTATCCTCGCAGGGAACCAATATAAAATACCAAAAAGAAATTTTAAACTTGATATCTGCTGTGCAATTACCTGAGCAGGTAGCGATCATGCATTGCAAGGCACATCAAGGAGGAGACTCTAAGGTGGCCGAAGGAAACGCATTGGCAGATCGAACGGCTCGGCGGATAGCACGACAGGTACAGACGATGATGGCCTTGATACCTACCAAGGTAAGCCCTTTACAAAATTACCTGACACAGAAACCGAAATACTCGGAAGAGGACAAGAAATTGGCCAATTTAATGAAGGCAAACCTAAATTCTGAAGGATGGTACGTAACTACAACTGGACAAATAATTGTACCTCCTGTCATTATGTGGGCAATTCTACAGGCAGAACATCAAAAGTGCCATTGGGGAGCAGAAGCATTAGTGACTTATCTGAAACGAAGCATAATTTCGGCACAGATGTTAACAATGGCAAAATCTGTAAATTCAAAATGTGAACTTTGCTTGAGGAATAATCCTGTGGTTAGGAGGAGAGTAGAAATGGGACACATCAGAGTAGGCATGGAACCAGGAGATTATTGGCAAATAGACTTTGTAGAATTACCTAAAGCTCAAGGGTACAAATATTTGTTAGTCGGGGTTGACACTTTTTCTGGATGGCCAGAAGCCTTTCCCTGTCGCACCAATCAAGCCAAAGAAACAGTGAAATGGTTGTTGAGGGAAATTATCCCTAGGTTTGGGGTTCCCTTAGGTCTATCGTCTGATAGGGGACCACACTTTGTAGCCACAATTGTACAAGAAGTAAGTAAGGCATTGGGAATTTCCTGGAGTCTCCATACCCCATGGAGACCACAATCTAGTGGACAAGTAGAAAAGATGAATCAGACGATAAAAAGACAGGTCAGTAAAATATGCCAAGAAGCTAAAATTCAATGGCCCCAGGCATTACCAATAGCCCTTCTAAGAATAAGGATAAAGCCTAGGAGTGGGATGGGACTGAGTCCTTATGAAATCCTCTTTGGGAAACCATATGAGTCGCCACAACCAAACCCAAACATGCATATTAAAGGACACCAAGATGTGTACAACTATATGTTATCTCTTGATAGAACTTTGACACAGCTACGAAGGGCCTTGATCTGGAACCGTCCGGTGTCATTAGAGAATTCAGTACACGAAATTAAACCGGGAGACCAGGTCTACGTCCGCGATTGGAGTGAAGAGCCACTGAAAGAACGGTGGAATGGACCGTACCGGGTGCTGCTAACAACTTTCACTGCGGTAAAGGTAAAAGGAATAGACTCTTGGATCCACTACACACGAGTGAAGAAGGCACCCAAGGACTGGAGAGTCGAAGTAGTCGGACCAACGAGACTGAAGCTGAAAAGCAAGTAAAATGTCGTACTTCGAGTACGGGACTTTGATTATAGTTTGGTCCTTGATACCTATAATAGATGTCACGTCTCTAGAAATTTCATGTAAGAGAGAAACAAGCAAGTATACCATTGGACAAAATGCCATTCTGTCTTGCAGGTTTCAAAGTCATGTCCCAATGAAAAGGAAATTAATTCAGATTTTTTGGGAAAAGGTGTCTAGAACTTGTGGAGCACCTGAAACAATCTATGATAGCAAAGATTTGGGGTTAGATGGTTACAAACAAGAACTATGAGGGACATGGAAACTTAAAGGGAAAGTATCGAACAAGTTTTATCCGCGAAATCCCATACGAGGTGAAACAAAACTGGAGCTGACGAATTTAACTTTGACTGACCAAGGAAAATATAGGTGTTTTGTGGGAGCAGGAAGTAATGTAGACTATGGAGAAAGAACACTGATAATAAATCCCCTTCAAGACCATAGAATAAAAGCAGGGCATACACATTATCCGGCTCCTCTGGGTAGTGAGGCACTTATTTACTGCCTCCTAGAGGACCCCCAGCCTGAGGAATTTGGGTGGATAAAGGAAGGAAAAGCAGTTCTAAGTGATAAAAGACACTCAATAGAATTGAGACTGGGAGGAATGTTAGTCCAGATTATTAAAGGGATAAAAAGATCCGACTTGGGAACTTACAGATGCCAGTATCAAAATGCTACTACCTTTGGATATAGCGAAATCAATATTACTGAAGCCAGAGTGAAACGAGCCATAGAACTGACCCAGGCACCCCAGGAGATCTACGTTCAAAAGAAAGATGCTGAAGAAAATTTGATGATTGGGTTAATCAAGGATTTTGCTAGAATGCAAAATACAAGTAAGATTACAGCATGCTTGCCTTTACCAAAAACAGCTGGAGAACCGATAAGCTGGGGAATATTGACTTTCCCACTCCCAGAGGTAAAAGAAAATAAAACCGAATGTAAACAAATAATAACACCCATACAGGAAAAACAGAAAATAAGTATAAGAAGGGAGTGGAGAACTGCAGGAAGTCAAAGCGATTGTGAACAATTACCAAATTACAAGTTCACACGTATCGGACGATTTAAAGATGTAGGATGGTGTTCATATGATGAAATAAAGGAAATAGTGAGGGAAAGAAATACAATGGGATGGGTGTGCCAGAAAAGAAATGATACAGAACAAAATTGGGACACAGTTTGGTCAACAAGTATTTTACAAAAATTCCAATACGGAGAACAACATCTTAATATTTTAAATGGACAGGAAAACAAAGTAGTGACAAATTACCAGTAAATGGCCAGATCAGTAGAGATCTTATTGATAGCGTTCCATGGTAGAATTGTTCTAAAATTTTAGATTGTGACCTAGACCCTGAAGAGATCACCATACCTCCAGTTAAAATGGCTCTAATAATAGGGTGTGCCTGTCAGGGATTTAAGGTCGGGGGAAAGGTAATACAAGTACCAGTTAATGGAATAGACTGTAAATATTCGACAGTACGCAGTATGGGTAATTTTGTTTGGGCATCTAATGATGGAACTTGGACTACACATTTATCAATGGAGGGTCCAGTTAAAGAAATAACTCTGGGGTTGCCTACCCTGTGCCCAATTTGGAAGCGATCCCCCTTCAGAGGTAAATTGGAAACTTTACAAATCCGTGCTAAAAGAGACATAGAAAATGATATTAAAGACATAGATGACACTTGGCAGGAGCCTGAGACAGGAGTTAAAATGGGATGGGCATTAGAATCCCTTTTTGCCCAAATAGTGACGTATCGTAATAGAGAAATGATTTACAAACTAATTGGACAAACTGAAAGATTGGCAAAAATAACAAAGAAGGGATTTCGAGATTTAAACTTGCAGCTACAGGCGACAACGAAAATGACTTTGCAGAACAGAATGGCATTAGACATGCTCTTGTTAAAAGAACATGGTGTCTGTGGATATCTCAAAGATCGAACTGATCACTGCTGTGTGCATATACCTAATGTCACAGCCGATGTGAAATATGATATCTCGCAATTGGGAAAAATAGAAGAAGAAGCTGAAAAAGAGAAAGAAGAAATTGGTCAAAATTGGGTTGGGGCATTATTTGATAGATTAGGCATCCATCTTACTGGCTGGATACACTCTCTCATTCAAACGTTATTCACACTTTTGCTTATATTCCTTACAATCTATCTGGTATATTTGTGTATCCAGAGAGAAATTACTCGCAAACAAAACTGGACACACAAAATTATTGGAGCAGTGACACGAGAATATCCACAGCACCCAATACCCCCATCAACTTACCAAGAAACAGTTACATAAAATGAAAATACTTGCTAAGGTGAAGTATTTTCAAAGGGGGGAAATGTTAGGAAAGTTACACTTAAAGTAGGATAAAACACTGATCATCGACTAATCAGGAACTAAGACTGAATGTAAAATTTCATGATTCTGTTGATTCTTAACGTATCCTAGCAACAGACCCGAGGTACTTGCTCAAAGGACCTCATGTAACAAATAGGATCCAGTGTGCTTAGGAAAAGTACGTACTAGCTACCCTACCCAAGTAGAACATACACCTGCAACAGCCAAAAGACCATCATAAATCTTGTGAAGGACAGAAGAATAGGTTTCAGGAGGCAAGAAAGATATACCTGAGCGGTCAAGTGGAGATAAGTGCGGGTCCAGCCAAGAAAAACCGACGAGTTTGCCAAAAGAACAAGAAGTAATAAAGACAATGCGAGGAAGACTACTTACTTCATCTGAGGAAGACTACTTACTTCATCAGGACGACCACCAGAGGGGGCTACGCAGGCGCAATAGAGACTGATGTCACAATAAGGCGATGAAGTAACCTACCTATGCATATTTATTAGATAATGAAGTAACCTGTTGAATATACAATAGATTGCGAAACTTTTAGAGAATAAAAAGCGGACGCGATGTGACGGTCTTTGGAACCAGATCTGGGTGCGTACCCCTGGTTCCCGGGGCCTCGAAATAAAGCACCACATATAACCTCCTAGTGTGGTTATGTGTTTGTCATTCTGCTAACATCACCACTACTGGTCCTACAACTTAAGTGGTGAGGAGGAGAGGAGAGGTAAGCAGAGGGCAAAGAATTTTGGGGTGCTGGTGAGGTAGTCAGGTTTATTCTCATCATTGTGGGGCTGATGGTGAGGAGGAAGTTGAGTATGTCTAGAAGAGCAAAGTGTTCTTTGGCAACATAGTATTTACTTTTGGTTTGGCAGGCACTGTGCGGGCCACCTTGGGAATGGGAAGAGCATTTGAGATGAGCTGGGTAGTAGGGAGAAGGAGCATGGGGCAGACTTCTCACAGGTGTGAGAGTAATTCTCTGAATTTAATTACCCTGGGTGATAACAGCTGCAGCATCTGACAGAAGAACTGCTGTGGAGCAAGTGAGTGGAAGAACATGGCAGTTAGGCAGAACAAGTTGTCATGTAAGGTGGTGACATTGATCAGTGCAATGCTGGCTATTGGCACTATTTTAATTTTCTTGTAGATTGCAAAGTGGATTCTGGCAACTGTAGGATCATTCCAGGAAGCTGATGTTCTTAGAGTTTTTTTCTCCTGAGGAAGCCTTCTGGTGGTCTGAAAGCTAAGTTGAGGGACGGGGGTGGGGTATGACAGAGGGGAGAAGGCTGGGGATGGCAGGGAGGAGTTTTAAAAGTAGCCTAGGGGAGAGGGCTGTGCGGGAAGTGTCCCCTTTGGGCAGGGAGAGCTGGAGGGTGTTACTTCTCAGCCCAAAGCTAGCACATTCCAGGCAGGGCCGTTCCAGCTTGTCTGTGCCGTGTGCTTTATATTCTGTTTCTCTTTTACGTTTCTTAAGCCTTGATGTCCACTTTGCTTTAAAGGAATGCAGCATATGACTTGAGCAGCATCTCGAGGGTCTTGAATGCCTGTACTCATGGGTACAATACCAATTAGGCACTGTTCTTCTTGCGTCATAACCTAAGTGTGGATTGGCTTCACATTTTCAAAGTTTCTAGTCAGCCATCTTTTCCCGTGGCCTTGCAGCCTGTGTTGGTGGCCACAATCGCTAGTCATATATTTTCAAGGATCCCTGTTGACCTGAGACTTCTTCCATGCATCTTGTGCCTTTAGTCATTTAAAAGGTGATCCTTTCACGTACATCCTCCTGGTTTTGGCCACATCCCGTTGTAATGAGGGATCCTTTACGGCATGCCGGACATGCCTCGAGCACCATATCTAGGGTCCTGAATGCTTGTGCTCATCAATGCACTGTCGACTGGGCACTGCTTTTCTTGCATCGTGCTCCTGAAGCCGGGATCGTTCTCGTGTTTTGGCACTGTGTTTTTCTGTTCATTTTTCTTGCAGATGCTGAAGAGGAACGCAGTGACTGCAGGATTATTTCTGTTAGCTGATGTGATTTGAGCTGCTTTGGCCAAGGACAGCTTCATTCGTGGCCCTCTGAAAGCTAAATTGAGAGACCGGAGTTGGGAAGCGGGAGGTGGGATGGGGCTAGCAGGGAGGGGTTTGGAAGGTAGCCTAGGCTGTGCAGGGAGAGTCCTCTTTGGGCAGGTGAAGGCAGAGGGGCCCACTTCTCAGCTCAAACCCTGCATGGGCAGGGCAGTTCCAGCCTGTATCTGTTGTTGTCTAGTTTGTGTAGTCACCGTGCCATGTCTGAAATTTTCTGCAGGTCTTGATGTTGTCTTTTGTGCTCAGGGCATGGCGGGCGTGCCTTGGGTGCCATGTCTAGGGTCCCAAATGCTCGTACTCATCAAGGCAGTGTCGATGGGGCACTGCTTTTCTTTCTTTGCATTTCTAAAGTGTGGATCGCTCTTGTGTTTTGGAAGCATCCGGTCAGCTGTCTTCTGCTGCAGCCTTGCAGCCTGCCTCGCCATCCGGGATAGTTAGTCTTCTGTTTTCCTGGATCCCTGTTCTGGGACTTGTTCCGTCCATCCTCTGCATGTTTAGGACTTTAAAAGGGTTTCTTGCCCGTTCATCTTGCCAGTTGTGGCACCATCTCTTTGGAACCATGCACGGTTCTTCGCTTTTCCAGGGCTACCGTAGGTTGTTCCTCGGAGCCCTGTCCACTGTCTTGCCCATTGGCATGCGTGGTCCAGGAGTCCTCCTTGTTGCCGCGACTATTCTTTTGTTCCCGGTTCACATCGTTGGTCCTATGTGTTGATGTTCTGCGTGTATTTGTGTCTGGTTGGAGCTGCTCTGCCAGGTGTGTAGAGGAGGCGATAAGCGTCAGCAGGGGTATAGTGGCCCGATTGTGTGCTTAACGTTTTGACGTGCCTAGACATTGCGGTCTAGGGGCATCCCTTATTTGCAGAACTAGCAGCCCTCGGTGTGGCGGGTGAGGAGGGTAGTTTCTGCTTGTCTCTGGAGCCACAGAGGGGGTGACCAAAACTGCATGGGAGCAGCCAGTGGAGCAGTAACGAAGGGGTTTGAATGTCAAGGGAGCGGCAATTAATGTTTGGGTTTGGTTGTGGACTAGCTTTGCTTGGCTGTAATGTGCAGTAGAATCTTGGAATTCTTAGGGCATTGCTGAGCATCAGGGTGACTGCTGTTGTGTTTTTCAGACGTAGCGGGCTGACCTGTGTGCCGAGGGGCACGGATGGAGTTGCGTGCAGTTAGTGTGCCATAGTGAGGTGAGTTGGCTGTGGTGTTGGTAGGGAAATGTAACCGTGGCTGTATGATCAGTTACCGTGTGTTGGTTTTGTTCAATGAAGTTACAATCATCCTTGCTGTTTGTATATTCCAGGTGGAGCTCAAGCCTCAACACAACCACAGAAGATGAGGCAAGCTGGGCATCTGAGCAGTCAAGGTAATGCAGTGGAGATAGGTGTTGCTTGGGGCAGCCTGTGCTTTAGTGTAGTACAAAAGCATGCTTTTTCTGTGGCAGGTGCCAAATACAGCCTCAGGGGGGTGAAGCTTCTTGGTGATGTGTGGTCTGAGAGGTGAGGAGGTTGTTGTTCGAATAGGTGTGTTAGAGCCCTGTAGTACGCAGCAACTCCATTGAGCATTGGCCTTTGGTTTTGTAGATGCTGTGTGGTCCACTTTTAGAATGCAAAGAGCAGTTGAGGTGAACAGGGGAGTAGAGAGATGGAGCACGGGACTGATTTCTCAGAAGCGCAATAGTAAATTTTCCGTCTGTCTACCTGAAGTGCCCCAGGTGATGATGACTGCAGCATCCAATGTTTGAATTGGCATCAAATAGGTGAGCAGAATGCCTTGGCAGTTTTGCAGTGGGTGTAGTACAAGATGTTGGCAGTGAGCAGTGTGATGCTGACTTGGTCCTGTGTTTTCTGTATGTTTTTGTTTTTTTTTTTTTTGCAGATTATTGTCCAGGACAATGTGAGAGTGCAGGATTTTTCCAGATAGTTGATGCAGTTTGGGTTTTTTCTGCCAAGGATATCTTCAGGCCCTCGGTCCTCAGAAAGTTAAGGGGGCTGTGGTTTTGGTCCGGGAAGAGGGCAGAATGTTGAGAATGGCAGGGAAGGGATTTAGCCTAGGGTAGAGGGTTGTGCAGGAAGAGTGCACCTTGTTACACGTTTGGAGAGGGGTTTAATTTTCAGCCCCAAGCTAGCGTGTACCAGGCAGGATAGTTCCAGCCTATATCTGTCTTGTTGTTTAGATTGTGTAGATTCTGCTGTGTCTTAAATCTTCTGCAGGTCTTGATGTCATCTTTGCATTTGATCCACGTGTCATCTCTAGACTCTTGGATGTCTGTTCTTAGTAAGGTGCTGATCAGGCGCTGCTTTTCTTGCATTGTGATCTTCATGTACAGATAGGTCTTGCATTTTGGCAATTTCTGGTCAGTTGCCTATTGCGTAGGCATCACAGGACACATTAACATCCTCAGCCCTTATTGTTCCATATTCTTAAATCCCTGTTCTGGCACTTCCTCCATACGTACTCTGTTTTGAGGTGTTTAAGAAGGGCTCACCCTTGCATCCTTCTAGTTGTGGCTATGGCTCTTAAAGGGGCCATAGTCTTCCATTTTTCAAGGGCTGACATAATCTTTCTTGCAGCTCCCTACATCTTGTTGCCCAATGCCAGCCCTCTTTTGAGAGTCATTCTTACCAAGTTTCCTTTTTGTTTCTGCATCCTGTCATTGGTTTTCTGTGCAGAGTCAGTCTGTGCACGTTTGAATCTGGCTGGAGCTGCTCTGCCTGAGCTAAGGAAACGGTAGTTAGCAGAAGAATAGCAGTGAAATTCTATCTTTACATATACCCGTCTAGTTAGGCTTTGAAGGGCGAGGTGATACGGTGCATTCCAGAGCAAGTAGCCATAAATACATGGGGTGAGGAGAATCATTTTTGGTCGGTTATGCAGCCACAGAGGGAATGACCAAAGCCATCTCAGATATAACGTTGGAGTGTCGGTAGAGCAGTTTAAATTCTTGGGGCAATAAATCTGGTGTGTATGGTTGTTAAGATTTGATTTTATCTTTTTTTTTTCTGCCTGGCTGTTGTGTGAAGAAGGGTTGGTATTCCTGAATCAAAACAGTGTGTGGAATTGTTTAGTTACTATCGAGTCTGGGGTAAGTTATTGAATGTTGAGTTCTAGAGGTGCAGAGGCATCGGGTCTGGCAGCAAGGGGTGACAATTGAACTGGGGGTAGATTCCCATAGCCAGGTGGGTTGGCTGCCGAGTCAACAGTTAGATATGACTTGTACCTACATTACCTACAAACGCCAGCTAGTAATTTTGTTTGGGTTTTATTTTTTGTCTTTCAAGATGCAATGAGCATCGTTGTCATTTATGATGTTTGTGTCATCTGTGTCTATTGTGACATCATTGTTATATATGGTGTGTGTCGTGTGTGTCTATTTTGACATCATTGTCATTTTTAATGTCTGTGTCGTCTCTGTCATCATTCTCGTGACTGTCTGTGTCGTCTGTCTCTATTGTGAAATCACTGTCATTTATAATGTCTGTGTTGTATGAGTCGTCATTTTCGTGTCTGTCTGTGCCTATTGTGACATCATTCTCATATATAGTGAGTGTCGTGAGTGTCGTGTGTGTCTATATTGACATCGTCATTTATAATGTCTGTGTCGTCATTTTCGTGTCTGTCGTCTGTATCTTTTGTGAAATCATTGTCATTTATAATGTCTGTGTTGCCATTTTCGTGTCTGTCGTCTGTGTCTATAGTGAGATCATTGTCATTTAGAAAGTCTGTGTCGTCTGTCATCTGTGTCGTCTGTGTCCATAGTGACCTCATTGTCATTTATTATGTCTGTGTTGTCTGTCAATTGTGACATCGTTTCTTATAATGTCTGTGTCGTCTGTGTATATTGTGACAACATTGTCACTTATAATGTCTGTGTCGTCGGTTTATTGTGACATCATTGTCACCTATAATATCTGTCGTCTGTGTCATCTGAGTCGTCTGTGTGGTCTGTTTCTATTGTGACATCGTTGTCATTTATAATGTCTGTGTCATCTTTGTATATTTTGACATCATTGTAATTTATGTCTGTGTGGTCTGTGTCGTCTGAGTCGTCTGTGTGTACTTTGACATCATTTTCATTTATAATGTCTGTGTCGTCCTTGTCGCCCCTGTCTTTTTTGTCTATTGTGACATCATTGTCATTAATAATGTCTGTATGGTCTGTGTCGTCTGATTCTATTGTGACATAATACTAA
Organism: Phaenicophaeus curvirostris; assembly: GCF_032191515.1. Lineage (NCBI taxonomy): Eukaryota > Metazoa > Chordata > Aves > Cuculiformes > Cuculidae > Phaenicophaeus > Phaenicophaeus curvirostris. Next base: position 180,454 of record NW_027206707.1, read on the forward strand.
TATATAATGTCTGTGTCATCTCTGTCGTTTGTATCATATTTGTCTATTGTGACTTCATTGTCATTTCTAAATTCTGTTTTCTGAGTTGTCTGTGCCTATTGTGACATCGTCATATATAATATCTGTGTTGTCTCTGTTGTCTGTGCCTATTGTGACATCATGCTAATTTTTAATGTCTGTGTCATCTGTGTCTATTGTGATATCATTGTAATTTATAATGTCTGTGTCTATTCTGATATCGTTGTCTTTTATAATATCAGTGTCATCTGTGTCTATTGTGACGTCGTTGTCATTTATAATGTCTGTGTCGTCGGTGTCGTCTTTGTATATTGTGATATATTGTCATTTATAATGTCTGTGTATTCTGAGTCTATTGTGACATCATTGTCATTTATAATGTCTGTGTTGTCTGTGTCTATTGTGACGTTATTGTCATTTATCATGTTTGAGTTGTCTGTGATATTGTGACAACTTTGTAATTTATAATGCCTGTATCGTCTGTTTCGTCTGTGTCGTCTGTTTCGTATGTATCTCTTGTGACTTAATTGTCATATATAATGTCTGTAGTCTGTGTCGTCTGAGTCTTCAGTGTCATCTGTGTCTATTCTGACGTTGTTGTCATATATAATATCTATGACATCTGTGTTGTCTGTATCTATTGTGACATCATTATCATTTATAATGTCTGTGTCGTCTGTCTGTTGTGACATCAATGTCATTTATAATGTCTGTGTGGTCTGTGTCTATGGTGAAACCACTGTCAATTCTAATGTCTGTGTCATCTGTGTGCCTGTGTATATTGTGACATCATTTTCTGTTTTCTGTGTCGTCTCTGTGGTCTGTGTAGTCTCTGTCGCCTCTGTCGTTTCTGTCGTCTGTGGTTATTATGAAATCATTGTCATTTAAAATATCAGAGTAGTCTGTGTCTAGTGTGATATCATTGTCACTTATAATGTCTGTGTCGTCTGTGTTTATTGTGACATAGTTGTCATTCATAATGTCTGTGTCGTTTGTCATTTGTGTCGTCTGTATCGTCTGTGTCTATTGTGACATCATTGTCGTTTATAATGTCTGTGTCGTCTGTGTCAGTTTTGACATCATTGTCATTTATAATGCCTGTCTCATCTGTGTGGTCTGTGTCATGTGTGTCTTTTGAGACATCGTTGTTATATGTAATGTCTGTGACGTCAGTGACGTCTGTGTCTTCTGTGTCAATTGTGACATTTTCATTTATAATGGCTTTGTTGTCTGTGTGGTCTCTATCGTCTGTGTCCTCTGTGTTTATTGTGACATCATTGTCATGTATAATGTCTGTGTCTAATGTGACATCATTTTCATTTATAATGGTTTTGTTGTCTGTGTCATTTCTCTCGTCTATGTCTATAGTGACAACATTTTCATTTATAATGTCTGTGTTGTTTGTGTCTGTAGTGACATCATTTTCAATAATAATGTCTGTGTCGTCTGTGTCTATTGTGAAATCATTTTCATTTATAATGACTTTGTTGTCTGTGTTGTCTGTGTCATCCCTGTCCTCTCTATAGTCTGTGTCTATCGTGATATTATTGTCATTTGTAATGTCTGTGTCGTCTCTGTCGTCTGTGTCTGTTGTCATATCATTTATAATGTCTGTCGTCGGTGTCTATTCTGACATCATTTTCTTTTATAATGTCTGTATCGTATGAGTCATCTGTGAATATCGTGATATCACTGTCATTTATAATGTTTTTGTCATCTGTGTCTATTGTGACATAATTGTCATTTATAATGTCTGTGTCGTCTGTGTCTATTGTGACATCATTGTAATTTATAATGTCTGTGTTGTCTCTGTTGTCTGTGTCTGTTGTGATATCATTGTAATTTGTAACGTCTGTGTTGTCGGTGTCTGTTCTTATATCCTTGTCACTCATAATGTCCGTGTCGCCTGTGTCTGTTTTGACATCATTGTCATTTATACTGTCTTTGTCATCTCTATTTTGACATCATTTTCATTTATAATGTCTCTGTCATATGTGTCGTCTGTGTTGTCTTTGTCTATTCAGACGGCATTGTTGTTTATAAAGTCTGTGTCTGTTGTGACATAATTTTTTTTATTATATTTGTGTCATCTGTGTCTTCTCTGTCTGTTGTGACATCATTGCCATTTATAATGTCTGTGTCATCAGTGTCTTCTGTGTCTATTTTGACATTGTTTTCATTTAGAATGACTGTCGTCTCTGTGGTCTGTATCGTCTCTATCTTCTGTATCCTCTGTGTCTATTTTGACATCATTTTCTTTTATAATGTCTGTGTCATATGTGTTGTCTTTCTAGTCTGTCTATTGTGACATCATTGTAGTTTAGAGTGTCTGTGTCATCTATGTCTATTGTGACATCGTTGTCATTTAAAATGTCTTTGTCTATTGTGACATCGTTGTCATTTACAACGTCTTTGTCTATTGCGACATCATTGTCGTTTATAATGTCTGTGTCGTCACTGTCGTCTTTGTCTATTGTGATATCTTTGTCATTTATAACAATGTCTGTGTCTATTGTGACACCATTTTAATTTATAATGTCTGTGTCGTCTGTCTCGTCTGTGTGGTCTGGATTTTCTTTGACATATTTTTCGTATATAATGCCTAAGTAGTCTGTTTTGCCTGTGTCGTCTGTGTCTATTGTGACATCATTCTCATTTATAATGTCTGTGTCTTCTGTCTATTGTGACATCATCATTTATAATATCTTTGTGGTCTGTGTGGTCTGTCTCTATTGTGACATCATTATCATTTATAATGTCTGTGTAGTCTGTGTCGTCTGAGGCTATTGTGACATTATTTTCATTTATTATGTCTATGTCGTCTGTGTAGTCTGTGTCATCTGTGTCGTCTGTGTTTCTTGTGATGTCATTGTCATTAATGAAGATTGTGTAGTATGTGTCGTCTGTGTGTATTGTGTCATCATTATCATTTATACTGTCTGTTTCATCTGTGTCTTTTTTGACATCATTTTAATTTATAATATCTGTGTCGTCTTTCTCGTCTGTGTGGTCTGTGTCTATTGCTACATATTTTTCATTTATAATATGTGTGTCTGTGTCATCAGAGTCTATTATGATATCATAGAAGACAGACATTATAAATGACTGTGTCGTCTTTGTTATCTGTGTATATTGTGACATAATTGTCATTTATAATGTCTGTGTCGTCTGTGTCTATTGTGACATCTTTTTAATTTATAATGCCTGTGTCGTCTGTGTCTATTGTGACATCATTGTCATTTATAATGTCTCTGTCATCTGTGTCATCTCCGTCTATTGTGAAATCTTTGTCATTTATAATGTCTTTTTCATCTGTGTCATGTTTTTCATCTGTGTAGTCTGTGTCTATTGTGATATCAGTGTCATTTATAATGTCTCTGTCATCTGCCGTCTGTATTTTCTGTGTCGTCTCTGTTGTCTGTGTCTATTGTGAAATCATCGTCATTTATAATGACTGTTTCGTCTGTTTTGTCTTTGTCTATTTTGACACAATTTTCATTTATAACATCTGTCGTCTATGTCTATTGTGACATCATATTCATTTGTAGGGTATGTGTCCTCTGTGTCATCTGTGTCTATTGTGAAATCATTGCGATTTATAATGTCTGTGTCGTCTGTGTCTACCTTGATAAAATTTTATGTTATAACATCTGTGTTGTCTGTATCTATTGTGACACAATTGTCATTTATAATGTCTGTGTCGTCTCTCTCTATTGTGACATCATTGTAATTTATATTGTCTGTGTCGTCTGTCTTGTCTGGGTCTATTGTGACATCACTGCCATTCATAGTATCTGTGTTGTCTGTTTCCTCTGTATTGTCTCTGTCGTCTGAGTCTATTGTGACATTCTTGTCATTTATAATGTCTGTGTCGTCTGTGTCTCTTTTGACATCATTGTCATTTATAATGTCTTTATCTTGTGTGTCGTCTGCGTTTATTGTGACATCATTGTCATTTATAATGTCTGTGTGGTCTGTGTCATCTGTGTCGCCTGTGTCGTCTGTGTGTATTGTGACATCATTGTAATTTATATTGTCTGTTTCGTCTGTCTTGTCTGGGTCTATTGTAATATCACTGCCATTTATAATATCTGTGTCGTCTGTTTCCCCTCTATTGTCTCTGTCGTCTGAGTCTATTGTGACATCCTTGTCATTTATAATATATGTGTCTTCTGTGTCGTCTGTGTCTATTGTGACATCATTGTCATTTATAATGTCTATATCATCTGTGTCTATTGTGATGACATTGTCATTTATACTGACTCTCTAATCTGTGTCTATTGTGACATCTTTTTCATTTTTAATGTCTGTGTCGTCTGTCTATTGTGAAATCATCTGCGTCGTCTCTGTCTATTGTGACATAATTGAAATTTATAATATCTCTGTCGTCTGTGTCATCTGAATCGTCTGTCTATTGTGATATAGTTTTCATTTGTAATGTCTTTGTCATCTGTGTCTATTGTGACATCATTGTCATTTGTAATGTATGTGTCGTCTGTGACGTCTGTTTCTATTGTGATAAATTATTCTTTAACAATGTCTTTCTTGCTTATCTCATCTCTGTCCTCTGTGTCGTCTGTGTCTAGTGTGACATCATTGTCTTTTATAATGTCTGTGTCCTCTGTTTCTCTTGTGACATCATTGTCATTTTTAATGTCAGTGTCATTTGTGTGTGTTGTGACATCATTGTCATTTAAGTAAGGGAAGCAGGATGCATGTAATTCCTATACCATTGGTTTTATAGTTTATATTTTTTTTTGAATTGATGGCCTCCACATGCCCTATGAACATGCCATGATTATTTTTCTGATCTTACGCATTTATATATCAGATATATTTTTCTCAGTTCATGACACAAAAAAGGGGGAAAGAAAAGGAAACGAATAAATGAAAATATTTAAACACACTCTGGGTGCCTTAACTGCCAACTTTCAAGGTTGGGCTTGATGACCCGGTGGGTCTCTTCAGACCTGGTTATTCTATGATTCTATGATTTATAAAGTCTGTGTCTTCTGTGTGGTCTCTGGTGTGTGTTTATTTTGGCATCATTTTCATTTATAATATCTGTGTCGTCTGTGTCATCTGTATCGTCTGTGACATCTGTGTCTTATGTGACATGGATTTCATTTATAACATCTGTTTCGTCTTTGTCGTCTGTGTGTATTTTGACTTAATTGTCATTTATATTGTCTGTTAAGTCTGTGTCTATTGTGACATCATTTTCATTTTTAGAGTCTGTGTTGTGTGTGTCATCTTTGTCTATTGTGACATCATGGTCATTTATAATAGGAGTGTCACATGTGTCATCTGTGTTGTCTGTGTCTAGAGTGACATAATTTTCATTTATAAAGTCTTTGCAGTCTGTGTCGACTCTGTCGTCTGTGTCTATTGTGACACCATTTTCATTTATAATGTCTTTGTCCACTGTGTCGTCTATGTTGTCTCACGTCTGTGTATAGTGACATCATTGTCATTTATAATGTCTGTGTCGTTTGTGTTGTCTGTGTCATCTGTGATGTCTGTGTCTATTGTGACATCATTGTAATTTATAATGTCTTTGTCGTCTGTGTCATCTGTGTTGTCTCTGTCTATTGTGACATCACTGTCATAATAATTTCTGTGTGGATGGTGTCTTTTTCGTCTCTCGTCTGTGTCTAATGTGACATCATTTTCATTTATAATGTCTTTGTTGTCTGTGTCGTCAGTTCCCATTGTGACATCATTGTCATAAATTATGTCTCTGTCGTCTGTGTATTCTATGTCATCATTGTCTATTTTGACATCATTGTCATTTATAATGTCTGTGTCTTCTGTTTCTATTGTGACATCATTGTCTTTATAATGTCTTTGTCATCTGTGTCCTCTTGTCATCTATGTTGTCTGTGTCGTCTGTGTCTATTGTGACATCATTATCGTTTATAATGCCTTTGTTGCATCTGTCGTCTGTCCTCTGTGTTGTCTGTGTCATCTGTGTATATTGTGACATCATTGTAATTTCTAATGTCTTATTCGTCTGTGTTGTATATATCATCTGTGTCTATTGTGAGATAATTTTCATTTATAATGTCTGTGTCTTCTGTGCCTATTGTTACATAATTGTAGTTTATTATGTCTTTGTTATCTGTGTCGTCTGTGTGCTCTGTGTCGTCTGCATCTGTGGTGACATCATTGTCATTTATATTGTCTGTGTTGTCTGTGGTATCTGTGTCTATTGTGACATCATTGTCATTTATAATGTCTGTGTCATCTGTGTCTGTTGTGACATCATTGTCTTTTAAGTAAGGGAAGCAAGACGCATGTAAGTCCTATACCTTTGATTTTATAGTAGATATTTTTGTCTGTTTGATGGCCTCCACATGCCCTGTGAAAGTGCCATAATTATTTATCTGATCTTGCGCATTTATGTATCAGATACATTTTTCTCAGTTGTTGAGAGAAAAAAGGGGGAAAGAAAAGGAAACGAGTAAATGAAAATATTTAAACACACTCTGCGTTCCTTAACTGCCAACTTTAAAGGTTGGGCTCGATGACCCGGTGGTCCTCTTCCAACCAGGTTATTCTATGATTCTATGATTTATAACGTCTGTGTCGTCTCTGTGGTCTCTTGTCTGTGTCTATATTAATATCATTTTCATTTATAACATCTGTGTCGTCTGTGTCGTCTATGTGTATTGTGACATCATTTTCATTTCTAATGTCTGTGTCGTCACTGTCGTCTTTGTCATTAATGTCATCTCTCAGATGTGTTTATTGTGACTTCATTTTCATTTATAATGTCTATGTAGTCTGTGTCGTCTCAGTCTATTTTGACATCTTTGTCGTTTCTAACGTCTGTGTCGTCTGTGTCTATTCTGACACCATTTTCATTTCTAGTGTCTGTGCCGTCTGTGTCATCTGTGTCTATTGTGACCTCGTTTTCATTTATGTCCATGTCATGTGTTATCTGTGTCGTTTGTGTTTATTGTGACATCGTTTTCATTTATAATGTCTTTGTTGCATCTGTCGTCTCTGTCCTCTGTGTTGTCTCTGTCATTTTTGTCTATTGTGACATCATTGTCATTTATAATGTCTTTGTCTTTTGTGTCGTCTCTGTCAGCTGTTTCATCTGCGTATATTGTGACATCATTGTCATTTATAATGTCTCTGTCTTCTGTGTCGTCTATCTCATTTCTCGTCTGTGTCTATTGTGATATCATTGTCACTTATAATGTCTGTGTCCTCTGTGTCTGTTGTGACATCATTGTCATTTATAAAGTCTGTGTGATGTGTGTCATCTGTGTCTATTCTGACATCATTGTCATTTATAATGTCCGTGTTGTCTGTGTCTATTGTGACATCATTGTCATTATAATTTCTGTGTCGTCTTTGTCTTCTGCTTCATCTCTCGTCTGTGTCTATTGTGACATCATTTTCATTAATAATTCTTTGTCGTCTATGTCGTCTGCGTCATCAGTGTCTATTGTGACATCATTGTCATAAATAATGCGTCAGTCTTCTGTGTATTCTCTGTCGTCTGTCTACTGTGACATCACTGTCATTTATAATGTTTTGACATCTGTGTCTTCTGTGTCATCTGTGTCTGTTGTGAAATCTTTGTCATTTATAAAGTCTGTGTCTTCTGTGCCATCTGTGTCTATTGTGACATCATTTTTATTTATAATGTCTGTTTCCTCGGTGTCATCTGTATCGTCTGTGTGGTCTTTGACATCTGTGTCTATTGTTACATCAGTGTAATTTATAATGTCTGAGTTGTCTGGGTCGTCTCTGTCTATTGAGACATCATTGTCATATAAAATATCTGTGTCATGTGTTGTCTGTGACATCTGTATCTATTGTGACATCATTGTCATTTATAATGTCTGTCGTGTGTGTCTATTGTGACATCGTTGTCATTTATAATGCCTGTGTCTTTTTGTCATCTGTGTCGTCTGTGTCGTTTGTGTATATTGTCACATATTTTCATTTATAATGTCTTGTTGTATGTGTCGTCTGTGTCTATTGTGACACATTGTCTTTTAAAATGACAGTGTCGTCTGTGTGTATTTTGACATAATTATCATGTACAATGTCTGTCGTCAGTGTTGTCTGTGTCTATTGTGACATCATATTCATTTACAATGTCTGTGTCATCTGTATCGTCTGTGTCTATTGTGACATCGTTGTCATTTATAATGTCAGTGTTTTCTGTGTAGTCTGTCGTCGGTGTCTGTGTCTATTTTGATATCATTGTCATTTATAATGTCTGAGTTGCATGTGTCGTCTGTGTGTATCGAAACATCGTTGTCATTTATAATGTCTGTGTCGTCTGTGTCTATTGTGACATCATTGTCATTTAAAATCTCTGTGTAGTCCATGCTGTCTGTGTTGTCTGTCTATTCAGACGGCATTTTCATTTATTATGTCTGTGTCCTCTGTGTCTGTTATGACATAATTTTAATTTACAGTGTCTGTGTTGTCTCTGTTTTCTATGTTGCCTGTGTCTATTGTGAAATCATTTACATTTATAATGTCTGTGTTTTCTGTGTAGTCTGTGTAATCTCTGTCTGTTGTTGCATCATTGTCATTTATAATGTCTGAGTCTTCTGTGTTGTCTACGTCTATTCAGACGGCATTTTCATTTATAATGTCTGTGTTGTCTATGTCATCTGTGTCTGTTGTGATATCATTGTCATTTATAATGTCACAGAATCACCAGGTTGGAAGAGACCCACCGGATCATCAAGTCCAACCATTCCTATCGAACACTAAACCATATCCCTCAGCACCTCATCCACCCTTACCTTAAACACCTCCAGGGAAGGTGACTCAACCACCTCCCTGGGCAGCCTGTTCCAGTGCCCAATGACCCTTTCTGTGAAGAACTTTTTCCTAACGTCTAGCCTAAACCTCCCCTGGCGGAGCTTTAGGCCATTTCCTCTTGTCCTGTCCCCTGTCACATGGAAGAAGAGGCCAGCGGCCAGCACCCTCCTCTCCACAACCTCCTTTCAGGTAGTTGCAGAGAGCAATGAGGTCACCCCTCAGCCTCCTGTTCTCCAGGCTAAACAACCCCAGCTCTCTTAGCCGCTCCTCATAAGGCCTGTTCTCCAGCCCCTTCACCAGCTTTGTTGCTCTTCTCTGGACCTGTTCCAGAGCCTCAACACCCTTCTTGTGGTGAGGGGCCCAGAACTGAACACAGGATTCAAGGAGCGGTCTCACCAGTGCCAAGTACAGAGGGAGGATAACCTCCCTGGACCTGCTGGCCACACCATTTCTGATACAAGCTAAGATGCCATTGGCCTTTTTGGCCAATGTCTATGTTGTTTGTGCCGTCTGTGTGTATTGTGATATCATTGTCATTTATAATGTCTGTCTTCTGTGTCGAATGCGACATCATTGTCATTTATTATGTCTGTCGTCTGTGTCGTCTGTCTAGTCTGTGTCTATTGTGACATCATTGTAGTCTATAGTGTCTGTGTTGTCTGTGTCGTCTATGTCTGATATGACATCACTGTCATTTATAATGTCTGTGTAATCTGTGTCGTCTCTGTTTATTGTGACATCAGTGTCATGTATAATGTCTGTGTCGTCTGTGTCTACTGTGAAATCATTGTCATTTATAATGTCTGTGTCGTGTGTGTTGTCTCTGTCTACTGTGAAACCATTTTCATTTATAATGGTTTTGTCTTCTGTGTCATTTCTGTCGTCTGTGTCTATAGTGACATCATTTTCATTAATAATGTCTGTGTCGTTTGTATGGTCTTTGTATATTCTGACATCATTGTCATTTATAATGTCTGTATTGTTTGTGTCTATTTTGACAACGTTGTCATTTATAATGTCTGTGTCTTCTGCATCGTCTGTGTCTACTGAGATATCATTTTCATTTATAATATCTGTGTCATCTGTGTCCATTGTGACATCGATATTTAAAAGTGTCTGTGTCGTCTGTGTCTATCGTGACATCATTGTCATTTATAATGTCGTTGTCGCCTGTGTCGCCTGTGTCTATTGTGTCATCACTGTCATTTAAAATTTCTGTGTCGTCTTTGCAGTCTGTGTCGGTTTTGTCTACTGTGACATCGTTGTCATTAATAATGTCTGTATGGTCTGTGTCGTCTGATTCTACTTTGACATAATTTTAATATATAATGTTTGTGTCGTCTCTTTCGTTTGTATCGTATTTGTCTATTGTGACTTCATTGTCATTTCTAAATTCTGTTTTCTGAGTTGTCTGTGCCTATTGTGACATCATGTTCATTTATAGTGTCTGTGTTGTCTGTGTCTATTGTGACATCGTCATATATAATATCTGTGTGGTCTCTGTTGTCTGTGCCTATTGTGACATCATGCTAATTTTTAATGTCTGTGTCATCTGTTTCTATTGTGATATCATTGTAATTTATAATGTCTGTGTCCTCTGTGTCTATTGTAAAGTCATTGTCTTTTATAATGTCGGTGTCGTCTGTGTCTATTTTGACATCTTTGTCATTTATAATGTCTGTGTCGTCTGTGTTGTCTGTGTCTATTCAGACGGCATTGTCATTTATGTCTGTGTCTGTTGTGACATATTTTTTTTTACAATATCTGTGTCGCCTGTCTCATCTCTGTCTGTTGTGACATCATTGTCATTTATTATGTCTGTGTCGTCTGTGTCTTCTGTGACTATTTTGACATCATTTTCATTTAGAATGACTGTCGTCTATGTGGTCTGTATCGCCTCTATCGTCTGTATCCTCTGTTTTATTGTGACATCATTTTCTTTTATAATGTCTGTGTTGCCTTTGTAGTCTATTTTCTTATCATTGTCATTTATAATGTCTGTGTTTTCTGTGTTGTCTGCGTGTATTGTGACATCATTGTCATTTATAATGTCTGTGTCGTATGTGTTGTCTGTCTAGTCTGTCTATTGTGACATCATTGTAGTTTAGAGTGTCTGTGTCGTCTATGTCTATAGTGACATCATTGTCATTTATAATGTCTGTTTCATCTGTGTCGTCTGTCTCTATTTTGACATCATTGTCGTTAATAATGTCTGTGTCATCTCTGTTGTCTGTGTCGGCTGTGTCGTCTGTGACATCATTTTCATTTATAATGTGATTGTCTTCTGTGTCGTCTTTGTCTATTGTGACATCTATATTATTTATAATGACTGTATCATCTGTGTGGTCTTTGTCTATTGCGACATCATAGTCATTTATAATATCTTTGTCGTCTGTGTATTCTGTGGCTATTGTGACATCATTGTCATTAGTAATGTCTGTGGCGTCTGTGTCATGATTGTGTATGGTGACAGCATTGTCATTTAAAATGTCTGTCTTCTGTGTCTATTGTGACATCGTTTTCATTTATAATATCTGTGTCATCTGAGTTATCTGTTTTGTCTGTGTCCTTTGTGTCATCTGTGTTGTCTGTGTATACTGTGACATCATTGTCATTAAAAATGTCTGTGTCGTCTGTATCTTCTGTGTCTATTGTTACATAATTGTCATTTATAATGTCTTTGCCGACTCTGTCGTCTGTGTATATTGTGACATCGTTGTGATTTTTTATGTGTGTCTTCTGTGTCGTCTGTGTCTGTCGTGACATCATTGTCATTTATAATGTCTGTGTCTTCGATATGGTCTGTCTATTGTGAAATCGTCATTTATAATTTCTTTGTTATCTGTATCATCTCTGTCATAGTTGTCTATTGTGACATCATTGTCTTTTATAATAACTCTGCCCTCTGTGTCGTCTCTGTCTTCTGTGACATCATTGTCATTTATAATGTCTGTGTCTATTGTGAAATCCTTGTCATTTATAATGTATCTCGTCTTTGTAATCTCTGTCTTCTGTGCTGTGTCTATTGTGACATCCTTGTTATATATAATGTCTGTGTCGTCTGTGTCTATTGTGACATCATTCTCATTTATAATGTCTGTGTAGTCTGTCTGTGTCTTCTGTGACATCATTGTCATTTATAATGTCTGTGTCGTGCGTCGTCTGTGTCTACTGTGAAATCGTTACCATTTACAATTTCTTTGTCATCTGTGTCTATTGTGACATCATTGTAATTTATAATATCTGTGTCCTCTGTGTCGTCTGTGTCTATGGTGACATCATTGTCATTCATGTCTCTGTCGTCTATGTCGTCTGTGTCTTCTGTGTCTATTGTGACATCATTTTCATTTATAAAGTCTTTCTCGTCTGTGTCGTCTGTGTTGTCTTTTTGTCTGTGTTTATTGTGACATTTTCAAGGTCTGTGTTATCGAATTCATCTGTGTTGTCTGTGACGTCTGTCGCGTCTGTGTCTATTTTGAAATCTATGTCATTTATAATTTCTGTGTCCTCTGTGTCGTCTGTGTCTATTATGACATCATGGTCAGTTATAATGTCTGTGTCGTCTCTGTCGTGGGTGTCTATTGTGACCACATTTTCATTTATATTGTCTGTGTGTCTGTGTCTATTGTGACCTCATTTTCATTTATATTGTCTGTGTGTCTGTGTCTATTTTGACCTCATTTTCATTTATATTGTCTGTGTGTCTGTGTCTATAGTCATTTATTATGTCCTTGTCATTTATTATGTCTCTGTCGTCTGTGTCTATTTTGACATCATTGTCATTTATAATGTCTGTGTCTTCTGTGTCTATTGTGTCATCGTTTTCATTTATGACTTTGTCGTCTGTGTCTTATACGTCGTCTGTGTGTATTGTGACATGACTCTCATTTATAATGTCTGTGTCTATTGTGACATCATTGTCAAATATATTGTCTGTGTCATCTTTCTCGTCTTTGTCTATTTTGCCATCATTGTCACTAATAATGTCTGTGTTGTTGGTGTGTGTCTGTGTCTATTGGGACATCACTGTCATTTATAATGTCTGTTTTGTCTATGTCGTCTGTGTCTATTGTGACATCACTGTCATTTATGTCTGTGTCGTTTTTATCTATTGTGATATTGTCATTTATAACGTCTGTTGCATCGGTGTCGTCAATTTCGTCTGTGTTGTTTGTGTTAATGTGACATCTTTTTCATTAATAATGTCTGTGTCATCTATGTCATCCCTGTCATCTGTCTATTGTGACATCACTGTCATTTATTATGTCTGTGTCATCTGTGTCTTATGTGACATCATTGTATAATATATTGTCTGTGTCATCTGTTTCTATTTTGACATCATTGTCAATTATAATATCTGTGTCTTCTGAGTCGTTTGTGTCTCTTGTGATATCATTGTCATTTATAATGCAGTGTCGTCAGTGTCTATTGTGACATCATTGTCATTTATAATGTCTGTGTCTTCTGTGACTTCTCTGTCTATTGTGACATCATTGTCATTTATAATGTCTGGTTCGTCTGTGTCGTCTTTGTCTATTTTGACATCATTTTTATTTATAATAACTGTGGCAATTGTGTCGCATGTGTTGCCTGTGTCGCCTGTGTCAGCTGTGTCTATTGTTATGACATTGCCATTTATATTTTCTGTCGTCTGTGTCTATTGTGACATCGTTGTCATTTATAATGTCTGTGTCTTCTGTGTTGTCTGTGTCTCTCGTGACATCCTTAACATTTACAATGTCTGTGTCATATGTGTCATTTGTGTCGCCTGTGTCTATTACGACATCATAGTCATTTATAATGTCTATGTCGTCTGTGTTATCCATGACTATTGTGACATCTTTATAATTTATAATGTCTGTGTCGTCTCTGTTTATTTTGATGTCATTGTCATTTACGTCTTTTTCATCTGTGTCTATTGTGACATCATTGTAATTTGTAATGTCTCTGTCCTCTGTGCCATCTTTGTCTATGGTAACATCATTGTGATTTATAATTTATGTGTCATCTGTGTCTATTTTGACATCATTTTCATTTCTACAGTCTTTGTCGTTGGTGTCATCTCTGTCTGTTCTGACATCATTGTAATTTATTATATCTGTGTCCTCTGTCTCATCTGTGTCTATGGTGACATCATTTTTCATTCATGTCTGTATCGTCTGTGTATTCTGTGTCTATTGTGACATCATTTTCATTCATAATGTCTGTGTCGTCTGTGTTGTCTGTGTATATTTTGACATCATTGTCATTAAAAATGTCTGTGTCATCTGTCGTCTGTATCTTCTGTGTCTATTGTTACATAATTGTCATTTCTAATGTCTTTGCTGTCTCTGTCGTCTGTGTGTATTGTGACATCATTGTCATTTTTTATGTGTGTCTTGTGTCTATTGAGACACCATTGTCATTTATAATGTCTTTGTCATCTCTGTCTATTTTGACATCATTGTAATTTATAATATCTATGTCATCTGTGTCATCTTTATTTATTGTGACATCATTTTCATTTATAATATCTGTGTCATCTGTGTCTTCTGATTCAACGATGTCGTCTGTCTTCTGTGTCTATTGTGATATAATTGTCATTTATTATGTCTGTGTATTCTGTGTTTTCTGTGTTTATTTTGACATCAATGTAATTTATAATGTCTGTGTGGTCTGTGTCATCTGAATCGTCTGTGTGTACTTTGACATCATTTTCATTTATAATGTCTGTGTCGTCCTTGTCCCCCCTGTCGTTTTTGTCTGTTGTGACATCATTGTCATTTTTAATGTCTTTGTCACCTGTGTCGCCTGTGTCTATTGTATCATCACTGTCATTTAAAATGTCTGTGTCGTCTATGCAGTCTGTGTCGGTTTTTTCTATTGTGACATCATTGTCATTAATTATGTCTGTATTGTCTGTGTCGTCTGATTCTATTGTGACATAATTCTAATATATAATGTCTGTGTCATCTCTGTCGTTTGTATCATATTTGTCTATTGTGACTTCATTGTCATTTCTAAATTCTGTTTTCTGAGTTGTCTTTGCCTATTGTGACATCATGTTCCTTTATAGTGTCTGTGTTGTCTGTGTCTACTTTGACATCGTCATATATAATATCGGTGTGGTCTCTGTTGTCTGTGCCTATTGTGACATCATGCTAATTTTTAATGTCTGTGTCATCTGTGTCTATTGTGACGTCATTGTCATTTATAATGTCTGTGTCGTCTGTGTTTTCTGGTCTATTCTGACATCATTGTCATTTATCATGTTTGAGTTGTCTGTGATATTGTGACAACTTTGTAATTTATAATGTCTTTGTCATCTGTGTCAACTCTGTCATCTATTTCATCTGTATCTCTTGTGACATAATTGTCATATATAATGTCTGTAGTCTGTGTCATCTGAGTCGTCAGTGTCATCTGTGTCTATTCTGACATCGTTTTTATATACAATGTCAATGACATCTCTGTTGTCTGTGTCTATTGTGACATCATTATCATTTATAATGTCTGTGTCGTCTGTCTGTTGTGACATCAATGTCATTTATAATGTCTGTGTGGTCTGTGTCTATTGTGAAACCACAGTCATTTCTAATGTCTGTGTCGTCTGTGTGCCTGTGTATATTGTGATATCATTGTCATATATAATGTCTGTTGTCTGTGTCGTCTCTGTGGTCTGTGTAGTCTCTGTCGCCTCTGTCGTTTCTGTCGTCTGTGGTTATTATGAAATCATTGTCATTTAAAATATCAGAGTAGTCTGTGTCTAGTGTGACATCATTGTCACTTATAATGTCTGTGTCGTCTGTTTTTGTTGTGACATAATTGTCATTTATAATGTCAGTGTCATTTGTCATTTGTGTCGTCTGTGTTGTCTGTGTCTATTGTGACATCGTCATTTTTAATGTCTTTGTAGTCTGTATCGTCTGTGTCTATTTTGACATCAATGTCATTTATAATGTCTGTGTGGTCTGTGTCTGTTGTGACATCATTGTCATTTATAATGTCTGTGTAGTCTGTATCATCTGTGTCTGTTGTGACATCATTGTCATTTATAATGTCTCTGTCGTCTATGACTGTTGTGACATCATTGTCATTTATAATGTCTGTCTCGTCTGTGTGGTCTGTGTCATGTGTGTCTATTGAGACGTCATTGTTATACGTGATGTCTGTCATGTCAGTGAGGTCTGTGTCATCTGTGTCAATTGTGACATCTTTTTCATTTATAACGGCTTTTTCATCTGTGTGGTCTCTATCGTCTGTGTCCTCTGTGTTTATTGTGACATCATTGTCATGTGTGTTGTCTGTGTCTATTGTGACATCACTGTCATTTATAATGTCTGTGTCCTGTGTTTCGTCTGTGTCTACTCTGACATCATTTTCATTAATAATGTCTGTGTCGTTTGTGTTGCCTTTGCATATTGTGAAATCATTGTCACTTATAAAGTCTGTGTTGTCTGTGTAGTCTGTGTCGTCTGTGTCGTCTTTGTCTATTGTGAAATCATTTTCATTTATAATGACTTTGTTGTCTGTGCTGTCTTTGTCATCCATCATCTGTATAGTCTGTGTCTATTGTGACATTATTGTCATCTATAATGTCTGTGTCGTCTCTGTCGTCTCTGTTGTCTGTGCCTATTGTGACATCATGCTAATTTTTAATGTCTGTGTCATCTGTGTCTATTGTGACGTCATTGTCATTTATAATGTCTGTGTCGTCGGTGTCTATTCTGATATCATTGTCATTTATAATGTCTGAGTTGTCTGTGTTGTCTGTGTCTATTTTGACATCATTTTCGTTTATATTGTCTGTGTCGTATGCGTCATCTCTGTTGTCTTTGTCTATTCAGACGTCATTGTCATTTATAATGTCTGTGTCTGTTGCGACATAGTTTTTCTTACAATATCTGTGTCGTCTGTGTCGTCTCTGTTGTGACATGATTGTCATTTATTATGTCTGTGTCTTCTGTTTCTTCTGTGTCTATTTTGACATCTTTTTCATTTAGAATGACTGTCGTCTGTGTGGTCTGTATCATCTCTATCGTCTGTATCCTCTGTGTCTATTGTGACATCTTTTTCTTTTATAATGTCTGTGTTGCCTGTGTAGTTTGTGTCGTCTGTGTCTATTGTGATATCATTGTTATTTATGTCTGTGTTTTCTGTGTTGTATGTGTGTATTGTCATTTATATCATTGTCATTTATAATGTCTGTGTCGTCTGTGAATATTGTGACATCATTGTCATTTATGTCTGTGTCGTATGTGAATATTATGACATCATTGTCATTTATAACGTCTGTGTCGTCACAGTCATCTCTGTTTTCTCTGTATATTGTGGCATCTTAGTCATTTGCAAAGTCTTTGTCTCTGTGTCTATTTTGACATCATTTTAATTTAAAATACCTGTGTCTTCTGTGTCTATTATGACGTCATTTTCATTAGAAATGACTGTGTCATCTGTGTCGTCTGTATCGTCAGTGTGTATCTTTATATAATTTTTATTTATAATTGCTGTGTCGTCTGTCGTCTGTGTCCATTGTTACAGCATTGTCATTTATAATGTTTGTCATCTATGTCTATTGTGACATCATTGTCATTTACATTGTCTGTGTCATCTGTATCATCTGAGTGTTTTGTTACATAATTATCATTTATAAAGTCTGTCGTCTGTCTATAGTGACATCGTTATCACTTATAATGTCTGTGTCGTCTGTGTCATCTGTGTCATCTGTTGTCTCTGTCTATTGTGACATCATTGTCGTTTATAATGCCTGTGTCATCTGTGTTGTCTCTGTTTATTGTGACATCAGTGTCATATATAATGTCTGTGTCATCTATGTTTATTTTGTCTTAATTGTCATTTATATTGTCTGTGTCCTTTATACGTCTGTATTATCTGTGTTGTCTGTGTCCTTTGTGTGGTCTGTGGCATCTGTTTCTATTTTGAAATCATTGTCATTTATAATGTCTGTCTTGTCTTTTAAAACTGTGTCATCTGTGCTGTCTGTGTCTATTGTGACATCAATCTCATTTATAGTGTCTGTGTCGTCTGTGTATATTTTGACATCATTGTCATTTATGTCTTTGTCGTCTGTGTCTTCTGTGTCTATTGTGACATCATTGTCGTTTGTAATGTCTGTGTCGTCTGTGTCATCTTTGTCTATGGTGACATCGTTGTCATTTAAAATGTCTTTGTCGTCTGTGTCTATTGTGACATCATTGTTATTTATAATGTCTGTGTCTATAGTGACATCATAGTCAATTATAATGCCTCTCTCGTCTGCGTCATCTGTGTCTATTGTGATATCTCTGTAATTTATAGTGTCTGTGTCATCTGTGTTCTGTGTTTCTATTGTGACATAATATTAATTTACAATATCTGTGTCATCTCTGTAGTCTCTGTCGTCTGACCTCTGTGTCTGTTGTGATATCATAGTCGTTTATAATGTCTGTGTCTTTTTTGACATCATTGTCATTTATACTGTCTCTGTCGTCTGTGTCGTCTGTGTCTATTGTGAAATCTATTTCATTTATAATGTCTGTGTGGTCCGTGTCGTCTGTGTCTATTGTGACATCATTGTCATTTATAATGTCTCTGTCGTCTGTGTGTATTTTGGCATGTTTGTCATGTATAACATCTGTGTGATCTGTGTCTCTTGTGACATCTTTGTCATTTATAATGTCTGTGTCGTCCATGTCTATTGTGACATCATTTTCATTTCTAGTGTCTATGTCGTCTTGTCGTCTGTGTCTATTTTGACATCATTGTTATATATAATGTCTGTGTCTATTTTGACATCATTGTTATTTATAATGTCTGTGTCGTCTGTGTCGTTTTTGTCGTCTTTTTCTATTGTGATATCATTGTCATATATAATGTCTGTGTCTTCTTTGTTGTGACATCATTTTCAACTATAATGATTATGTTGTCTTTGTCGTCTGTGTAATCTTTGTCTATTTTGGCATCATTGTCATTTTTAATGTCTGTGTCGTCTGTGTCTATTTTGACATCATTTTCATATATAATCTCTCTGTGGTCTGTGTCTTCTGTGTCTATTGTGACATCATAGTCGTTTATAATGTCTCTGTGGTCTGTGTCTATTGTGAAAACATTTTCATTTATAATGATGTGACGTCTGTGTTGTCTGTCTCGTCTGTGTCTATTGAGACATCATTTTCATTTATAATGTCTGTATCGTCTCTATCTTTTGTGTCTTTTGTAACATCATTGTCATTTATAATGTTTGTGTTGTCTCTGTCGTCTGTTTCTATTTTGACATCATTGTCATTTATAATATCTTTTTCGTCTTTGTCTATTGTGACATCATTATCATTTATAATGTCTGTGTCGTATGTGTCGTCTCTGTCGTCTGTGTCTATTGTGACATCATTGTCATTTATACTGTCTGTGTCGTCTCTGTATTGTGACATCATTGTCATTAATATCTGTGTCGTTGTTGTCATCTGAGACTCTTGTGTCTATTGTGATATCGTTGTCATTTATAATGACATTTTCGTTTGTCTTCTGTGTCAATTTTGACCTAATTCTCTTTTTTAATTTCTGTGTCGTCTGTGTCTATTGTGACATCATTGTCATTTATAATGTCTGTGTCGTCTTTGTCTATTTTGAAATCATTGTTATTTATAATGTCCGTGTTGTCTGTGTCGTTTTTGTCCTCTTTTTCTGTTGTGACGTCATTGTCATTTATAATGTCTGTGTCCTCTTTGTTGTGACATCAATTTCGATTATAATATCTGTGTCGTCTTTGTCGTCTGTGTAATCTTTGTCTATTTATACATCATTGTCATTTATAATGTCTGTGTCTTCTGTGTCTATTGTGACATCATTGTCATTTATAATATCTCTGTGGTCTGTCTCATCTGTGTATATTGTGACATTATAGTCATTTATAATGTCTGTGTCGTCTGTGTCATCTGGTCTATTGTGACATCGTTGTCATTTATAACGTCTGTGTCGACTGTCTATTGTGACATCATTGTCATTTTTAATGTCTCTGTCGTCTGTGTACTTTATGACGTCATTTTAATTAATAATGTCTTTGTCGTCTGGATCATCTGTGTCGTCTTTTTCTATTGTGACCTCATTGTCATTTATAATGTCTGTGTTGTCTGTGTCTTTTGTGAAATCATTTTCATGTATAATGTCTGAGTCATCTGTATCATTTTTATGGGTTTTTTTATAATTTTCATTTACAATGTCTGTGTCATATGTGTCGTCTTTGACTATTTTGACATCACTGTCATTTATAAATTCTGTGTCGTCTATGTCAGCTGTGTCTATTGTGACATCTTTTTCATTTAGAATGTCTGTCGTCTGTGTCGTCTCTGTCTATTTTGACATCACTGTAATTTATAATATCTGTGTCTTCTAGATTTTGACATAATTTTCATGTATAATGTCTGAGTCTTCTGTATCTTCTGTATGTTTTTTTAACATAATTGTCATTTATTATGTCTTTGTCATCTGTTTCTGTTGTGACATCGTTGTCATTTATAAAGTCTGTCATCTGTGTCTATTGTGACATCATTGTCATTTATAATATCTGTGTCTTTTGTGTCATTTGTGTCATCTTTGTCGTCTTTATCTACTGTGAAATCATTTCCATTTATAAAGTCTATGTCGTCTCTGTCGTCTGTATCTATTTTTACATCATTGTAATTTATAATGTCTGTCAACTGTTTCTGTTGTGATATCATTGTCATTTATAATGTTTCTGTGTCTTCTGTGACCTCATTTTTATTTAGAATTACTGTCGTCTGTGTCGTCTCTATCGTCTGTGTCTATTGTGGCATCTTTGTCATTTATAATGTCTCTTTTGTCTGTGTCATCTCTGTCGTTTTTGTCTATTGTGACGTCATTTTTATTTATAATGTCTGCATCTTATGTGTCGTCTATGAATATTGTGACATTATTTTCATTTATAATATCTGTGTCCTTTGGGTCGTCTGTGTCGTCTGTGTCTATTGTGACACCATTGTTGTTTATAATATCTGTTGTTTGTGTTGTCTGTCTAGTCTTTTTCTATTGTGAACTCATTGTAGTTTCTAGTGTCTGTGTCGTCTGAGTCTATTTCTATTGTGACGTTATTGTCATTTATAATGTCTGTGTCTTCTGTGTCTATTGAGACATCTTTTTCATTTATAATATCTTTGTCGTCTGTGTCTATTTTGATATCATTTTAATTTATAAAATCCGTGTCATCTGTGTCTATTGTGACATATTGTGTAGGGAAAAGATCAGAAGGGCTAAGGCTCAGCTAGAAATCAGATTGGCCAAGTCTGTGAAAGAGAACAAAATATCTTTCTACAAACATATACATAATAAAAGGAGGACTAGGGAGACCATACAGTCCTTATTGGACACAGAAGGAACAACAGTGACTGGGGATGAGGAAGAGGCTGAGGTACTTAATGCATTCTTTGCCTCAGTCTTTATTTGTAAGGAGGGTCATTCCATCTGTGTACAAACCCAGGAGCTGGAGGAGCATAATGAGGCTCCCATGATCCAAGAGGAGGTGGTCAGAGCCTTGCTAGCCCGACTAGACACCTACAAGTCTATGGGGCCGGACGGGATTCACCCAATGGTATTGAAGGATCTGGCAGATGTGCTGGCCAAACCTCTTTCCATCATCTTCCAACAGTCCTGGCTGACTGGGGAAGTCCCACTGGACTGGAGGCTGGCTGATGCTGTGCCCATCTACAAGAAGGGTCGCAGGAAGGACCCAGGAAACTCCAGGCCTGTCAGTCTGACCTCAGTGCCAGGGAAAGTCATGGAGCAGGTGATCTTGAGTGCGATCATGAAGCACATGCAAGAGAACTGGGTGATCAGGTCCAGTCAACATGGGTTCACAAAAGGTAGGTCTTGCCAAAGTAACCTGATCGCCTTCTATGACAAAGTGACTCGGCTGCTGGATGAGGGAAAGGCTGTGGATGTTGTCTTCCTGGACTTCAGTAAAGCCTTTGACACAGTTTCTCACAGCATTCTGCTTGAGAAACTGTCAGCCTCTGGCCTGGACAGGTGCACACTCTCCTGGATGGAAAACTGGTTGGATGGCTGGGCCCAGAGAGTGGTGGTAAATGGTGTGAAATCCAGCTGGAGGCCAGTGACAAGTGGGGTTCCCTAGGGCTCAGTGCTGGGTCCAGCCCTGTTCGATGTCTTTATCAATAACCTGGATGGAGGAATCGAGTGCACCCTCAGCAAGTCTGCGGACGACACTAAGCTGGGTGGAAGTGTCGATCTGCTGGAGGGTCGGGAGGCTCTGCAAAGGGATCTGAACAGGCTGGACCGCTGGGATGAGTCCAATGGCATGAGGTTTAACAAGGCCAAGTGCCGGGTCCTGCACTTGGGGCACAACAACCCTATGCAGTGCTACAGACTAGGAGAAGTCTGTCTAGAAGGCTGCCTAGAGGAGAGGGACCTGGGAGTGTTGGTTGACAGCGACTGAACATGAGTCAGCAGTGTGCCCAGGTGGCCAAGAAGGCCAATGGCATCTTGGCTTGTATCAGAAACAGCATAACCAGCAGGTCCAGGGAGGTTATCCTCCCTCTGTACTCGGCACTGATGAGACCGCTCCTCGAATCCTGTGTTCAGTTCTGGGCCCCTCACCACAAGAAGGATGTTGAGGCTCTGGAGCGAGTCCAGAGAAAAGCAACAAAGCTGGTGAGGGGGCTGGAGAGCAGGTCTTACGAGGAGCGGCTCAAAGAGCAGTGGTTGTTTAGCCTGGAGAAGAGGACGCTGAGGGGAGGCCGCATTGCTCTCTCCAACTACCTGAAAGGAGGTTGTAGAGAGGAGGGTGCTGGTCTCTTCTTCCAAGTGACAGGGGACAGGACAAGAGGAAATGGCCTCAAGCTCCGCCAGGGGAGATTTAAGCTGGGCATTAGGAAAAAGTTCTTCACAGAAAGGGTCATTGGGCACTGGAACAGGCTGCCCAGGGTGGTGGTTGAGTCACCTTCCCTGGAGGTGTTTAGGGCACAGGTGGACGAGATGCTAAGAGGCATGGTATAGTGTTTGATAGGAATGGTTGGACTCGATGATCCGGTGGGTCTCTTCCAACCTGGTTATTCTATGATTCTATGATCATTGTCACTTATAATGCCTGTGTCATCTGTATCGTCTGTGTGTGTTGTTACATAAACGTCACTTATAATGTCTGTGTCGTCTGTGTCAATTGTGACATCTTTGTCATTTATAATATCTGTGTCGTCTGAGTCTATTGTGACATCATTGTCATTTATAATGTCTGTGTCGTCTGGTCTATTTTGATATAATTGTCATTTTTTATGTCTGTGTCGTCTGTGTCATCTTTGAACTTCTGTGTCATCTCTGGCATCTGTGTTTATCGTGATATCATTGTCATTTATATAGTCTGTGTCATCTTTTCGTCTGTGTCAACTGTAACATCATTTTCATTTATAATATCTGTTTCGTCTGTGTCTATTCTAACATCATAGCTATTTATAAAGTCTTTCTCATCTGTGTCAATAGTAACATCATTGACAATTATAATGTCTGTGTCGTATGTGTCGTCTCTGTCTATTGTGACATCATTGTCATTTATAATGTCTGTGTCTTCTGTTTCTATTTTGACATCATTTTAATTTATAATGTCTGTGTCATCAGTTTCTATTTTTACATCATTGTCATTTATTATGTCTGTGTCGTCTGTGGCGTCTGCGTCTATTGTGACATTATTTTCATTCACAATGTCAGTGTCATCTGTGTCATCTGCATCTATTGTGACGTCATTGTCATTTATAATGTCTGTGTCGTCTGTGTCCCCTGTGTCTATTGTGACATCATTGTCGTTTATAATGTCTGTGTCGTCTGAGTCTATTGTGACATCATTGTCGCTTATAATGCCTGTGTCGTCGGTGTCTATTGTGACATCATTGTCATTATTAATGTATTTGTCTTCTGTGTATATTGTAACATCATTCTCATTTATAATGTCTGTGTCTATAGTGACATCATAGTCATGTATAGTTTCTGTGTCGTCATTGTCTGTTGTGACATCATTGTCATTTATAATGTCTTAGTCGTATGTGTCGTTTTTGTCTATTGTGACATCGTTGTCATTTAAAATATCTCTGTCGTCTCTGTCTATTGTGAAATCATTTTCATTTATAATGTCTCTGTCGTCTTTTTTGTATCTGTCTATTGTGACATCACTGTAATACATAATGTCTGTCGTCTGTATCGTCTGTTTGTATTGTGACATCATTTTCATTTTTAATATCTGTCATCAGTGTCTATTGTGACAGTATTGTCATTTATAATATCTGTGTCTTCTATGTCGTCTGTGTCTATTGTGACATCATGGTCATTTATAATGTCTGTGTCGCCTGTGTCATCTTTGTATATTGTGAACTTTATTGTCATTTATAATATCTGTGTCGTCTGTTTTCTGCTCTGTATCCTCTGTGACGTCTGTGTCAATTGTGACATCATTTTCATTTATAATGTCTGTGTCGTCTGTGTCATCTCTGTATATTGTGACATCATTTTGATTTATAATGTCTGTGTGGTCTGTGTAATCATTGTCATTTATAATGTCTGTGTCATCATTGTCGTCTGTGTCTATTGTGACATCATTGTCACTTATGTCTGTGTCGTTTGTGTCGTCCGTGTGTATTGTGACATCTTTGTAATTTATAATGCCTGTGTCGTCTGTGTTATCTGTGTATATTGTGAACATCATTGTCATTTATAATATCTGTGTCTTCTGTCTTCTGTGTGGTCTGTATCCTCTGTGACGTCTGTGTCAATTGTGACATCATTGTCATTTATAATGTCTGTGTCGTCTGTGTCTGTTGTGACTTCAATGTGATTTTTTATGTCTGTTTCATCTGTGTCATCTCTATCGTTGTTGTTGTCTGTGTTGCTTGTGTCTACTGTGACATCTTTGTAATTTATAATGTCTGTGTCGTCAGTGAAGTCTGTGTTGTCTTAGTCTATTTTGACATCATTGTAATTTATAATGTCTGTGTCATCTGTGTCATCTGTATCTATTGTGACATCTTTTTAATTTTTATTGTCTGTGTCATCCGTGTCGTCTCTATCGCCTATGTCTGTTGGAATTAATTTTATTAGTAATGTCTGTGTTGTCTGTGTCATCTGTGATTATTGCAACATCATTGTATTATATGTCTGTGTCCTCTATGTCGTCTGTGTTGTCTGTGTCTATTGTTACACCATTGTCGTTTATAATGCTTGTGTCGTCGTTTCTTCTGTGTCTATGGTGACATCATTGTCAATTATATTGTCTGTGTCGTCTGTGTTGTCTGTGTCTATTGTGACATCATTGTCATAATTATGTCAGTGTCTTCTGTCTTGTCTCTTGTCTGCATCTATTGTGACATCGATATCATTCATAATGTCTGTGTTGTCTGTGTTTTCTGTGTATATTGTGACATCATTGTCATATATAATATCTGTGTCATCGGTGTCATCTCTGTATATTGTGTCATCATTGTCATTTTTAATGTCTGTTTCGTCTGTGTCTAGCGTGACATCATTGTCGTATATAATGTCGGTGTCTTCTGTGTCAATTGTGACATCATTGTCATTTTTACTGTCTGTGTAGTCTGTGTCGTGGTCTTTTTTGGAATCATTCTCTTTTATAATGTCTGTGTTGTCTGTGTCTATTCTGATATGATTGTCATTTTTAATGTCTGTTTCATCTGTTTCTAATGTATCACCATTGTCATTTATAATGTCTGTGTGGTCTGTGTTGTCTGCGTCTATGACATCATTGTAATTTATAAATTCTGTGTAGTCTGTGTCTATTGTGACATCATAGCCATTTATAGTGTCTGAGGTCTCTGTCGTCTGTGTTTATTGTGACATCATTGCCATTTATAGTGTCTGAGGTCTCTGTCGTCTTTGTATTCTGTGTCATCTCTATCTATTGTGACATCATTTTCTTTTATAATGACTGTCATCTGTGTCTATTGTAACATCATTGTAATTTATAAAGTCTGTGTCATCTGTGTCTCATTTGACATCATTGTCATTAACGATGTGTCGTCTATGTCGTCTATGTCTATTGTGACATCATTGTCATTTATAATGTCTGTGTCGTCTGTGTCTATTAGAACATTGTTTTCATTTATAATGCCTGTGTCAACTGTATCGTCTTTGTCTATTGTGACATAATTTTCATTTATAATGTCTGTGTCTGTTGTGTCTATTGTGACATCATTGTCATTTATAATGTCTTTTTCTTCTTTGTCATCTGTGTACATTGAGACATTATTTTCATTTAAAAAGTCTCTGTTGTCTGTGTCTATTGTGACATCTTCGTTATTTATAATGTCTGTGTCATCTGTGTTTCTGTGTCTGTTATGACATCATAGACATTTATAATGCCTGTGTCATCTGCGTCGTCTGTGTCTATTGTGGCATCATTGTCAATAATAAAATCTCTGTCGTCTGTGTCGTCGGTGTCTATTATGACATCTTTGACGTTTATAATATCCGTGTCGTCTGTGTAAATTGTGACATTATTGTCTTTTTAAATATCTTTGTCTTCTCTGTCTGTTTTGACTTAAGTGTAATACATAATGACTGTGTAATCTGT
Organism: Phaenicophaeus curvirostris; assembly: GCF_032191515.1. NCBI lineage: Eukaryota > Metazoa > Chordata > Aves > Cuculiformes > Cuculidae > Phaenicophaeus > Phaenicophaeus curvirostris. Next base: position 206,846 of record NW_027206707.1, read on the forward strand.
GTCATCTGTGTCTATTGTGATACCATTGTCATTTATACTATCTGTGTCGTCTGTATCCTCTTTGTCCTCTGTGTTTTCTGTGTCAATTTTGACATCACTTTCACTTATAATGTCTGTGTCATCTGTGTCGTCTTAGTCGTCTATGTCTATCGTGACATCATTTTCATTTATAACGTCTCTGTCGTCTGTTTCCTCTATGTCTTCTGTGTCATCTGTTGTCTGTATCTTTTCTGGTATCACTGTTTATTAACATGTCTGTGTCTCTGGTGACATCAGTGTCATTTATAATGTCTGTGTCATCTCTGTCGTCTGTGTCTATTGTGACATCATTATCATTTATGAAGTCTGTGTCATCTGTGTCGTCTGTGTCTATTTTGACATCATTTTCATTTATAATAACAGTGCCGTCTCTGTTGTCTTTGTCTCTTGTGACATCAATTTCATTTATAATGTCTGTGTTGTCTGTGTCGTCTGCGTCTATTTTGACATCATTGTCATTTATAATGTCTGTGTCGTCTGAGTTTATTTTGACATAATTTTCATTTATAATGTCTGTGTCATCTTTGTCGTCTGTGGCTATTGTTACATCATTGTCATTTATAAAGTCTGTGTCATCTGTGTCGTCTTTGTTTATTGTGACATCATTGTTTGTTATGGTATCTGTTTCATCTGTCTCGTCTGTGTCTTTTGTGACATGACTGTTATTTATAATGTCTCTGTCGTCTGTGTCATCTGTGTTGTCTGTGTCTATTGTGATATCATTTTTAATTTATAATATCTGTGTCGTCTGTGTTTATTGTGACATCATTGTCATTAATAATGTCTGTGTATTCTCTGTCGTCTGTGTCTTCTGAGTCTATTTTGACTTCATTATTATTTATAATGTCTGTGTCGTCTGTGCCGTCTATTTCTATAGTGACTTCATTGACTTTTATAATGTCTGTGTTGTCTGTATTGTCTGTGTCATCTATATCTTTTGTGTTATCATTGTCTTTAATAATATCTGTGTCGTCTGTGTCTTCTGTGTCATCTCTATCTATGCTGACAACTCTGTCATTCATAAAGTCTGTGCCGTGTGTGTCGTCTATGTCTATTTCGTCATCATAGTCATTTATAATGTCTGTGTCGTCTGTGTCGTCTATGTCGTCTCTGTCATCTGTGTGTATTTTGACATCATTGTCCTTTATAATATTAGTGTCGTCTGTGTCGTCTTTTCTATTGTGACATAATTATCATTTATAATGGATGTGTCGTCTGTGTCTATTGTGAAACCATTGTAATTTATATTTTCTGTGTCGTCTCTGTCGTCTGTGTCCTCTCTGTCTATTGTGAATGCATTGTCATTTATAATGTCTGTCTTCAGTGTCGTCTGTGTCTAGTTTGACATCATTGATATTTATAATGTCTTAGTTGTCTGTGTCATTTCTGTCATCTGTGTCGTCGGTGTTTATGGTAACATAATTGTCATATATATTGTCTATGTCGTCTCTGTCGTCTGTGTCAATTTTTATAGCATTGTCGTTTATGTCTGTGTCGTCTCTTTATATTGTGACAACATTTTCATTTATAATGGGTGTCTTCTGTGTCGTCTGTGTGTATTTTGAAATAATTTACATGTATGTCTGTGTCATCTTTGTCTACTGTTACATCATTGTCATTTTTAATGTCTGTGTGTTCTGTGTCGTCTGTGTCTTTTATGAAATGATAGTAATTTATCATGTCTGGGTAGTCTGTGTCATCTGTGCCTATTGTCATATCAGTGTCATTTCTAATACCTTGTCGTCTGTGTCGTTTGTGTCTATTGTGACATCAATGTTATTTATAATATCTGTGTCGTCTGTGTCATCTGTGATATCATTTTCATTTATACTGTGTCATCCATGTCATCTCTGTTTATTGTGACATCATTGCCATTTAACATCTGTGTCATCTGTGTCGTCTGTAATTTCTGTGCCTATTGTGAAATCACTGTCATTTACAAAGTCTGTCTTGTCTGTGTCATCTGTGTATATTGTCACATCATTGTCATTTATAATGTCTTTGTCGTCTGTGTCTATTGTGATGTCATTTTCATTCATAATGTCTGTGTTGTCTGAGTCATCTGTGTCTATTGTGACATCGATGTCATTAATAATATCTGTGTCATCTGTGTCTCTTGTGACATCATTTTCTTTTATAATATCCGTTTGGTCTGTGTCTATTGTGTCAACATTGTCTTTTATAATGTCTGCGTCATTTGTACCTTTTGTGATATCATTGACATTTATAATGTATTTTTTCATCTGTGTCGTCTGTATCATCTTTGTCTATTGTGATATCATTGCCATTAATAATGTCTGTGTCGTCCGTGTCGTCTGAGTCATCTGTGTCTATTGTGAAAACATTTTCATTCATAATGCCTGTGTCATCTATGTCTATTTTGACATCATAATCATTTCTAAAGTCTGTGTATTCTGGGTCGTCTGTGTCATCTTTTTCTATTGTGATGTCATTTTCAATTATAATGTTGGTGTCTCCTGTGTCCTCTGTAAAGTCTTGGTCATCTGTGACCTCTGTGTGTATTGTGAAATCATTGTCATTGGTATTCTCTGTGTTGTCTGTGTCTATTGTGACATTATTGTCATTGATAATGTCTGTGTCATCTGTGTCTATTTTGCTATCATTGTCATTTATAATGCTTTTGTCGTCTGTGTCGTGTGTGTCGTCTGTGTCTATTGTAACATCATTGTAATTTATAATGTCTGTGTCGTCTGTGTCTATTGTAACATCATTGTTATTTATAATATCTGTGTCTTCTATGTCGTCTGTGTCTATTGTGACACAATTTTCATTTATAATATCTGTGTAGTCGTTCTCGTCTGTGTCTATTTTGACATCATTGTCATTTGTAATGACTCTGTCGTCTGTGTCATCTGTGTCTATTCTGACATCATTGTCATTTATATTGTCTGTGTCGTCTGTGTAATCATTTCCATTTATAAAGTCTGTGTTGTCTGTGTTTTGTTACATCCTTGTCATTTATGTCTATGTTGTCTGTGTTTATTGTGACATAATTTCAATTTATAAAATCTCTGTCGTCTGTGGCTTTTGTGACATTACTGTCATTTCAATGTCTGTGTAGTCTGTGTCATCTGTGTATATTGTGACATCATTGTCATTTATAATATCTATGTTGTCTGTGTTTATTGTGACATATTTTCTATTTATAAATCTCTGTCGTCTGTGGCTTTTGTGACGTCATTGTCATTTCAATGTCTGTGTAGTCTGTGTAATCTCTGTATATTGTGATTTATAATGTGTGTGTTGTCTGTGTCATCTGTGTCTATTGTGACATCACTGTCATTTATAATGTCTCTGTCTTCTGTGTCGTCTATGTAGTCTCTCGTCTGTGTCTATTGTGATATTGTCACTTATAATGTCTGTGTCTTCTCTGTCTGTTGTGACATCATTGTCATTTATAAAGTCTGTGTCATCTGTGTCGTCTGTGTCTATTCTGACATCATTGTCATTTATAATGTGTGTCTCGTCTGTGTCTATTGTGACATCATTGACATTTATAATGTCTGTGTCATCTGTGTCGTCTGTGTCATCTGTGTTTTCCGTGTCTATTGTGACATCATTGTCATTATAATTTCTGTGTCGTCTTTGTCTTCTGCTTTGTCTCTCGTCTGTGTCTATTGTGACATCATTTTCATTTATAATGTCCTTGTCGTCTGTGTCGTCTGCATCAGCAGTGTCTATTGTGGCATCATTGCCATAAATAATGCCTGTGTCGTCTTTGTTGTCTGTGTTGTCTGTGTCGTTTGTGTAGTCTGTGTATATTGTCACATCATTTTCATTTATAATGTCTTGTTGTATGTGTCGTCAACGTCCTCTGTGTCTTCTGTTTCTATTTTGACCTCATTGTCATTTATAACATCTGTGTCGTCTGTCGTCTGCCTTTCTTTGCCCGACATTGCCATTCTCCGCCCGTCTTTGCCCTTCTCCAATGCTCTCTACAATTCTCAGCCCGTCTTTGCCCTTGTCAGCCTGTCTTTGCCCTTCTCCGCCCATCTTTACCCTTCTCCACCTATCTTTGCCCTTCTCCGCCCGTCTTTGCAACTCTCAGCACTTCTTTGCCTTTCTCTGACCGACTTTGCCTTTCTCCACCAATCTTTGTCATTCTCCGGTACTCTCCGCAATTCTCCACCCGTCTTTGCACTTCTCCATCCGTCTTTGCACTTCTCTGGTACTCTCTGCAATTCTCTGACCGTCTTTTCACTTCTCCCACTGTCTTTGCAATTCTCTGCTTGTCTTTGCCCTTCTCTGCCCGTCTTTGCACTTCTCTGCCCGTCTTTGCCCTTCTCTGCCCGTCTTTGCCCTTCTCTGCCCGTCTTTGCCCTTCTCTGCCCGTCTTTGCCCTTCTCTGCCCGTCTTTGCTCTTCTCCACACATCTATGCCCTTGTCCGACCCTCTTTGCCGTTGTCCGCCCGCCTTTGTAATTGTCCGCCCGTCTTTGCTCCTCTCCGGTTGTCTTTGGCCTTCTCTGCACGTCTTTGCCCTTGTCCACCCGTTTTTGCCCTTCTTCGCCCGTCTTTCCCTTTGTCTGCCCGTCTTTGCCCTTCTCCAGTACTCTCCGTAATTCTCCGCCCGTCTTTGTGCTTCTCCGCCTGTCTTTGTTCTTCTCCGCCCGTCTTTGTTCTTCTCTGCCCGCCTTTGTGCTTCTCTGCCCGTCTTTGCACTTCTCCGCCTGTCTTTGCGCTTTTTTGCCCGTCTTTGCTCCTCTCCGCCCGTCTTGGCCTTTCTTCGTCCGTCTTTGCACTTGTCCCACTGTCTATACACTTCTCCGCCCGTCTTTGCCCTTCTCCACCTGTATTTGCCCTTCTCCGCCCGTCTTTTCCCTTTTCCGCCTGTCTTTGCACTTCTCAAGTACTCTCCGCACTTCTCTGACTGTTTTTAAATTCACCGATTGTCTTTGCAATTCTCTGCCCGTCTTCGCCCTTGTCCGCCCCTCTTTGCCCTTGTCCGCCCCTCTTTGCCCTTGTCCGCCCCTCTTTGCCCTTGTCCGCCCCTCTTTTCCCTTGTCCGCCCCTCTTTTCCCTTGTCCGCCCCTCTTTTCCCTTGTCCGCCTGTCTTTGCCCTTCTCCGCCCGTCTTTGCCCTTCTCCGCCCGTCTTTGCCCTTCTCCACCCGTCTATGCCCTTGTCCGACCCTCTTTGCCCTTGTCCGACCCTCTTTGAACTTGTCCGCCCGTTTTTGCCCTTGTCCACCCATATTTTCCCTTGTCCGTCCGTTATTGCCCTTCTCCGCCCGTCTTTGCTCTTCTCCGCCCGACTTTGCCCTTCTCCCCCGTCTTTGTTCTTGTCCGCCCGTTTTTGCCCTTGTCAGACCCTTTTAGCCCTTCTCCGCCCATCTTTGCCCTTGTCCGCACTTCTTTGCCGTTGTCCGCCCGCCTTTGTAATTGTCCACCCGTCTTTGCTCTTCACCGGTTGTCTTTGGCCTTCTCTGCACGTCTTTGCCCTTGTCCGACCGTTTTTGCCTTTCTCCACCCGTCTTTGCGCTTCTTCGCCCGTCTTTGCGCTTCTCCACCCGTCTTTTCCCTTCTCCGCCCGTCTTTGCCCTTCTCCGCCCGTCTTTGTGCTTCTCCGCCCGTCTTTGGCCTTCTCCGCCCGGCTTTGCCCTTCTCTGGTATTCTCCGCACTTCTCTGCCCGTCTTTTTCCTTCTCAACCTGTCTTTGCTCTTGTCCGCCATTCTTTCCCCTTCCTCGGTACTCTCCGCACTTCTCTGATCGTCTTTGCACTTCTCCGCCCGTCTTTGCCCTTCTCCGCCCGTCTTTGCTCTACTCCATCTGTCTTTGCCCTTCTCCGCCTGTTTTTGCACTTCTCCAGTATTCTCCGGATTTCTCAGACTGTCTTTGCCCTTGTCTAAACCTCTTTGCACTTGTCCGCCCGTCTTTGCCCTTCTCTGTCCGTCTTTGCCCTTCTATCGCCGTCTTTGTTATTGTCCGCCTGTTTTTGCCCTTGTCCAACCGTCTTTGCCCGCCTTCCTTTGCAATTGTCCGCCTGTCTTTACTCTTCGCCTGTCTTTGCCCTTCTCCGCCCGTCTTTGCTCTTTTCTGCCCCTCTTTGCCATTCACCGGTACTCTCCACAATTCTCCGACCGTCTTTGCCCTTCTCTGCCCGTCTTTGCTCTTCTCCACACGTCTTTGCCATTCTCTGCCAGTCTTTGCCCTTCTCCGCCCCTCTTTGCCCTCGTCCGCCCATCTTTGCCCTCCTAGCACCCGTCTTTGCCTTCCTTTGCCCATCTTTGCCCTCGTCTGCCCGTATTTGCCTTCTCCACCCATGTTTGCCCTTCTCCGTCTGTCTGTGCCATTCTTCGGTATTCTCCGTCCTTCTCCGCCCGTCTTTGCCCTTCTTCGTTATTCTCAGCACTTCTCCTCCCGTCTTTGTACTTCTTCCCCCGTCTTTGCCATTCTCCGCCCGTCTTCGCCTTTCTCCCCTGGTCTTTGCACTTGTGAGCCCGTCTTTGCCCTTCTGCGCCTGTCTTTGCTCTTCTTGGCACGTCTTTGCACTTCTCTGCCCGTCCTTGCATTCTCCGCACTTGTTTGAACCTCTCCGCCCGTCTTTGCCCTTCTCCGCTCGTCTTTGCCCTTCTCCGCCCGTCTTTGCCCTTCTCCGCCCGTCTTTGCCCTTCTCCGCCCGTCTTTGCCCTTCTCCGCCCGTCTTTGCCCTTCTCCGCCCGTCTTTGCCCTTCTCCGCCCGTCTTTGCCCTTCTCCGCCCGTCTTTGCCCTTCTCCGCTCGTCTTTGCCCTTCTCCACCCGTCTTTGCCCTTCTCAGAATGTCTTTGCTCTTCTCCGACCGACTTTGCTCGTCTTTGCACTTCTCTGCCCGTCTTTGCATTCTCCGCTCTTCTTTCCCCTTCTCTGCCCGTCTTTGCCACTCTCCGGACGTCTTTGCAACTCTCCTATCATCCTTGCCACTATCCGCACTTCTTTGCCACTCTCTGCACTTCTTTGCCTTTTTCCACCCGTCTTTGCCCTTCTGCACCCGTCTTTGCTCTTCTTGGCATGTCTTTGCACTTCACTGCCTGTCTTTGCATTCTCCACACTTGTTTGCCCTTCTCCACCCGTCTCTGCACTTGTCAGCCCTTCTTAGCCATTGTCCGCCCATCTTATCACTTGTGCAACCGTCTTTGTCTTTGTCCAACCGTCTTGGCAATTTTCTGCCTTTCTTTGCCCTTCTCCGCCCGTCTTTGCCCTTCTCCGCCCGTCTTTGCCCTTCTCCGCCCATCTTTGCCCTTCTCCGCCCGTCTTTGCCCTTCTCCGCCCGTCTTTGCCCTTCTCCGCCCGTCTTTGCTCTTCTCCACTCGACTTTGCCCTTCTCCGTCTCTCTTTGCACTTCTCCGGTATTCTTGGGATTTCTCAGACTGTCCTTGCTCTTGTCTAAACCTCTTTGCCCTTCTCCGTCCGTCTTTGCCCTTCTCCGTCCGTCTTTGCCCTTCTCCGTCCGTCTTTGCCCTTCTCCGTCCGTCTTTGCCTTTCTCCGCTCGTCTTTGCCTTTCTCCGCTCGTCTTTGCCTTTCTCCGCTCGTCTTTGCCTTTCTCCGCCTGTCTTTCCCTTCTCCACCCGTCTTTGCCCTTCTCCGCCCGTCTTTGCCCTTCTCCCCCCGTCTTTGCCCTTCTCCCCCCGTCTTTGCCCTTCTCCGCTCGTCTTTGCCCTTCTCCGCTCGTCTTTGCCCTTCCCTGCCCGTCTTTACCCTTTTCTGTACGTCTATGCTCCTCTCCGCCCGACTGTGCTGTTCTATGCCCGTCTTTGTCCTTCTCCGACATTCTTTACATTTGTCTGCTTGTCTTTGCACTTGTCCGCCCGTCTTTGTACTTGTCTGACCGTCTTTTCAATTCTGTGCTCATCTTCAGACTTCTCCAACCCTCTTAGCCCTTCTCCGCCTGTCTTAGCCCTTCTCCGCCTGTCTTTGCCCTTCTCCGCCTGTCTTTGCCCTTCTCCGCCTGTCTTTGCCCTTCTCCGCCTGTCTTTGCCCTTCTCCGCCTGTCTTTGCCCTTCTCAGCCCGTCTTTGCCCTTGTCCGCCCGTCTTTGCCCTTCTCCGCCCGTCTTTGCACTTCTTCGGTACTCTCCGCAATTCTGCGATCGTCTTTGCTCTTCTCCGCCTGTCTTTGCCCTTGTCCGCCCGTCTTTGCACTTCTCCGCCCGTCTTTTCCCTTCTCCGCCCGTCTTTTCCCTTCTCCGCCCGTCTTTTCCCTTCTCCGCCCGTCTTTGCCACTCTCTGGACATCTTTGCAACTCTCCTATCTTCCTTGCCACTATCCGCACTTCTTTGCCACTCTCTGCACTTCTTTGCCTTTTTCCACCCGTCTTTGCCCTTCTGCACCCGTCTTTGCTCTTCTTGGCATGTCTTTGCACTTCACTGCCTGTCTTTGCATTCTCCGCACTTGTTTGCCCTTCTCCACCCGTCTTTGCACTTGTCAGCCCTTCTTAGCCATTGTCCGCCCATCTTATCACTTGTGCAACCGTCTTTGTCTTTGTCCAACCGTCTTGGCAATTTTCTGCCTTTCTTTGCCCTTCTCCGCCCGTCTTTGCCCTTCTCCGCCCGTCTTTGCCCTTCTCCGCCCGTCTTTGCCCTTCTCCGCCCGTCTTTGCCCTTCTCCGCCCGTCTTTGCCCTTGTCCGCCCATCTTTGCCCTTTGTCCGCCCGTCTTTGCCCTTTGTCCGCCCGTCTTTGCCCTTGTGCAACCTTCTTTGCCTTTGTCCGCCTGCCTTTGCTCTTCTCCGCCTGTCTTTGCCCTTCTCCGCCCGTCTTTCCCATTCTCTGCCCTTCTTTCCCCTTCTCTGCCCGTCTTTGCCACTCTCCAGACGTCTTTGCAACACTCCTCACTTCCTTGCCACTATCCGCACTTCTTTGCCACTCTCTGCAGTTCTTTGCCCTTTCCCACCCATCTTTCACTTGTGAGCCCGTCTCAGCCCTTCTGCGCCCGTCTTTGCTCTTCTTGGTACGTCTTTGCTCTTCTCTGCCCGTCTTTGCATTCTCCGCACTTGTTTACCCTTCTCCACCCGTCTTTGCCCTTCTCCGCTCGTCTTTGCCCTTCTCCGCTCGTCTTTGCCCTTCTCCCCCGTCTTTGTTCTTGTCCGCATGTTTCTGCCCTTGTCCGACCGTCTTTGCCCTTCTCCGCCTATCTTTGCACTTGTCAGCCCTTCTTAGCCGTTGTCCGCCCGCCTTATCACTTGTGCAACCGTCTTTGCCTTTGTCCGACCGTCTTGGCAATTGTCCGCCTTTCTTTGCCCTTCTGCGCCCGTCTTTGCCCTTCTGCGCCCGTCTTTGCCCTTCTGCGCCCGTCTTTGCCCTTTTACCCCGTCTTTGCACTTCTCCCCCCGTCTTCGACACTCTCCGCCCGTCTTTGCCCTTCTCTGCCCGTCTTTCGCTTCTGCGCCCGTCTTTGCCCTTCTCCGCCCTTTTTTGCTCTTCTCCGCCCGACTTTGCCCTTCTCCACCTCTCTTTGCCCTTCTCCGTTATTCACCACACTTCTCTGCCCGTTTTAGCCCTTCTCCACTCGTCTTTGCCCTTCTCTGCCCGTCTTTACCCTTTTCTGTACGTCTATGCTCTTCTCCGCCTGACTTAGCGTTTCTCCGCCAGTCTTTGCACTTCTCTGGTATTTCTGCACTTCTCTGTCCGTCTTTTCACTTCTCCTACTGTCTTTGCAATTCTCCGCCTGTCTTTGCCCTTCTCCGCCCGTCTTTGCCCTTGTCCGCCCGTCTTTGCCCTTGTCCGCCCGTCTTTGCCCTTGTCCGCCCGTCTTTGCCCTTGTCCGCCCGTCTTTGCCCTTCTCCAATACTCCGCAATTCTCCTACAGTTTTAGCGCTTCTCCACCCGTCTTTGCCCTTGTCCGCCCGTCTTTGCCCTTGTCCGCCCGTCTTTGCCCTTGTCCGCCCGTCTTTGCCTGCCTGTCTTTGCCCTTCTCTCGTATTTCTGCACTTCTCAGACTGTCTTTGCCCTTGTCAAAACCTCTTTGCACTTGTCCGCCCGACTTTGCCCTTCTCCCCCGTCTGTGTTCTTGTCTGCCCATTTTTGCCCTTCTCCAACCCTTTTTGCCCTTCTCCACCCATCTTTGCTCTTCTCCACCCGTCTTTGCCATTCTCTGGTACTCTCCACAATTCTCCGACCTACTTTGCCCTTCTCTGCCCGTCTTTGCCCTTCTCTGCCCGTCTTTGCCATTCTCCGCCCGTCTTTGCCCTTCTCCGCCCGTCTTTGCCCTTCTCCGCCCGTCTTTGCCCTTCTCCACCCGTCTTTGCCCTTCTCCGCCCGTCTTTGCCCTTCTCTGCCCGTCTTTGCCCTTCTCTGCCCGTCTTTGCCCTTCTCCGCCCGTCTTTGCTCTCATCCTCCCTTCTTTGCCCTCCTAGCGCCCGTCTTTGAATTCCTTTGCCCGTCTTTGCTCTCGTCTGCCCATATTTGCCTTCTCCGGCCAGGTTTGCCCTTCTCCGTCTGTCTGTGCCATTCTTCGGTATTCTCCATCCTTCTCTGCCCGTCTTTGCCCTTCTCTGTTATTCTCAGCACTTCTCCTCCCGTCTTTGCACTTCTTCCCCCGTCTTTGCCATTCTCCACCAGTCTTTGCCTTTCTCCCCTGGTCTTTGCACTTGTGAGCCCGTCTTTGCCCTTCTGCACCTGTCTTTGCTCTTCTTGGCATGTCTTTGCACTTCTCTGCCCCTCCTTGCATTCTCCGCACTTGTTTGCCCTTCTCCGCCCGACTTTGCCCTTCTCCGCCCGACTTTGCCCTTCTCCGCCCGACTTTGCCCTTCTCCGCCCGACTTTGCCCTTCTCCGCCCGACTTTGCCCTTCTATGCATCTCTTGTGTCTCCTCCAACTGACTTTGCGCTTCTCTGCTTGTCTTTGCATTCTCCGCAGTTGTTTGCACTTCTCCGCCCGACTGTTCCCTCTCCGCCCGTCTTTGCCCTTCTCCATACTCTCCACATTTCTCCGCCCGTCTTTGCCCTTCTCCTCCCGTCTTTGCCCTTCTCTGGTATTCTCCGCACTTCTCTGCCCGTCTTTGCCCCTGTCCAACCGTCTTTGCCCTTCTCCAGTACTCTCCGCACTTCTCTGACTGTCTTTTCACTTCACCGACCGTCTTTGCAATTCTCTGCCTGTCTTTGCAATTCTCTGCCTGTCTTTGCAATTCTCCGCCCGTCTTAGCCCTTCTCCTCCCATCTTTACCCTTCGCCGCCCGTCTTTACCCTTCTTTGCACTTCTCCGATATTCTCTGCCCTTCTCCACCTGTCTTTGCCGTTCTCTGCAGTTCTTTGCTCTTCTCCACCACTCATTGCCCTTCTCCCCTGTCTTTGCCCTTCTCCGCCCATCTTTGCCCTTCTCCGATATTCTCTGCTCTTCTCCGCCCATTTTTGATCTTCTTCGCCTGACTTTGAGGTTCTCCGCCCGACTTTGAGGTTCTCCCCTTTACTTAGCCCTTCTTTGCTCTTCTCCACTATTCTCCACCCTTCTTGACCCATCTTTGCCCATCTCCGCCCGTCTTTGCCCTTCTTTGCACTTGTGCGATATTCTCCGCCCATCTCCGCTCGTCTTTGCCCTTGTCTGCTCGTCTTTGCTCTTGTCCGCCCGTCTTTGCCCTTGTCCTCCCGTCTTTGCCCATCTTTGTACTTGTCCGATATACTCTACACTGCTCCGCCTGTCTTTGCCCTTCTCCGATATTCTCCGCCCTTCTCCGCTCGTCATTGCCATTCTCCAACCATTTTGCCCTTCTCCGCCCCTCTTTGCCTTTCTCCGCCCGTCTTTGCCTTTCTCCGCCCGTCTTTGCCCTTCTTCGATATTCTCCATCCTTCTCCTCCCATCTTTACAATTCTCCACCCGTCTTTGCCCCTCTTCACCTGTCTTTGCCCTTCTCCCCTTGTCTTTGCCCATCTTTGTACTTCTCTGATATTCTCTGCACTTCTCCGCCCGTCTTTGCTCTTCTCCGCCCGTCTTTGCTCTTCTCCGCCCGTCTTTGCCCTTCTTCGCCCGTCTTTGCCCTTCTCTGCCCGTCTTTGCCCTTCTCTGCCCGTCTTTGCCCTTCTCTGCCCGTCTTTGCCCTTCTCTGCCCGTCTTTGCCCTTCTCCGCCCGTCTCCACCTGTCTTTGCCGTTCTTCGCAGTTCATTGCTCTTCTCCAGCAGTCATTGTATATCTCCCCGGCCTTTGCCCTTCTCCACTCGTCTTTGCCCTTCTCCCCTCGTCTTTGCCCTTCTTTGCACTTCTCTGATACTCTCCGCCCTTCTCCTCCCATCTTTTCCCTTCTCCACCCGTCTTTGCCCTTCTCCTCCCATCTTTGCCCTTCTCCACCCACCTTTGCCCTTCTCTAACCTTCTTTGCCCTTCTCCAAACTTTTTTGCCCTTCTCCCCTTGTCTTTGCCCATCTTTGCACTTCTCCGATATTCTCGGCACTTCTCCGCCTGTCTTTGCCCTTCTCTGCCTGTCTTTGCCCTTCTCCACCCGTCTTTGCCTCTCTCCGTCCATCTTTGACTTTCCCCGCCCGTCTTTGCCCATCTTTGAACTTCTCCGATAATCTCCGCCCGTCTTTGCCCTTCTCCACCTTCTTTGCCCTTCTCCGCCTTTCTTCGCCCTTCTCCGCCTTTCTTCGCCCTTCTCCGCCCGTCTTTGCCCTTCTCCGCCCGTCTTTGCCCTTCCCCGCCCGTCTTTGCCCTTCCCCGCCCGTCTTTTCCTTTCCCTGCCCGTCTTTGCCCTTCTTTGATATTCTCCGTCCTTCTCCACCTTTCTTTGCCCTTCTCCAACCTTCTTTGCCCTTCTCCAACCTTCTTTGCCCTTCTCCAACCTTCTTTGCCCTTCTCCAACCTTCTTTGCCCTTCTTTGTACTTCTCCGATATTCTCCGCCCTTCTCCACCTGTCTTCACCGTTCTCCAAAGTTCTTTTCTCTTCTCCACCAGTCATTGCACTTCTCCCCCATCATTGCCCTTCTCTGCCTGTCTTTGCCTTCTCTGGCAGTCTTTGCTTTTCTCTGCCCGTCTTTGCTTTTCTCTGCCCATCTTTGCCCTTCTACGATATTCTCCGCCCTTCTCCGCCCATTTTTGCCCTTCTCCGCTCGACTTTGCCCTTCGCCGCCTGTCTTTGCCCTTCTTTGCACTTCTCCGATATTCTCTGCCCTGCTCTACCCGTTTTTTCCCTTCTCCCTTTGTCTTTGCCCATCTTTGCACTACTACGATATTCTCTGCCCTTCTCCGCCCATCTTTGCCCTTCTCCGCCCATCTTTGCCCTTCTCCGCCCATCACTGCCCTTCTCCGATATTCTCCGTCCTTCTCCTCCCGTTTTTTACCTTTGCCGCCTATCTTTGCCCTTCGCCGCCTATCTTTGCCCTTCGCCGCCTATCTTTGCTCTTCTTTGCACTCCTCCGATATTCTCTGCCCTTCTCTGCCCGTCTTTGCCCTTCTCCCCTTGTCTTTGCCCATCTTTGAACTTCTCCAATATTCTATGCCCTTTTCCCCCCTCTTTGCCCTTCTCCGCCCGTCTTTGCCCTTCTCCGATATTCTCCACACTTCTCCGCCCTTCTTTGCCCTTCTCCGCCCTTCTTTGCCCTTCTCCGCCCTTCTTTGCCCTTCTCCGCCCTTCTTTGCCCGTCTTTGCCCTTCTTTGCCCATCTTTGCATTTCTCCGATATTCTCTGCCCTTCTCCGCCCATCTTTTCCCTTCTCCCCTTGTCTTTACCGATCTTTGCACTTTTCTGATATTCTATGCTCTTCTCCACTCGTCTTTGCCCTTCTCCCCTTATCTTTGCCCATCTTTGCTCTTCTCTGGTATTCCCTGCCCTTCTCCGCCCGTCTTTGTGCTTCTCCGCCCGTCCTTGCCCTTCACTGCCCGTCCTTGCCCTTCTTTGCACTTCTCCGATATTCTCCACCCTTCTCCACTCATCTTTACCCATCTCCGCCCGTCTTTACCAATCTCCGTCCGTCTGTACCCATCTTTGCACTTGTCCGATATTCTCCACACTTCTCCATCCATCTTTGCCCTTCTCCGATATTCTCCACCCTTCTTCGCTCATCTTTGCCCTTCTCCAACCGTCTTTGCCCTTCTCTGCCCTTCTTTGCCCTTCTCTGCCCTTCTTTGCCCTTCTCCGCCTTTCTTTGTCCTTCTCCGCTCCCCTTTGCCCTTCTCCGATATTCTCCTCCTTTTTCCACTGGTCTTTGCCCTTCTCCTCCCGTTTTTGCCCTTCTCTGATCTTCTCCGACCTTCTTTGACCTTCTCCAAACTTCTCTGACCTTTTCTGATGTTCTTTGACCTTCTCCAAATTTCTCCTTCCTTCTCCAAATTTCTCCTTCCTTCTTTGACCTTCTCCGAACTTCTTTGACCTTCTCCGACTTTGTTTGATATTCTCTGAACGTCTTTGACTTCCTACCGCCTTCTTCGATCTTCTTTCACAGTCTCCGACATTCTTTGAACACCTCTGAACTTCTTCGACCTTTTCCGTAATTCTGCGAAATTCTCTGATGTTCTTTGACCTTCTCCGATCTTCTTTGATCTTGTCAGACCTTCTTTGACCTTCTCCGAACTTCTCCGACCTCTCCAACCACCTTTGACCTTCTCCGACTTTCTTTTACATTCTCTGACCTTCTCTGACCTTCTCAGAAATTGTCTGAATGTCTTTATACTTCTCCAAACTTCTCTGACCTTCTCCGACTTTCTTTGACTGTCTCAGACCTTCTCTGAACTTCTCCAACCTTCTTTTCCCTTCTCTAAACTTCTCCAATCTTCTCTGACCTTCATTGACCTTCTCTGACCTTCATTGACCTTCTCCGAACTTCTCCGACATTCTCCCAAGTTCTTTGCCCTTCTCCCACCTTCTATGCCTATCTCTGACCTTCATTGACATTCTCCGACCTTCTCTAAACTTCTTTGAACTTCTCCAACATTCTCCGACCTTCTCCGAACTTCTTTGACTTTCTCTGAACTTCTCTGAACTTCTTTGAACTTCTCCGCCCTTCTATGAACTTCTCCGACCTTCTCCGACCACTTTTGAACTTCTCTGACCTTCTTTGACCCTCTCCAATCTTCTCCGACCTTCTCCTACCTTCTTTGACCTTCTCTGAACTTCCTTTCCCTTCTCCGAAGTTCTTTGTCCTTCTTTGACATTCTCCGATCCTCTTTGACCTTCTCTGACCTTCTTTGACCCACTCCAACCTACCTCAAACTTATTTGATCTTCTCTGATATTCTCTGACCTTCTTTTACCTTCTCTGACCTTCTTTTACCTTCTCTGACCTTCTTTTACCTTCTACAACCTACTCCAGACTTATTTGATCTTCTCTGACCTTCTCTGACCTTCTTTCACCTTCTCTGACTCTCTTTGACCTTTTCTGACCTTCTTTGACCTTCTCCAACCTTCTCCAAACTTTTCCGACCTTCTTTGATCTTCTCTGACCTATTCCGACCTTCTCTGCCCTTCTTTAACCTTCTCTGACCTTCTTCGACCTTCTCTGACCTTCCTGGAATTTCTCTGGCCTTCCCCAACTTGCTTTCACCTTTTCTGATCTTCTCCAAAATTCTTTGACATTTTTTGACCTTCTCCCAAATTTTCCTACCTTCTCTGACCTTCTCCAACCTTCTCCAACCTTCTTTGACCTTCTCTGACCTTCTCCGACCATCTTTGACCTTCTCCGAACTTCTCCAATCTTCTCTGACCGTCTTTATACTTCTCCAACTTTCTTTGACCTTCTCCAAATTTCTCCGAATGCTTTGTCCTTCTGCGACCTTCTCCAAACTTCTCCGCCCTTCTCCGCCTTTCTTTGACCTTCTCTGACCTTCTTTGACCTTCTCTGACCTTTTACTTTCTCCGAATTTCTTTGAACTTCTCTGACCTTCTTTGACCTTCTCCGACCTTCTCTGATCTTCTCCGACCTGCTTTGACATTCCCCGACCTTCTTTGACCTTCTCTGAACTTCTTTGACCTTCTCCGATCTTCTTTTCCTTTATCTGACCTTCTCCGAACTTCTCCGACCTTCTTTGACATTCTCCGACATTCTCCAACCACCTTTGAACTTCTCTGAACTTCTCCGATCTTCTCCAACTATCTTTATCTTTCTCCAACCTTCTTTGACCTTCTCCGAGCTTCTTTGACCTTCTTTGACTTTCCCTGAACTTCTTTGACTTTCTCCAAACTTCTTTGAACTTCTCCGCCCTTCTGTGAGCTTCTCCGACCTTCTCCAACCACTTTTGAACTTCTCTGACTTTCTTTGAGCTTCTCTGACCTTCTTTGACCCTCTCCAAACTTCTCCGACCTTTTGACCTTCTCCGATCTTCCTTTTCCTTCTCCGTATTTCTTTGTCCTTCTTTGACATTCTCTGACCCTCTTTGACCTTCTCTGACCTACTCTGGACTTATTTGATCTTCTCCAACCTTCTCTGACTTTCTTTTACCTTCTCTGACACTCTTTGACCTTTTCTGACCTTCTTTGACCTTATCCAATCTTCTCCAAACTTTTCCGACATTCTTTGATCTTCTCTGTCCTTATTCAACCTTCTCTGACCTTCTTCGACCTTCTCTGACCTTCCTTGAATTTCTCTTGCCTTCTCCGACCTGCTTTCACCTTTTCCAACCTTCTTTGACCTTCTCTGAACTTCTTTGACTTTTTTTGACCTTCTCCGATATTTTCCTACCTTCTCCGATCTTCTCCGACCTTCTCCAAACTTTTTTGACCTTCTCCGACTTTGTCTGACCATCTTTGACCTTCTCCGATCTTCTCTGACCGTCTTTATACTTCTCCAACCTTCTCTGACCTTCTCCGACCTTCTTTGACTGTCTCTGACCTTCTCTGAACTTCTCCGACCTTCTCCCAAGTTCTTTGCCCTTCTCCCACCTTCTTTGCCTATCTCTGACCTTGTCTGAACTTCTCCGACCTTTTCCGAAATCCTTTGAACTTCTCCAACCTTCTTTGACCTTGCCTGAACTTCTTTGACCTTCTCCGACTTCCTTTGAACTTCTCCAAACTTCTCTGGTCTTGCAGACCTTCTTTGAAATTCTCCAAACTTCTCCGACCTTCTTTTACTTTCTCTGATCTTCTCTGCCCTTCTATGAACTTCTCCGACCACTTTTCACAGAATCACAGAATCACAGAATAACCAGGTTGGAAGAGACCCACCGGATCATCGAGTCCAACCGTTCCCATCAAACACTAAACCATATCCCTCAGCACCTCATACACCCGTGCCTTAAACACCTCCAGGGAAGGTGACTCAACCACCTCCCTGGGCAGCCTGTTCCAGTGCCAAATGACCCTTTCTGTGAAGAACTTTTTCCTAATGTCTAGCCTAAACCTCCCCTGGCGGAGCTTGAGGCCATTCCCTCTTGTCCTGTCCCTTGTCACTTGGGAGAAGAGGCTAGCACCCTCCTCTCTACAACCTCCTTTCATGTAGTTGGAGAGAGCAATGAGGTCTCCCCTCACCCTCCTCTTCTCCAGGCTAAACAACCTCAGCTCTCTCAGCCGCTCCCCATAAGGCCTGTTCTCCAGCCCTTTCACCAGCCTTGTTGCTCTTCTCTGGACTCTCTCCAGAGCCTCAACATCCTTCTTGTGGTGAGGGGCCCAGAACTGAACACAGTATTCGAGGAGCGGTCTCACCAGTGCCGACTACAGAGGGAGAACCTCCTCCCTGGACCTGCTGGTTACGCTGTTTCTGATACAAGCCAAAATGCCATTGGCCTTCTTGGCCACCTGGGCACACTGCTGGCTCATATTCAGTCGGTTGTCAACCAACACCCCCAGGTCCCTCTCCTCTAGGCAGCTTTCTAGACAGACTTCTCCTAGTCTGTAGCACTGCATAGGGTTGTTATGCCCCAAGTGCAGGACCCGGCATTTGGCCTTGTTAAACCTCATGCCATTGGACTCTGCCCAGTGGTCCAGCCTGTTCAGATCCCTTTGCAGAGCCTCCCGACCCTCCAGCAGATCGACACTTCCACCCAGCTTAGTGTCGTCCGCAAACTTGCTCAGGGTGCACTCGATGCCTTCATCCAGGTTATTGATAAAGACATCGAACAGGGCTGGACCCAGCACTGAGCCCTAGGGAACCCCACTTGTCACTGGCCTCCAGCTGGATTTCACACCATTTACCACCACTCTCTGGGCCCAGCCATCCAACCAGTTTTCAACCCAGGAGAGTGTGCGCCTGTCCAGGCCAGAGGCTGACAGTTTCTCAAGCAGAATGCTGTGAGAAACTGTGTCAAAGGCTTTGCTGAAGTCCAGGAAGACCACATCCACAGCCTTTCCCTCATCCAGCAGCCGAGTCACTTTGTCATAGAAGGCGATCAGGTTAGTCTGGCAAGACCTGCCTTTTGTGAACCCATGTTGACTGGGCCTGATCACCCAGTTCTCTTGCATGTGCTTCATGACAGCACTCAAGATCACCTGCTCCATGACTTTCCCTGGCACTGAGGTCAGACTGACAGGCCTGTAGTTTCCTGGGTCCTCCCTGCGGCCCTTTTTGTAGATGGGCACAACATCAGCCAGCCTCCAGTCCAGTGGGACTTCCCCAGTCTTCCAGGACTGTTGGAAGATGATGGAAAGGGGTTTGGCCAGCACATCCGCCAGCTCCTTCAGTACCCTAGGGTGAATCCCTTTTGAACTTCTCTGACTTTCTTTGAGCTTCTCTGACCTTCTTTGACCCACTCCAAACTTCTCCGACCTTCTCCTACCTTCTTTGACATTTTCCCATCTTCCTTTCCCTTCTCCGAATTTCTTTGTCCTTCTTTGACATTCTCCGACCCTCTTTGACCTTCTCTGACCTTCTCCGACCTACTCCAGACTTATTTGATCTTCTCCGACCTTCTCTGACCTTCTTTCACCTTCTCTGACACTCTTCGACCTTTTCTGACCTTCTTTGACCATCTCCAAACTTCTCTGAACTTTTCCGACCTTCTTTGATCTTCTCTGACCTATTCCAACCTTCTCCACCCTTCTTTGACCTTCTCTGACCTTCTTCGACCTTCTCTGACCTTCCTGGAATTTCTCTGGCCTCCTCCAACTTGCTTTCACCTTTTCCGACCTTCTCCGAACTTCTTTGACATTTTTTGACCTTCTCCCAAATTTTCCTACCTTCTCTGACCTTCTCCGACCTTCTTTGACCTTCTCTGACTTTCTCCGACCATCTTTGACCTTTTCCGAACTTCTCCAATCTTCTCTGACCATCTTTATACTTCTCCAACTTTCTTTGACCTTCTCTGACTTTCTCTGACCATCTTTGACCTTCTCCAAACTTCTCCTAATCCTTTGTCCTTCTGCGACCTTCTCCAAACTTCTCCGACCTTCTCCGACCTTCTCTGACCTTCTTTTACTTTCTCCGGCCTTCTTTGACCTTCTCCCGCCTTCCTTGACCTTCTCCGGCCTTCTTTTAACTTATCTGACCTTCTCCGACCTTCTTTGACTTCTCCCACCTTCTTTGACCTTCTTCGAACTTCTCTGAACTTCTCCAACCTTCTTTGACCTTCTCCAACCGTCTTTATCTTTCTCTGAGCTTCTTTGACCTTCTCCGAGCTTCTCCGACCTTCTCCGAGCTTCTCCATGCTTTTTTTACCTTCTCCAACCTTCTCCAAACTTCTTTTACTTTCTCCGACCTTCTCCACACTTTTTTGACATTCTCTGACCTTCTTCAAAATTCTTTTACCTTCTCCGACCATCTTTTACCTTCTTCGACCTTCTCCAATCTTCTCCAACCATCTTTATCTTTCTCCGACCCTCTTTGACCTTCTCCGAACACCTTTGAACTTCTCCGAACTTCACTGAACTTCTCCAAACTTCTTTGACCTTCTCTGACCTTCTCCGATCTTCTCCAACTGTCTTTATCTTTCTCCAAACTTCTTAGACCTTCTCCAACCTTCTGCGACTTCCTCCAAATTTCTTTTACTTTCTCCGACCTTCTCCACGCTTTTTTGACCTTCTCCAACCTTCTCCTAACTTCTCTGACATTCTCCAACCTTCTTCAAAATTCTTTGACCTTCTCCGAACTTCTCCAACCGTCTTTATCTTTCTCCAACCTTCTTTGACTTTCTCTGAGCTTCTTTGACCTTCTCCGAAATTCTCCGACCTTCTCTGAACTATTTTGAAATTCTCCAACCACCTTTGACCTTCTCTGACCTTCTTTGAACTTCTCCAACCTTCTTTGACATTCTCTGACCTTCTCCGACCTAATCTGACCTTCTCTGACCTACTCTTAACTTCTCCGACCTTCTCCAAAATTCTTTGAACTTCTTTTAACTTCTCCAAACTTCTTTGAACTTCTCCAACCTTCTCCGAAATTCTTTGCCCTTCTCTGACCTTCTTTGCCCTTCTCCCACCTTCTTCGCCCTTCATTTCCCTTGTCCGACCTTCTTTGTAGACCTTGTAGTTGTAGAGAGCAATGAGGTCTCCCCTCAGCCTCCACTTCTCCAGGCTAAACAACCCCAGGTTTCTGAGCCATTTCTCATAAAGCCATGTGTGTACATAAAAAAGAGCTGACTTGTTTTAGAGGAACTAGGAGCCCTACAGACAGACAGAGGATTATTCAAAAGAGCAAGGACTAGCACAAAAATTCAGAAATAGCAAGAGATGAAAAGGGGAGTGTCAAGATACAGAGTGAATGGAAAAAATAGAACAGCAACAGTGAGCAATACAAAGGGATAGAGAAAGAAAGAGAGATAGAAAGAGAAAGACAAGCAAGGCATTTGCAGGTGCAGAGAAAGAACAAACTACAAGGATCAAGCCAGTGAAATTGTGGGGGAACAGAACGAGGAACGCAGATTGGGACAAAGATGGAAAAGGAAAAAAAAAGTATGGGCAGAGAACAGATACTGAAGACTGGGGGGGGGGGGGGAAAGAGAGAAAAGAGCACAGAAAAATTAAAGAGTAGGGGTATAGCGATACCAGGGAACAGTAATTGTAGCAGCACGATAAATGAAAGGAACCAAAAAGTCCAGCTCTAAAATGTTTGTTACCTAGTTCCATCACTGTCACAACTAGCAATGTTGCAGTGACAACACGCATACTGTTATTTCTTGTAAGGATGCTTTCAGACATATAGTAGTGTTGTTCTAGCTGAGAATGTAAGGCAGAGTTAATAAAACACAGCTGCTCCCCAGGCACTATTTATACCTGTGAGGGCTTCACCACACCCCAGTCACAGGTGGTGGGCGGGAAGGCCCAGGGGGTATATAAGCCACAGGCCTTGCCTCTGGAGGTCATTTAGGTTGTGGTTTATCCTTGAGATTAGAGTTTTGCTGCTGTTTCCATTCATTGTAGCTTTTTAGGCAGATTAAGCTAGTTGGGTAAGTGGTGGTTTTTGGCTTTTTTAGTTTTTTTTTTCTTTTTGTTCTTCTAAAGAAGCAGAGGCGTCTGTTGGAGGTATGAGCTTTGGAAGAGTCCAGGCGAAGCAGCACATACAGGTGTAACTATGGGGCTTTTTGGTCAGTAATTTTTGATTGGGTGTTGGAGGGGGCAAGATGTTTTTGATTTCCTTCTTCTTTTTTTTTTTTTCTGGGTGCTTTGCCTCAAGTTTTTGGTTATGGGATGATTTGTTGTTGTTCCTCATTCTGTGTGGCATAATGTATTGGCCCTAGGGGCTCTGCAGTTTGTAATGGGCACCTTGTGGGTGATAATAATCTGGAATGAAGTTTGTTGGCCTAGGGTAGGAAGTAGAGTCTGTGGGTTGGTGGAAGATAGAAGGGGCCAGGGGAGCCCTGGGAAGGGCTCAGGAGCACAGCTCCCAAGGAACAGCAACACAGAAGGGTCAGGGGGGTTATAATATAGGGCAGGTGCTGTTAAGAAGGAGCCGGGTTCCTTCTCTGATACTTCAGGGGTAGAAAAGGGCTTTAATGGTTTGGGGAAAGGGAGATGGGTTCATCAGTCTTTCTTGGGTCAGTTTGGTGGTCAGATGCAAGTGCCGTTCAGGTGTCTGTTGTTCTAGTCTCTCTGTAGCCAATGAGGTAATGATGAGGTTGAGACACAAGTTGAAAATTATTAGTTACCCTAAGAAATGTCATCTCTAGGGCTTAGAGATCTCTGCTCCCTTATACCTTCTACTTATTGTGTTCCTCAACTAACTTCTTTGCATCCATCCTGTCTCCATCCATCTGAATGTCCAGAGAAGAGTAATGTAGCTGGTGAGGGGGCTGGTGAACAAGCCTTATGAGGAGCGGCTGAGAGAGCTGGGGGTGTTTAGCCTGGAGAAGAGGAGGCTGAGGGGAGACCTCATTGCTCTCTGCAACTACCTGAAAGGAGGTTGTGGAGGGGAGGGAGCTGGCCTCTTCTCCCAAGGGACAGGGGACAGGACAAGAGGGAATAGCCTCAAGCTCTGCCAGGGAAGCTTCAGGCAGTACACCAGGAAAAAATATTTCACTGAAAGGGTTATTGGGGATGGGCAAAGGCTGCCCAAGGAGGTGGTAGAGTCACCTTCCCTGGAGGTGTTTAAAGGATGGGTGGATGAGATGGTGAGGGGCATTATTTAGTGATTGATAGGAATGGGTGGACTCAATGATCCAATGGGTCTTTTCCAACCTGGTGATCCTATGAATATCAGAGACCTTGCTACTTAAAGGTATGGACTCGCTGCCTATCTACAGTGCAGGATTCTGCTGCTTGTTTCCCTTGCATTTCTCAGGGAAGAGATTGGATATTGTTTTGGCTCATAACAGTTAGCAGCTGAGAAACTCTTTTTCATCTGGTGTGTGGGCACGCAAGCCTCCCTTATTTAGTAGAGTTTTGGATTTTTCCTGAACTTGCCAGTGAGGTTTGCTCTGTTATTGCTTACAGCGGTTGTTACCTTGTCCCTGTTATCCATTGTGTTTTTTTACGGTCATTGAGTTTCCAATTTAGGTCTTAGAGTAGTCAATCCCACTGTTGCAAGTTTTTCATTGGCTGACTGCCTCTGTAATTCCAGTCTCCTTTGCTGTGTGGTGAGTGTCCTGTGTTTTTATGTCTTCTGTGTTAATAATCGTTACTGGGTTTTGATAAGAATATTTTTTTCAAGTTCTTCTTGTTCACTCCTCCGACTAAAGTTTGGTTACTTCCTAAAATGTGGATTTCCGTGGCTCATCTTTCTTTTGTCCTGGGTATCACCACTACTGGTCCTACAACTTAAGTGGTGAGGAGGAGAGGAGAGGTAAGCAGAGGGCACAGAATTTTGGGGTGCCGGTGAGGTAGTCAGGTTTATTCTCATCATTGTGGGGCTGATGGTGAGGAGGAAGTTGAGTATGTCTAGAAGTGCAAAGTGTTCTTTGGCAACATAGTATTTACTTTTGGTTTGGCAGGCACTGTGTGGGCCACCTTGGGAATGGGAAGAGCATTTGAGGTGAGCTGGGTAGTAGGGAGAAGGAGCATGGGGCAGACTTCTCACAGGTGTGAGAGTAATTCTCTGAATTTAATTACCCTGGGTGATAACAGCTGCAGCATCTGACAGAAGAACTGCTGTGGAGCAAGTGAGTGGAAGGACATGGCAGTTAGGCAGAACAAGTTGTCATGTAAGGTGATGACATTGATCAGTGCAATGCTGGCTGTTGGCACTATTTTAGTTTTCTTGTAGATTGCAAAGTGGATTCTGGCAACTGTAGGATCATTCCAGGAAGCTGATGTTCTTAGAGTTTTTTTCTCCTGAGGAAGCCTTCTGGTGGTCTGAAAGCTAAGTTGAGGGACGGGGGCAGGGGTGGGGTATGACAGAGGGGAGAAGGCTGGGGATGGCAGGGAGGAGTTTTAAAAGTAGCCTAGGGGAGAGGGCTGTGCGGGAAGTGTCCCCTTTGGGCAGGGAGAGCTGGAGGGTGTTACTTCTCAGCCCAACGCTAGCACATTCCAGGCAGGGCCGTTCCAGCTTGTCTGTGCTGTGTGCTTTATATTCTGTTTCTCTTTTACGTTTCTTAAGCCTTGATGTCCCCTTTGCTTTAAAGGAATGCAGCATATGACTTGAGCAGCATCTCGAGGGTCTTGAATGCCTGTACTCATGGGTACAATACCAATTAGGCACTGTTCTTCTTGCATCATAACCTAAGTGTGGATTGGCTTCACATTTTCAAAGTTTCTAGTTAGCCATCTTTTCCCGTGGCCTTGCAGCCTGTGTTGGTGGCCACAATCGCTAGTCATATATTTTCAAGGATCCCTGTTGACCTGAGACTTCTTCCATGCATCTTGTGCCTTTAGTCATTTAAAAGGTGATCCTTTCACGTACATCCTCCTGGTTTTGGCCACATCCCGTTGTAATGAGGGATCCTTTACAGCATGCCGGACATGCCTCGAGCACCATATCTAGGGTCCTGAATGCTCATACTCATCAATGCACTGTTGATTGGGCACTGCTTTTCGTGCATCGTGCTCCTGAAGCCGGGATCGTTCTCGTGTAGAGAGGTTTTGTAGATGCTCTGTGGTCCACTTTTAGAATGCAAAGAGCAGTTGAGGTGAACAGGGGAGTAGAGAGATGGAACATGGGACTGATTTCTCAGAAGCGCAATAGTAAATTTTCTGTCTGTCTACCTGAAGTGCCCCAGGTGATGATGACTGCAGCATCCAATGTTTGAATTGGCATCAAATAGGTGAGTAGAATGCCTTGGCAGTTTTGCAGTGGGTGTAGTACAAGATGTTGGCAGTGAGCAGTGTGATGCTGACTTGGCACTGTGTTTTCTGTATGTTTTGTTTTTTGGTTTTTTTTGCAGATTATTGTCCAGGACAATGTGAGAGTGCAGGATTTTTCCAGATAGTTGATGCAGTTTGGGTTTTTTCTGCCAAGGATATCTTCAGGCCCTCGGTCCTCAGAAAGTTAAGGGGGCTGTGGTTTTGGTCCGGGAAGAGGGCAGAATGTTGAGAATGGCAGGGAAGGGATTTAGCATAGGGTAGAGGGTTGTGCAGGAAGAGTGCACCTTGTTACACGTTTGGAGAGGGGTTTAATTTTCAGCCCCAAGCTAGCGTGTACCAGGCAGGGCAGTTCCAGCCTATATCTGTCTTGTTGTTTAGATTGTGTAGACTCTGCTGTGTCTTAAATCTTCTGCAGGTCTTGATGTCATCTTTGCATTTGATCCACGTGTCATCTCTAGACTCTTGGATGTCTGTTCTTAGTAAGGTGCTGATCAGGCGCTGCTTTTCTTGCATTGTGATCTTCATGTACAGATAGGTCTTGCATTTTGGCAATTTCTGGTCAGTTGCCTATTGCGTAGGCATCACAGGACACATTAGCATCCTCGGCCCTTATTGTTCCATATTCTTAAATCCCTGTTCTGGCACTTCCTCCATACGTACTCTGTTTTGAGGTGTTTAAGAAGGGCTCACCCTTGCATCCTTCTAGTTGTGGCTATGGCTCTTAAAGGGGCCATAGTCTTCCATTTTTCAAGGGCTGACATAATCTTTCTTGCAGCTCCCTACATCTTGTTGCCCAATGCCAGCCCTCTTTTGAGAGTCATTCTTACCAAGTTTCCTTTTTGTTTCTGCATCCTGTCATTGGTTTTCTGTGCAGACAGTCAGTCTGTGCACATTTGCACATTTGAATCTGGCTGGAGCTGCTCTGCCTGAGCTAAGGAATCGGTAGTTAGCAGAAGAATAGCAGTGAAATTCTATCTTTACATATACCCGTCTAGTTAGGCTTTGAAGGGCGAGTTGATACGGTGCATTCCAGAGCAAGTAGCCATAGATACATGGGGTGAGGAGAATCATTTTTGGTCGGTTATGCAGCCACAGAGGGAATGACCAAAGCCATCTCAGATATAACGTTGGAGTGTCAGTAGAGCAGTTTAAATTCTTGGGGCAATAAATCTGGTGTGTATGGTTGTTAAGATTTGATTTTATCTTTTTTTTTTTCTGCCTGGCTGTTGTGTGAAGAAGGGTTGGTATTCCTGAATCAAAACAGTGTGTGGAATTGTTTAGTTACTATCGAGTCTGGGGGTAAGTTATTGAATGTTGAGTTCCACAGGTGCAGAGGCATCGGGTCTGGCAGCAAGGGGTGACAATTGAACTGGGGGTAGATTCCCATAGCCAGGTGGGTTGGCTGCCGAGTCAACAGTTAGATATGACTTGTACCTACATTACCTACAAACGCCAGCTAGTAATTTTGTTTGGCTTTTACTTTTTGTCTTTCAAGATGCAATGAGCATCGTTGTCATTTATGATGTTTGTGTCATCTGTGTCTATTGTGACATCATTGTTATATATGGTGTGTGTCGTGTGTGTCTATTTTGACATCATTGTCATTTAAAACGTCTGTGTCGTGTTTGTTGTCTTTGTCTACTGAGAAATCATTGTCATTTATAATGTTTTTGTCTTCTGTGTCGTTTCTGTCGTCTGTGTCTATAGTGACATTATTTTCGTTCATAATGTATGTCTCTGTAGTAACATCATTTTCATTAATAATGTCTGTGTCGTTTGTGTCGTCTTTGTATATTGTGACATCATTGTCATAAATAATGTCTGTATTGTTTGTGTCTATTTTGACAACGTTGTCATTTATAATGTCTGTGTCTTCTGTATCATCTTGGTCTACTGAGGTATCTTTTTCATTTATAATATCTGTGTCATCTGTGTCCATTGTGACATCGATATTTAAAAGCGTCTGTGTCATCTGTGTCTATCGTGACATCATTGTCATTTGTAATGTCAGTGTCTTCAGTGTCGTCTGTCTATTGTGACTTCGTCATTTATCATGTTTTTGTCATCTGTCTCGTCTGTGTCGTCTGTTTGTATTGGGACTTCATTGTCTTTTATAACAACTCTGCCGTCTGTGTCGTCGCTGTCTTTTATGACATAAGTGTAATTTATAATATCTGTGTCGTTTGTATCGTCGGAGTCTATTGTGAAATCATTGTCATTTATAATGTCTCTCTTGTCTTTTACAACTGTGTCATCTGTGCTGTCTGTGTCTATTGTGACATCCTTGTCGTATATATCTGTGTCGTCTGTGTCTATTATGACATCATTTTCATTTATAATGTCTTTGTTGTCTCTGTCGACTCTGTCACCTGTGTCTATTGTGACATCATTATCATTTACACTGTATGTGTCGTGTGTGTCGCCTGTGTCTATTGTGACATCATTGTCATCTGTGTCGTCTGTATCGTTTGTGTCTTCTGTGTCTATTGTGACATCATTTTCATTTATAACGTCTGTGTCTTCTGAGTTATCTGTGTTGTCTGTGTCCTTTGTGTCGTCTCTGGCATCTGTGTCTATTTTGAAATCATTGTCATTTATAATGTCTGTTTTTTCTGTGTATATTGTGACATCATTGTCTCTAAAAATGTCTGTCGTGTCTGTATCTTCTGTGTATATTGTTACATAATTTTCATTAATAATGTCTTTGCCGTCTCTGTCATCTGTGTATATTGTGACGTCATTGTCATTTTTTATGTGTGTCTTCATTGTCGTCTGTGTCTATTGTGACATCATTTTTATTTATAATGTCTGTTTCCTCTGTGTCTATTTTGACATCATTGCAATTTATAATGTCTGGGTCGTCTGTGTCATCTTTGTTTATTGTGAACATCATTTTCATTTATAATATCTGTGTCGTCTGTGTTTATTGTGACATCATTTTCGTTTATAAAGTCTTTGTCGTCTGTGTCGTCTTTTTCATCTGTTTTTATTGTGGTATCATTTTCCTTTATAACATCTATGTCCTCTGTGGCCTCTGTGATGTCTGTGTTTATTTTGAAATCCATGTCATTTATAATGTCTGTGTCCTCTGTGACTTCTGTGTCTATTGTGACATCCATGTCACTTATAATGTCTGTTGTCTGTGTCTATTGTTACATAATTGTCATTTATAATGTCTTTGCCGTCTCTGTCGTCTTTGTATATTGTGACATCATTGTCAGTTTTAATGTGTGTCTTCTGTGTTGTCTGTGTCTATTGTGACATCATTGTCATTTATCATGTCTGTGTCGTTTCTGTCTTCTGTGTCTGTCATCTGTGTCTATTGTGACTTCATTGTCATTCATAATCTCTATGTCTTCTTTTTTTCTGTGTCGATTGTGTCGTCTTTTTTGTCTGTGTTTATTGTGACATCGTTGTAATTTATACCGTCTGTGTTGTCTGAGTCATCTGTGTTATCTGAGGCGTCTGTGGCATCTGAGGCGTCTGTTGCTTCTGTGTCTATTTTGAAATAATTGTCATTTATAATATCTGTGTCGTTTGTTTTGTCGGTGTCTATTGTGATTTCATTGTCATTAAAAATGTCAGTGTTGTTGGTGTCATCTGTGTCTACTGTGACATCATTGTCTTTTATAGTGTCTGTGTAGTCTGTGTCCTCTGTCTTCTGTGACATCCTTGTCATTTATACAGTCTGTGTTGTCTGTGTCTATTGTGACATCATTTTAATTTATAATGTCTGTGTCGTCTGTCTCGTCTGTGTGGTCTGTGTTTACTTTGACATATTTTTCATGTATAATGTCTAAGTAGTCTGTTTTGTCTGTGTCGTCTGTGTCTTTTGTGACATCATTGTCATTTATAATGTCTTTTTTATCTGTGTCGTCTGTGTATGTTGTGATATCATTGTCATTAATAATATCTGTGTCGTCGGTATGGTCTGAGTCATCTGTGTCTATTGTGAAAACATTGTCATTTATGTCGTCTGTGTCATCTGTGTTGTCTGTGTCTTCTGTATCTATTTTGGCATCTTTTTCATTTATAATGTGGGCGTCTTCTTTGTCGTCTGTATAGTCTGGGTCGTCTGTGACCTCTGTTTCTGTTGTGACATCATTGTCATTTGTAATGTCTCTGTCGTCTGTGTTGTCTGTCTATTGTGACATTATTGTCATTAATAATATCTGTGTTGTCTCTGTCGTCTGTATCTATTGTAACATCATTGTCATTTATAAAGTCTGTCATCTGTGTATGATTTGACATCATTGTCATTTATGTCTGTGTCGTCTCTTTATATTGTGACATCATTTTCATTTATAATGTGTGTCTTCTGTGTCGTCTGTGTGTATTTTGAAACAATTTTCATGTATAATGTCTGTGTCATCTTTGCCTACTTTGACATCATTGTCATTTTAATGTCTGTGTAGTCTGTGTCATCTGTGTCGTCTGTGTCTCTTGTGATGTCATTGTCATTAATGAAGATTGTGTAGTATGTGTCATCTGTGTGTATTGTGACATCATTATCATTTATACTCTCTGTTTCATCTGTGTCTTTTGTGACATCATTTTAATTTATAATGTCTGTGTCGTCTTTCTCGTCTGTGTGGTCTGTGTCTATTGCTACATATTTTTCATTTATAATACGTGTGTCTGTGTCATCAGAGTCTATTATGATATCATAGAAGACAGACATTATAAATGACTGTGTCATCTTTGTCATCTGTGTATATTGTGACATAATTGTCAATTATAATGTCTGTATCGTCTGTGTCTATTGTGACATCATTGTCATTTATAATGTCGTTGTCATCTGTGTCATCTCCGTCTATTGTGAAATCTTTGTCATTTATGATGTCTTTTTCATCTGTGTAGTCTGTGTCTATTGTGATATCAGTGTCACTTATAATGTCTCTGTCATCTGCCGTCTGTATTTTCTGTGTCGTCTCTGTTGTCTGTGTCTATTGTGAAATCATCGTCATTTATAATGACTGTGTCGTCTTTTTCGTCTTTGTCTATTTTGACATAATTTTCATTTATAACATCTGTTGTTTATGTCTATTGTGACATCATATTCATTTGTAGGGTCTGTGTCCTCTGTGTCATCTGTGTCTATTGTGAAATCATTGCCATTTATAATGTCTGTGTCTTCTGTGTCGTCTCTGTCTACCTTGATAAAATTTTATGTTATAACATCTGTGTTGTCTGTATCTATTGTGACACAATTGTCATTTATAATGTCTGTGTCGTCTCTCTCTATTGTGACATCATTGTAATTTATATTGTCTGTGTCCTCTGTCTTGTCTTGGTCTATTGTGACATCACTTCCATTTATAGTATCTGTGTTGTCTGTTTCCTCTGAATTGTCTCTGTCGTCTGAGTCTATTGTGACATACTTGTCATTTATATTGTCTGTGTCGTCTGTGTCTCTTTTGACATCATTGTCATTTATAATGTCTTTATCTTTTGTGTCGTCTGCGTTTATTGTGACATCATTGTCATTTATAATGTCTGTGTGGTCTGTGTCATCTGTGTCGCCTGTGTCGTCTGTGTGTATTGTGACATCATTGTCATTTATATTGTCTGTTTCGTCTGTCTTGTCTGGGTCTATTGTAATATCACTGCCATTTATAATATCTGTGTCGTCTGTTTTCCCTCTATTGTCTCTGTCGTCTGAGTCTATTTTGACATCCTTGTCATTTATAATATATGTGTCTTCTGTGTCGTCTGTGTCTATTGTGACATCATTGTCATTTATAATGTCTATGTCATCTGTGTCTATTGTGATGACATTGTCATTTATACTGACTCTCTAATCTGTGTCTATTGTGACATCTTTTTCATTTTTAATGTCTGTGTCGTCTGTGTCTATTGTGAAATCTTCTGCGTCGTCTCTGTCTATTGTGACATAATTGAAATTTATATCTCTGTCGTCTGTGTCATCTGAATCGTCTGTCTATTGTGATATAGTTTTCATTTGTAATGTCTTTGTCATCTGTGTCTATTGTGACATCATTGTCATTTGTAATGTATGTGTCGTCTGTGACGTCTGTTTCTATTGTGATAAATTATTCTTTAACAATGACTTTCTTGCATATCTCATCTCTGTCCTCTGTGTCGTCTGTGTCTAGTGTGACATCATTGTCTTTTATAATGTCTGTGTCCTCTGTTTCTCTTGTGACATCATTGTCATTTATAATGTCCCTGTCATTTGTGTGTGTTGTGACATCATTGTCATTTAAGTAAGGGAAGCAGGATGCATGTAATTCCTATACCATTGGTTTTATAGTTTATATTTTTTTTTGAATTGATGGCCTCCACATGCCCTATGAACATGCCATGATTATTTTTCTGATCTTACGCATTTATATATCAGATATATTTTTCTCAGTTTTTGAGACAAAAAAGGCGGGAAAGAAAAGGAAACGAATAAATGAAAATATTTAAACACACTCTGGGTGCCTTAACTGCCAACTTTAAAGGTTGGGCTTGATGACCCGGTGGGTCTCTTCAGACCTGGTTATTCTATGATTCTATGATTTATAAAGTCTGTGTCTTCTGTGTGGTCTCTGGTGTGTGTTTATTTTGGCATCATTTTCATTTATAATATCTGTGTCGTCTGTGTCATCTGTATCGTCTGTGACATCTGTGTCTTATGTGACATGGATTTCATTTATAACATCTGTTTCGTCTTTGTCGTCTGTGTGTATTTTGACATCATTTTCATTTATAATGTCTGTGTCGTCTGTGTTGTCTCTGACGTCTGTGTCTATTGTGACATCAATGTCATTAATAATAAATGTGTGTATGTGTTGTCTCTGTCTATTGTGACATCATGGTCATTTATAATGTCTATGTTGCATGTCTCGTCACTGACCTCTGTGTCGTCTGTGTCGTCTGTGTCTATTGTGACAACATTGTCATTTATAAGGTATTTGTCGTCTTTGTCGTCTGTGTCTATTTTGACATAATTGTCATTTATATTGTCTGTTAAGTCTGTGTCTATTGTGACATCATTTTCATTTTTAGAGTCTGTGTTGTGGGTGTCGTCTTTGTCTATTGTGACATCATGGTCATTTATAATAGGAGTGTCACATGTGTCATCTGTGTTGTCTGTGTCTAGTGTGACATCATTTTCATTTATAATGTCTTTGTCCACTGTGTCGTCTATGTCGTCTCACGTCTGTGTATAGTGACATCATTGTCATTTATAATGTCTGTGTCGTTTGTGTTGTCTGTGTCATCTGTGATGTCTGTGTCTATTGTGATATCATTGTAATTTATAATGTCTTTGTCGTCTGTGTCATCTGTGTTGTCTGTGTCTATTGTGACATCATTTTCATTTATAATGTCTTTGTTGTCTGTGTCGTCAGTTCCCATTGTGACATCATTGTCGTAAATTATGTCTCTGTCGTCTGTGTATTCTATGTCATCAATGTCTATTTTGACATCATTGTCATTTATAATATCTGTGTCGTCTGTTTCTATTGTGACATCATTGTCTTTATAATGTCTTTGTCGTCTGTGTCCTCTTGTCGTCTATGTAGTCTGTGTCATCTGTGTCTATTGTGACATCATTATCGTTTATAATGCCTTTGTTGCATCTGTCGTCTGTCCTCTGTGTTGTCTGTCATCTGTGTATATTGTGACATCATTGTAATTTCTAATGTCTTATTCGTCTGTGTCGTGTATGTCATCTGTGTCTATTGTGAGATAATTTTCATTTATAATGTCTGTCTTCTGTGTCTATTGTTACATCATTGTAGTTTATTATTTCTTCGTCATCTGTGTCGTCTGTGTGCTCTGTGTCGTCTGCGTCTGTGGTGACATCATTGTCATTTATATTTTCTGTGTTGTCTGTGGTATCTGTGTCTATTGTGACATCATTGTCATTTATAATGTCTGTGTCATCTGTGTCTGTTGTGACATCATTGTCTTTTAAGTAAGGGAAGCAGGATGCATGTAAGTCCTATACCTTTGATTTTATAGTAGATATTTTTGTCTGTTTGATGGCCTCCACATGCCCTGTGAAAATGCCATAATTATTTATCTGATCTTGCGCGTTTATGTATCAGATATATTTTTCTCAGTTGTTGAGAGAAAAAAGGGGGAAAGAAAAGGAAACGAGTAAATGAAAATATTTAAACACACTCTGCGTTCCTTAACTGCCAACTTTCAAGGTTGGGCTCGATGACCCGGTGGTCCTCTTCCAACCAGGTTATTCTATGATTCTATGATTTATAATGTCTGTGTCGTCTCTGTGGTCTCTTGTCTGTGTCTATATTAATATCATTTTCATTTATAACATCTGTGTCGTCTGTGTCGTCTATGTGTATTGTGACATCATTTTCATTTCTAATGTCTGTGTCGTCACTGTCATCTTTGTCATTAATGTCATCTCTCATATGTGTTTATTGTGACTTCATTTTCATTTATAATGTCTATGTAGTCTGTGTCGTCTCTGTCTATTTTGACATCTTTGTCGTTTCTAACGTCTGTGTCGTCTGTGTCTATTCTGACATCATTTTCATTTCTAGTGTCTGTGCCGTCTGTGTCATCTGTGTCTATTGTGACCTCATTTTCATTTATTATGTCCATGTCATGTGTTATCTGTCGTTTGTGTTTATTGTGACATCGTTTTCATTTATATGGCTTTGTTGCATCTGTCGTCTCTGTCCTCTTTGTTGTCTCTGTCATTTTTGTCTATTGTGACATCATTGTCATTTATAATGTCTTTGTCTTTTGTGTCGTCTCTGTCACCTGTTTCATCTGCGTATATTGTGACATCATTGTCATTTATAATGTCTGTCTTCCGTGTCGTCTATCTCGTTTCTCGTCTGTGTCTATTGTGATATCATTGTCACTTATAATGTCTGTGTCCTCTGTGTCTGTTGTGACATCATTGTCATTTATAAAGTCTGTGTGATGTGTGTCGTCTGTGTCTATTCTGACATCATTGTCATTTATAATGTCCGTGTTGTCTGTGTCTATTGTGACATCATTGTCATTATAATTTCTGTGTCGTCTTTGTCTTCTGCTTCATCTCTCGTCTGTGTCTATTGTGACATCATTTTCATTAATAATTCTTTGTCGTCTATGTCGTCTGCGTCATCAGTGTCTATTGTGACATCATTGTCATAAATAATGCGTCAGTCTTCTGTGTATTCTCTGTCGTCTGTCTACTGTGACATCACTGTCATTTATAATGTTTTGACGTCTGTGTCTTCTGTGTCATCTGTGTCTGTTGTGACATCTTTGTCATTTATAAAGTCTGTATCTTCTGTGCCATCTGTGTCTATTTTGACATCATTTTGATTTAAAATGTCTGTGTCCTCGGTGTCATCTGTATCGCCTGTGTGGTCTTTGACATCTGTGTCTATTGTTACATCAGTGTAATTTATAATGTCTGAGTTGTCTGGGTCGTCTCTGTCTATTGAGACATCATTGTCATATAAAATATCTGTGTCATGTGTTGTCTGTGACATCTGTATCTATTGTGACATCATTGTCATTTATAATGTCTGTCGTGTGTGTCTATTGTGACATCGTTGTCATTTATAATGCCTGTGTCTTTTTGTCATCTGTGTCGTCTGTGTCGTTTGTGTATATTGTCACATATTTTCATTTATAATGTCTTGTTGTATGTGTCGTCTGTGTCTATTGTGACACATTGTCTTTTAAAATGACAGTGTCGTCTGTGTGTATTTTGACATAATTATCATGTACAATGTCTGTCGTCAGTGTTGTCTGTGTCTATTGTGACATCATATTCATTTACAATGTCTGTGTCATCTGTATCGTCTGTGTCTATTGTGACATCGTTGTCATTTATAATGTCAGTGTTTTCTGTGTAGTCTGTCGTCGGTGTCTGTGTCTATTTTGATATCATTGTCATTTATAATGTCTGAGTTGCATGTGTCGTCTGTGTGTATCGAAACATCGTTGTCATTTATAATGTCTGTGTCGTCTGTGTCTATTGTGACATCATTGTCATTTAAAATCTCTGTGTAGTCCATGCTGTCTGTGTTGTCTGTCTATTCAGACGGCATTTTCATTTATTATGTCTGTGTCCTCTGTGTCTGTTATGACATAATTTTAATTTACAGTGTCTGTGTTGTCTCTGTTTTCTATGTTGCCTGTGTCTATTGTGAAATCATTTACATTTATAATGTCTGTGTTTTCTGTGTAGTCTGTGTAATCTCTGTCTGTTGTGGCATCATTGTCATTTATAATGTCTGAGTCTTCTGTGTTGTCTACGTCTATTCAGACGGCATTTTCATTTATAATGTCTGTGTTGTCTATGTCGTCTGTGTCTGTTGTGATATCATTGTCATTTATAATGTCACAGAATCACCAGGTTGGAAGAGACCCACCGGATCATCAAGTCCAACCATTCCTATCGAACACTAAACCATATCCCTCAGCACCTCATCCACCCTTACCTTAAACACCTCCAGGGAAGGTGACTCAACCACCTCCCTGGGCAGCCTGTTCCAGTGCCCAATGACCCTTTCTGTGAAGAACTTTTTCCTAACGTCTAGCCTAAACCTCCCCTGGCGGAGCTTTAGGCTATTCCCTCTTGTCCTGTCCCCTGTCACATGGAAGAAGAGGCCAGCGGCCAGCACCCTCCTCTCCACAACCTCCTTTCAGGTAGTTGCAGAGAGCAATGAGGTCACCCCTCAGCCTCCTGTTCTCCAGGCTAAACAACCCCAGCTCTCTTAGCCGCTCCTCATAAGGCCTGTTCTCCAGCCCCTTCACCAGCTTTGTTGCTCTTCTCTGGACCTGTTCCAGAGCCTCAACACCCTTCTTGTGGTGAGGGGCCCAGAACTGAACACAGGATTCAAGGAGCGGTCTCACCAGTGCCGAGTACAGAGGGAGGATAACCTCCCTGGACCTGCTGGCCACACCATTTCTGATACAAGCTAAGATGCCATTGGCCTTTTTGGCCAATGTCTATGTTGTTTGTGCCGTCTGTGTGTATTGTGATATCATTGTCATTTATAATGTCTGTCTTCTGTGTCGAATGCGACATCATTGTCATTTATTATGTCTGTCGTCTGTGTCGTCTGTCTAGTCTGTGTCTATTGTGACATCATTGTAGTCTATAGTGTCTGTGTTGTCTGTGTCGTCTATGTCTGATATGACATCACTGTCATTAATAATGTCTGTGTAATCTGTGTCGTCTCTGTTTATTGTGACATCAGTGTCATGTATAATGTCTGTGTCGTCTGTGTCTACTGTGAAATCATTGTCATTTATAATGTCTGTGTCGTGTGTGTCGTCTCTGTCTACTGTGAAACCATTTTCATTTATAATGGTTTTGTCTTCTGTGTCATTTCTGTCGTCTGTGTCTATAGTGACATTATTTTCATTAATAATGTCTGTGTCGTTTGTATGGTCTTTGTATATTCTGACATCATTGTCATTTATAATGTCTGTATTGTTTGTGTCTATTTTGACAACGTTGTCATTTATAATGTCTGTGTCTTCTGCATCGTCTGTGTCTACTGAGATATCATTTTCATTTATAATATCTGTGTCATCTGTGTCCATTGTGACATCGATATTTAAAAGTGTCTGTGTCGTCTGTGTCTATCATGACATCATTGTCATTTATAATGTCGTTGTCGCCTGTGTCGCCTGTGTCTATTGTGTCATCACTGTCATTTAAAATTTCTGTGTCGTCTTTGCAGTCTGTGTCGGTTTTGTCTACTGTGACATCGTTGTCATTAATAATGTCTGTATGGTCTGTGTCGTCTGATTCTACTTTGACATAATTTTAATATATAATGTTTTTGTCGTCTCTTTCGTTTGTATCGTATTTGTCTATTGTGACTTCATTGTCATTTCTAAATTCTGTTTTCTGAGTTGTCTGTGCCTATTGTGACATCATGTTCATTTATAGTGTCTGTGTTGTCTGTGTCTACTGTGACATCGTCATATATAATATCTGTGTGGTCTCTGTTGTCTGTGCCTATTGTGACATCATGCTAATTTTTAATGTCTGTGTCATCTGTTTCTATTGTGATATCATTGTAATTTATAATGTCTGTGTCCTCTGTGTCTATTGTAAAGTCATTGTCTTTTATAATGTCGGTGTCGTCTGTGTCTATTTTGACATCTTTGTCATTTATAATGTCTGTGTCGTCTGTGTTGTCTGTGTCTATTCAGACGGCATTGTCATTTATGTCTGTGTCTGTTGTGACATATTTTTTTTACAATATCTGTGTCGCCTGTCTCATCTCTGTCTGTTGTGACATCATTGTCATTTATTATGTCTGTGTCGTCTGTGTCTTCTGTGACTATTTTGACATCATTTTCATTTAGAATGACTGTCGTCTATGTGGTCTGTATCGCCTCTATCGTCTGTATCCTCTGTTTTATTGTGACATCATTTTCTTTTATAATGTCTGTGTTGCCTTTGTAGTCTATTTTCTTATCATTGTCATTTATAATGTCTGTGTTTTCTGTGTTGTCTGCGTGTATTGTGACATCATTGTCATTTATAATGTCTGTGTCGTATGTGTTGTCTGTCTAGTCTGTCTATTGTGACATCATTGTAGTTTAGAGTGTCTGTGTCGTCTATGTCTATAGTGACATCATTGTCATTTATAATGTCTGTTTCATCTGTGTCGTCTGTCTCTATTTTGACATCATTGTCGTTAATAATGTCTGTGTCATCTGTGACATCATTTTCATTTATAATGTGATTGTCTTCTGTGTCGTCTTTGTCTATTGTGACATCTATATTATTTATAATGACTGTATCATCTGTGTGGTCTTTGTCTATTGCGACATCATAGTCATTTATAATATCTTTGTCGTCTGTGTATTCTGTGGCTATTGTGACATCATTGTCATTAGTAATGTCTGTGGCGTCTGTGTCATGATTGTCTATGGTGACAGCATTGTCATTTAAAATGTCTGTCTTCTGTGTCTATTGTGACATCGTTTTCATTTATAATATCTGTGTCATCTGAGTTATCTGTTTTGTTTGTGTCCTTTGTGTCATCTGTGTTGTCTGTGTATACTGTGACATCATTGTCATTAAAAATGTCTGTGTCGTCTGTATCTTCTGTGTCTATTGTTACATAATTGTCATTTATAATGTCTTTGCCGACTCTGTCGTCTGTGTATATTGTGACATCGTTGTGATTTTTTATGTGTGTCTTCTGTGTCGTCTGTGTCTGTCGTGACATCATTGTCATTTATAATGTCTGTGTCTTCGATATGGTCTGTCTATTGTGAAATCGTCATTTATAATTTCTTTGTTATCTGTATCATCTCTGTCATAGTTGTCTATTGTGACATCATTGTCTTTTATAATAACTCTGCCCTCTGTGTCGTCTCTGTCTTCTGTGACATCATTGTCATTTATAATGTCTGTGTCTATTGTGAAATCCTTGTCATTTATAATGTATCTCGTCTTTGTAATCTCTGTCGTCTGTGCTTTGTCTATTGTGACATCCTTGTTATATATAATGTCTGTGTCGTCTGTGTCTATTGTGACATCATTCTCATTTATAATGTCTGTGTAGTCTGTCTGTGTCTTCTGTGACATCATTGTCATTTATAATATCTGTGTCGTGCGTCGTCTGTGTCTACTGTGAAATCGTTACAATTTATAATTTCTTTGTCATCTGTGTCTATTGTGACATCATTGTAATTTATAATATCTGTGTCCTCTGTGTCGTCTGTGTCTATGGTGACATCATTGTCATTCATGTCTCTGTCGTCTATGTCGTCTGTGTCTTCTGTGTCTATTGTGACATCATTTTCATTTATAAAGTCGTTCTCGTCTGTGTTGTCTTTTTGTCTGTGGTTATTGTGACATTTTCAACGTCTGTGTTATCGAATTCATCTGTGTTGTCTGTGACGTCTGTCGCATCTGTGTCTATTTTGAAATCTATGTCATTTATAATGTCTGTGTCCTCTGTGTCGTCTGTGTCTATTATGACATCATGGTCAGTTATAATGTCTGTGTCGTCTCTGTCGTGGGTGTCTATTGTGACCACATTTTCATTTATATTGTCTGTGTGTCTGTGTCTATTGTGACCTCATTTTCATTTATATTGTCTGTGTGTCTGTGTCTATTTTGACCTCATTTTCATTTATATTGTCTGCGTGTCTGTGTCTATAGTCATTTATTATGTCCTTGTCATTTATTATGTCTCTGTCGTCTGTGTCTATTTTGACATCATTGTCATTTATAATGTCTGTGTCTTCTGTGTCTATTGTGTCATCGTTTTCATTTATAATGACTTTGTCGTCTGTGTCTTGTACGTCGTCTGTGTGTATTGTGACATGACTCTCATTTATAATGTCTGTGTCTATTGTGACATCATTGTCAAATATATTGTCTGTGTCATCTTTCTCGTCTTTGTCTATTTTGCCATCATTGTCACTAATAATGTCTGTGTTGTTGGTGTGTGTCTGTGTCTATTGGGACATCACTGTCATTTATAACGTCTGTTGCATCGGTGTCGTCAATTTCGTCTTTGTTGTTTGTGTTAATGTGACATCTTTTTCATTAGTAATGTCTGTGTCATCTATGTCATCCCTGTCATCTGTCTATTGTGACATCACTGTCATTTATTATGTCTGTGTCATCTGTGTCTTATGTGACATCATTGTATAATATATTGTCTGTGTCATCTGTTTCTATTTTGACATCATTGTCAATTATAATATCTGTGTCTTCTGAGTCGTTTGTGTCTCTTGTGATATCATTGTCATTTATAATGCAGTGTCGTCAGTGTCTATTGTGACATCATTGTCATTTATAATGTCTGTGTCTTCTGTGACTTCTCTGTCTATTGTGACATCATTGTCATTTATAATGTCTGGTTCGTCTGTGTCGTCTTTGTCTATTTTGACATCATTTTTATTTATACTAACTGTGGCAATTGTGTCGCATGTGTTGCCTGTGTCGCCTGTGTCAGCTGTGTCTATTGTTATGACATTGCCATTTATATTTTCTGTCGTCTGTGTCTATTGTGACATCGTTGTCATTTATAATGTCTGTGTCTTCTGTGTTGTCTGTGTCTCTCGTGACATCCTTAACATTTACAATGTCTGTGTCATATGTGTCATTTGTGTCGCCTGTGTCTATTACGACATCATAGTCATTTATAATGTCTATGTCGTCTGTGTTATCCATGACTATTGTGACATCTTTATAATTTATAATGTCTGTGTCGTCTCTGTTTATTTTGATGTCATTGTCATTTACGTCTTTTTCATCTGTGTCTATTGTGACATCATTGTAATTTGTAATGTCTCTGTCCTCTGTGCCATCTTTGTCTATGGTGACATCATTGTGATTTATAATTTATGTGTCATCTGTGTCTATTTTGACATCATTTTCATTTCTACAGTCTTTGTCGTTGGTGTCATCTCTGTCTGTTCTGACATCATTGTAATTTATTA
This sequence comes from Phaenicophaeus curvirostris, assembly GCF_032191515.1. Taxonomy (NCBI): domain Eukaryota; kingdom Metazoa; phylum Chordata; class Aves; order Cuculiformes; family Cuculidae; genus Phaenicophaeus; species Phaenicophaeus curvirostris. The sequence continues at coordinate 246,814 of NW_027206707.1, forward strand.
TATCTGTGTCCTCTGTCTCATCTGTGTCTATGGTGACATCATTGTCATTCATGTCTCTGTCGTCTATGTCGTCTGTGTCCTCTGTGTCTACTGTGACATCATTGTCATTTATAATGTCTGTGTCGTGTGTGTCGTCTCTGTCTACAGTGAAACCATTTTCATTTATAATGGTTTTGTCTTCTGTGTCGTTTCTGTCGTCTGTGTCTATAGTGACATCATTTTCATTAATAATTTCTGTGTCGTTTGTATGGTCTTTGTATATTCTGACATCATTGTCATTTATAATGTCTGTATTGTTTGTGTCTATTTTGACAACATTGTCTTTTATAATGTCTGTGTCTTCTGCATCGTCTGTGTCTACTGAGATATCATTTTCATTTATAATATCTGTGTCATCTGTGTCCATTGTGACATCGAGATTTAAAAGTGTCTGTGTCTATCGTGACATCACTCTCTTTTATAATGTCAGTGTCTTCGGTGTCGTCTGTCTATTGTGACATCGTCATTTATCATGTTTTTGTCATCTGTCTCGTCTGTGTCGTCTGTGTGTATTGGGACTTCATTGTCATTTATAACAACACTGTCGACTGTGTCGTCGCTGTCTATTATGACATAATTGTAATTTATAATATCTGTGTCTTTTGTATCGTCGGAGTCTATTGTGAAATCATTGTCATTTATAATGTCTCACTTGTCTTTTAAAACTGTGTCGTCTGTGCTGTCTTTGTCTATTGTGACTTCCTTGTCATATATAATATCTGTGTCGTCTGTGTCTATTGTGACATCATTTTCATTTAGAATGTCTGTGTTGTCTCTGTCGAATGTGTTGTCTGTGTCTATTGTGACATCATTGTCATTTGTAGTGTCTGTGTCATCTGTGTCGTCTGTCTCTCTTTTGACGTCACTGTTGTTAATAATGTCTGTGTCATCTGTGTTGTCTGTGTCGGCTGTTGCGTCTCTGTATATTGTGACATCATTTTCATTTATAATGTGTTTCTCTTCTGTGTCATCTGTGTCTATTGTGACATCATTGTTATTTATAATGACTGTATCATCTGTGCGGTCTTTCTCTATTGCGACATCATAACGATTTATAATATCTTTGTCGTCTGTGTATTCTGTGTCTATCATCATTTTCATTTATAAAGTCCGTGTCGTCTGTGTTGTCTTTTTCGTCTGTGTTTATTGTGACAACATTTTCAACGTCTGTGTTATCGAATTCATCTGTGTTGTCTGTGTCGTCTGTCGCGTCTGTGTCTATTTTGAAATCTATGTCATTTATAATGTCTGTGTCCTCTGTGTCGTCTGTGTCTATTATGACATCATGGTCAGTTATAATGTCTGTGTCGTCTCTGTCGTGGGTGTCTATTTTGACCTCATTTTCATTTATATTATCTGTGTGTCTGTGTCTGTAGTGACCTCACTTTCATTTACATTGTCTTTGTGTCTGTGTCTATAGTCATTTATTATGTCCTTGTCATTTATTATGTCTCTGTCGTCTGTGTCTATTTTGACATCATTGTCATTTATAATGTCTGTGTATTCTGTGTCTATTGTGTCACCGTTTTCATTTATAATGACTTTGTCGTCTGTGTCTTGTACGTCGTCTGTCTCGTCTGTGTGTATTGTGACATGACTCTCATTTATAATGTCTGTGTCTATTGTGACATCATTGTCAAATATATTGACTGTGTCATCTTTCTCGTCTTTGTCTATTTTGCCATCATTGTCACTAATAATGTTTGTGGTGTTGGTGTCCTCTGTGTCTATTGGGACATCACTGTCATTTATAATGTCTGTGTTGTCTATGTCGTCTGTGTCTATTGTGACATTGCTGTCATTTATGTCTGTGTCGTTTTTGTCTATTGTGATATCATTGTCATTTATAACGTCTGTGGCATCGGTGTCGTCAATTTCGTCTGTGTTGTTTGTGTTAATGTGACATCATTTTCATTTATACAGTTTTTGTCATTGGTGTCATCTCTGTCTGTTCTGACATCATTGTAATTTATTATATCTGTGTCCTCTGTCTCATCTGTGTCTATGGTGACATCATTTTTCATTCATGTCTGTATCATCTGTGTATTCTGCGTCTATTGTGACATCATTTTCATTCATAATGTCTGTGTTGTCTGTGTATATTTTGACATCATTGTCATTAAAAATGTCTGTGTCGTCTGTGTCGTCTGTATCTTCTGTGTCTATTGTTACATAATTGTCATTTATAAAGTCTTTGCCGTCTCTGTCGTCTGTGTGTATTGTGACATCATTGTCATTTTTTATGTGTGTCTTCTGTGTCGCCTGTGTCTATTGAGACACCATTGTCATTTATAATGTCTTTGTCATCTCTGTCTATTTTGACATCATTGTAATTTATAATGTCTGTGTCGTCTGTGTCATCTTTATTTATTTTGACATCATTTTCATTTATAATATCTGTGTCGTCTGTGTCTTCTAATTCATTGATATCGTCTGTCTTCTGTGTCTATTGTGATATAATTGTCATTTATTTTGTCTGTGTATTCTGTGTTTTCTGTGTTTATTGTGACATCATTGTAATTTATAATGTCTGTGTGGTGTGTGTCATCTGAGTCGTCTGTGTGTACTTTGACATCAATGTCATTTATAATGTCTGTGTCGTCTGCGTCTATTGTGAAACCACTGTCATTTCTAATGTCTGTGTCGTCTGTGTGCCTGTGTATATTGTGATATCATTGTCATATATAATGTCTGTTGTCTGTGTCGTCTCTGTGGTCTGTGTAGTCTCTGTCGCCTCTGTCGTTTCTGTCGTCTGTGGTTATTATGAAATCATTGTCATTTAAAATATCAGAGTAGTCTGTGTCTAGTGTGACATCATTGTCACTTATAATGTCTGTGTCGTCTGTTTTTGTTGTGACATAATTGTCATTTATAATGTCAGTGTCATTTGTCATTTGTGTCGTCTGTGTTGTCTGTGTCTATTGTGACATCGTCATTTTTAATGTCTTTGTAGTCTGTATCGTCTGTGTCTATTTTGACATCAATGTCATTTATAATGTTTGTGTGGTCTGTGTCTGTTGTGACATCATTGTCATTTATAATGTCTGTGTAGTCTGTATCATCTGTGTCTGTTGTGACATCATTGTCATTTATAATGTCTCTGTTGTCTATGACTTTTGTGACATCGTTGTCATTTATAATGTCTGTCTCGTCTGTGTGGTCTGTGTCATGTGTGTCTATTGAGACGTCATTGTTATACGTAATGTCTGTCATGTCAGCGAGGTCTGTGTCATCTGTGTCAATTGTGACATCTTTTTCATTTATAATGGCTTTTTCATCTGTGTAGTCTCTATCGTCTGTGTCCTCTGTGTTTATTGTGACATCATTGTCATGTATAATGTCTGTGTTGTCTGTGTCTATTGTGACATCACTGTCATTTATAATGTCTGTGTCCTGTGTTTCGTCTGTGTCTACTGTGACATCATTTTCATTTATAACGGTTTTGTCGTCTGTGTCGTTTCTCTCGTCTTTGCATATTGTGAAATCATTGTCACTTATAAAGTCTGTGTTGTCTGTGTAGTCTGTGTCGTCTGTGTCGTCTTTGTCTATTGTGAAATCATTTTCATTTATAATGACTTTGTTGTCTGTGCTGTCTTTGTCATCCATCATCTGTATAGTCTGTGTCTATTTTGACATAATTGTCATCTATAATGTCTGTGTCGTCTCTGTCGTCTGTGTCTATTGTGATATCATTTTAATTTATAATGTCTGTGTCATCTGTGTCTGTTTTGACATAATTGTCATTTATAATGTCTGTGTCGTCGGTGTCTATTCTGATATCATTGTCATTTATAATGTCTGAGTCATCTGTGTTGTCTGTGTCTATTTTGACATCATTTTTATTTATAATATCTGTGTCGTATGCGTCGTCTCTGTTGTCTTTGTCTATTCAAACGTCATTGTCATTTATAATGTCTGTGTCTGTTGTGACATAGTTTTTCTTACAATATCTGTGTCATCTGTGTCGTCTCTGTCTGTTGTGACATCATTGTCATTTATTATGTCTGTGTCTTCTGTTTCTTCTGTGTCTATTTTGACATCTTTTTCATTTAGAATGACTGTCGTCTGTGTGGTCTGTATCATCTCTATCTTCTGTATCCTCTGTGTCTATTGTGACATCTTTTTCTTTTATAATGTCTGTGTTGCCTGTGTAGTTTGTGTCGTCTGTGTCTATTGTGATATCATTGTTATTTATGTCTGTGTTTTCTGTGTTTTATGTGTGTATTGTAATATCATTGTCATTTATAATGTCTGTGTCGTCTGTGAATATTGTGACATCATTGTCATTTATAACGTCTGTGTCATCACAGTCGTCTCTGTTTTCTCTGTATATTGTGACATCTTTGTCTTTTGCAATGTTTATGTCTCTGTGTCTATTTTGACATCGTTTTAATTTAAAATATCTGTGTCTTCTGTGTCTATTGTGACGTCATTTTCATTAAAAATGACTGTGTCATCTGTGTCGTCTGTATCGTCAGTGTGTATCTTTACATAATTTTTATTTATAATTGCTGTGTCGTCTGTCGTCTGTGTCTATAGTTACAGCATTTTCATTTATAATGTTTGTCATCTGTGTCTATTGTGACATCATTGTCATTTACATTGTCTGTGTCATCTGTATCATCTGAGTGTTTTGTTACATAATTATCATTTATAAAGTCTGTGTCGTCTGTCGTCTGTGTCTATAGTGACATCATTATCACTTATAATGTCTGTGTCGTCTGTGTCATCTGTGTCTTCGGTTGTCTCTGTCTATTGTGACATCATTGTCATTTATAATGCCTGTGTCATCTGTGTCGTCTCTGTTTATTGTGACATAAGTGTCATATATAATGTCTGTGTCGTCAGTGTTTATTTTGCCATAATTGTCATTTATATTGTGTCCTTTATACGTCTGTATTATCTGTGTTGTCTGTGTCTTTTGTGTGGTCTGTGGCGTCTGTTTCTATTTTGAAATCATTGTCATTTATAATGTCTCTCTTGTCTTTTAAAACTGTGTCATCTGTGCTGTCTGTGTCTATTGTGACATCAATCTCATTTATAGGGTCTGTGTCGTCTGTGTCTATTATGAAATCATTATAATTTTTAATGTCTGTGTAATCTGTGTCGTCTGTGTGTATTTTGACATCATTGTTGTTAATAATGTCTGTGTCATCTCTGTTGTCTGTGTCGTTTGTGTCTATTGTGACATCATTATCATTTATAATTTCTTTGTCGTCTGTGTATATTTTGACATCATTGTCATTTATGTCTTTGTCGTCTGTGTCTTCTGTGTCTATGGTGACATCATGGTCGTTTGTAATGTCTGTGTCGTCTGTGTCATCTTTGTCTATGGTGACATCGGTTTCATTTAAAATATCTTTGTCGTCTGTGTCTATTGTGACATCATTGTTATTTTAATGTCTGTGTCTATAGTGACATCATAGTCAATTATAATGCCTCTCTCGTCTGCGTCGTCTGTGTCTATTGTGATATCTCTGTCATTTATAATGTCTGTGTCATCTGTGTTCTCTGATTCTATTGTGACATAATATTAATTTACAATATCTGTGTCATCTCTGTAGTCTCTGTCATCTGACGTCTGTGTCTGTTGTTACATCCTTGTCATTTATAATGTCTCTTTCTTCTGTGTCGTCTCTGTCATCTTTGTCTTCTGTGTATAATTTGACACGATTGTCTTTATAATGTCTGTGTCGTCTGTTGTCTGTGTCTGTTTTGAAGTTTTTGTCATTTATAATGTCTGTGACGTCTCTGTCTATTGTGACATCATTGTCATGTTTAATGTCTGTGTCGTCTGTGTCTATTGTGACATCACTATCGTTTATAATGTCTGTGTCTATTGTGACATCATTGTCATTTATACTGTCTGTGTCTATTGTGAAATCTATTTCATTTATAATGTCTGTGTGGTCCGTGTCGTCTGTGTCTATTGTGACATCATTGTCATTTATAATGTCTGTGTCGTCTTTGTGTATTTTGGCATGATTGTCATGTGTAACATCTGTGTCATCTGTGTCTCTTGTGACATCATTGTCATTTATAATGTCTGTGTCGTCCATGTCTATTGTGACATCATTGTAATTTATAATGACTTTGTCATCTGTACTGTCAGTGTCTATTGCGACATCATTGTGTTTTATAGTGTTTGTGTTGTTTGTGTCATCTCTGTCGTCTGTATCATCTGTGTCTATTGTGATATCGTTGTCATTTTCAATGTCTGTGTCATGTGTGTCATCTGTGTGTCTTGTCACATCATTGCCATTTATAATGTCTGTGTCGTCGGTGTCTATTTTGACATCATTGTCATTTATAATATCAGTGTCATCTGTGTCGTCTATGTCTATTTTGATATCACTGTCATTTATAATGTCTGTGTCGTCTGAGTTGTTTGTATCTATTTTGATATCATTGTCATTTATAATGACAGTTTTTTCTGTCATCTGTATGTATTTTGTCATCATTGTCATTTATAATGTCAGTGTCATCTGTGTTGTTTTTGTCGTCTATTTCTATTGTGACATCATTGTCATTTTTCATGTCTGTGTCGTCTGTGTCTACTTTGACATCATTTTCATATATAATATCTCTTGGTCTGTGTCTTCTCTGTCTATTGTGACATCATAGTCGTTTATAATGTCTGTGTCGTCTGTGTCTATTGTGACATCATTGTCATTTATAATGTCTGTGTCGTCTGTGTCTATTGTGAAAACAATTTCATTTATAATGATGTGACGTCTGTGTCGTCTGTGTCTATTGAGACATTTTCATTTATGTCTGTATCGTCTGTATCGTTTGTGTCTTTTGTAACATCATTTTCATTTATAATGTTTGTGTTGTCTCTGTCGTCTGTTTCTATTTTGACGTCATTGTCATTTATAATATCTGTTTCGTCTTTGCCTGTTGTGACATCATTGTCATTTATAATGTCTGTGTCGTATGTGTCATCTCTGTCATCTGTGTCTATTGTGACATCATTGTCATTTATACTGTCTGTGTCGTCTCTGTATTGTGACATCATTGTCATTAATATCTGTGTCGTTGTTGTCATCTGAGACGCTTGTGTCTATTGTGATATCGTTGTCATTTATAATGACATTTTCGTCTGTGTCGTCTGTGTCAATTTTGACCTAATTCTCTTTTTTAATTTCTGTGTCGTCTGCGTCTATTGTGACATCATTGTCATTTATAATGTCTGTGTCGTCTTTGTCTATTTTGAAATCATTGTTATTTATAATTTCTGTGTTGTCTGTGACGTTTTTGTCATCTTTTTCTTTTGTGACGTCATTGTCATTTATAATGTCTGTGTCCTCTTTGTCGTCTGTGTAATCTTTGTTTATTTTGGCATCATTGTCATTTATAATGTCTGTGTCGTCTGTGTCATCTGGTCTATTGTGATATCGTTGTCATTTATAACGTCTGTGTCGACTGTCTGTTGTGACATCTTTGTCATTTTTAATGTCTCTGTCGTCTGTGTACTTTATGACATCGTTTTAATTAATAATGTCTTTGTCGTCTGGGTCATCTGTGTCATCTTTTTCTACTGTGACCTCATTGTCATTTATAATGTCTGTGTTGTCTGTGTCTATTGTGACATCATTTTCATGTATAATGTCTGAGTCGTCTGTATAATTTTTATGTTTTTTTTTATAATTTTCATTTACAATGTCTGTCATATGTGTCGTCTTTGACTATTGTGACATCACTGTCATTTTTAAAGTCTGTGTCGTCTGTGTCAGCTGTGTCTATTGTGACATCTTTTTCATTTAGAATGTCTGTCGTCTGTGTCGTCTGTGTCTATTTTGACATCACTGTAATTTATAATATCTGTGTCTTCTAGATTTTGACATAATTTTCATGTATAATATCTGAGTCTTCTGTATCTTCTGTATGTTTTTTTTTAACATAATTGTCTTTTGTGTCATTTGTGTCATCTGTGTCGTCTTTGTCTATTGTGAAATCCTTTCCATTTATAAAGTCTCTGTCGTCTGTATCTATTGTAACATCATTGTCATTTATAATGTCTGTCATCTGTTTCTGTTGTGATATCATTGTCATTTATAATGTTTCTGTGTCTTCTATGACCTCATTTTTATTTAGAATTACTGTCGTCTGTGTCGTCTCTATCGTCTGTATCGTCTGTGTCTATTGTGGAATCTTTGTCATTTATAATGTCTCTTTTGTCTGTGTCATCTCTGTCGTCTTTGTCTATTGTGACGTCATTTTTATTTATAATGTCTGCAACGTATGTGTCGTCTATGAATATTGTGACATCATTTTCATTTATAATATCTGTGTCCTTTGCGTCGTCTGTGTTGTCTGTGTCTGTTGTGACATCATTGTTGTTTATAATATCTGTTGTCTGTGTCGTCTGTCTAGTCTTTGTCTATTGTGAACTCATTGTAGTTTATAGTGTCTGTGTCGTCTGAGTCTATTTCTATTGTGACGTTGTTGTCATTTATAATGTCTGTGTCTATTGAGACATCTTTTTCATTTATAATGTCTTTGTCGTCTGTGTCTATTTTGATATCATTTTAATTTATAAAATCTGTGTCATCTGTGTCTATTGTGACATATTGTGTAGGGAAAAGATCAGAAGGGCTAAGGCTCAGCTAGAAATCGGATTGGCCAAGTCTGTGAAAGAGAACAAAATATCTTTCTACAAACATATACATAATAAAAGGAGGACTAGGGAGACCATACAGTCCTTATTGGACACAGAAGGAACAACAGTGACTGGGGATGAGGAAAAGGCTGAGGTACTTAATGCCTTCTTTGCCTCAGTCTTTATTTGTAAGGAGGGTCATTCCATCTGTGTACAAACCCAGGAGCTGGAGGAGCATAATGAGGCTCCCGTGATCCAAGAGGAGGTGGTCAGAGCCTTGCTAGCCCGACTAGACACCCACAAGTCTATGGGGCCGGACGGGATTCACCCAAGGGTATTGAAGGATCTGGCAGATGTGCTGGCCAAACCTCTTTCCATCATCTTCCAACAGTCCTGGCTGACTGGGGAAGTCCCACTGGACTGGAGGCTGGCTGATGCTGTGCCCATCTACAAGAAGGGTCGCAGGAAGGACCCAGGAAACTCCAGGCCTGTCAGTCTGACCTCAGTGCCAGGGAAAGTCATGGAGCAGGTGATCTTGAGTGCGATCATGAAGCACATGCAAGAGAACCGGGTGATCAGGTCCAGTCAACATAGGTTCACAAAAGGTAGGTCTTGCCAAAGTAACCTGAATGCCTTCTATGACAAAGTGACTCGGCTGCTGGATGAGGGAAAGGCTGTGGATGTGGTCTTCCTGGACTTCAGTAAAGCCTTTGACACAATTTCTCACAGCATTCTGCTCAGGAAACTGTCAGCCTCTGGGCTGGACAGGCGCACACTCTCCTGGGTGGAAAACTGGTTGGATGGTCGGGCCCAGAGAGTGGTGGTAAATGGTGTGAAATCCAGCTGGAGGCCAGTGACAAGTGGGGTTCCCTAGGGCTCAGTGCTGGGTCCAGCCCTGTTCGATGTCTTTATCAATAACCTGGATGAAGGAATCGAGTGCACCCTTAGCAAGTTTGCGGACGACACTAAGCTGGGTGGAAGTGTCAATCAGCTGGAGGGTCGGGAGGCTCTGCAAAGGGATCTGAACAGGCTGGACCGCTGGGATGAGTCCAATGGCATGAGGTTTAACAAGGCCAAGTGCCGGGTCCTGCACTTGGGGCACAACAACCCTATGCAGTGCTACAGAGTTGGAGAAGTCTGTCTAGAAAGCTGCCTAGAGGAGAGGGACCTGGGAGTGTTGGTTGACAGCGACTGAACATGAGTCAGCAGTGTGCCCAGGTGGCCAAGAAGGCCAATGGCATCTTGGCTTGTATCAGAAACAGCATAACCAGCAGGTCCAGGGAGGTTCTTCTCCCTCTGGACTCGGCACTGGTGAGACCGCTCCTCGAACCTTGTGTTCCGTTCTGGGCCCCTCACCAAAAGAAGGATGTTGAGGCTCGGGAACGAGTCCAGAGAAAAGCAACAAAGCTGGTGAGGGGGCTGGAGAGCAGGTCTTACGAGGAGCGGCTGAAAGAGCAGGCGTTGTTTAGCCTGGAGAAGAGGAGGCTGAGGGGAGGCCGCATTGCTCTCTCCAACTACCTGAAAGGAGGTTGTAGAGAGGAGGGTGCTGGTCTCTTCTTCCAAGTGACAGGGGACAGGACAAGAGGGAATGGCCTCAAGCTCAGCCAGGGGAGATTTAAGCTGGGCATTAGGAAAAAGTTCTTCACAGAAAGGGTCATTGGGCACTGGAACAGGCTGCCCAGGGTGGTGGTTGAGTCACCTTCCCTGGAGGTGTTTAGGGCACAGGTGGACGAGATGCTAAGAGGCATGGTATAGTGTTTGATAGGAATGGTTGGACTCGATGATCCGGTGGGTCTCTTCCAACCTGGTTATTCTATGATCCTATGATCATTGTCATTTATAATGCCTGTGTCATCTGTATCGTCTGTGTGTGTTGTTACATAAATGTCACTTATAATGTCTGTGTCGTCTGTGTCAATTGTGACATCTTTGTCATTTATAATATCTGTGTTGTCAGTGTCATCTATGTCATCTGTGTCTTCTGTGTCTATTGTGATATAACTGTAATTTATAATGTCTGTGTCGTCTGAGTCTATTGTGACATCATTGTCATTTATAATGTCTGTGTCGTCTGGTCTATTTTGATATAATTGTCATTTTTTATGTCTGTGTCGTCTGTGTCATCTTTGAAATTCTGTGTCATCTCTGGCATCTGTGTTTATGGTGATATCATTGTCATTTATAAAGTCTGAGTCGTCTTTGTCGTCTGTGTCAACTGTAACATCTTTTTCATTTATAATGTCTGTTTCGTCTGTGTCTATAGTAACATCATTGCTATTTATAAAGTCTTTGTCATCTGTGTCAATTGTAAAATCATTGACAATTATAATGCCTGTGTCGTATGTGTCGTCTCTGTCTATTGTGACATCATTGTCATTTATTATGTCTGTGTTGTCTGTGTCCTCTGTGTCTATTGTGACATCATTGTCATTTATAATATCTGGGTCGTCTGTGTCCTCTGTGTCTATTGTGACATCATTGTCGTTTATAATGTCTGTGTCATCTGAGTCTATTCTGACATCATTGTCACTTATAATGCCTGTGTCGTCGGTGTCTATTGTGACATCATTGTCATTATTAATGTCTTTGTCGTCTGTGTATATTGTAACATCATTCTCATTTATAATGTCTGTGTCTATTGTGACATCATAGTCATTTATAGTTTCTGTGTCGTCATTGTCTTTTGTGACACAATTGTCATTTATAATGTCTGAGTCGTATGTGTCGTTTTGTCTATTGTGACATAATTGTCATTTAAAATATCTGTGTCGTCTCTGTCTATTGTGAAATCATGTTCATTTATAATGTCTGTGTCGTCTTTTTTGTATGTCTATTGTAACATCACTGTAATACATAATGTCTGTCGTCTGTATCGTCTGTGTGTATTGTGACATCATTGTCATTTTTAATATCTGTGTCGTCTGTGTCTATTGTGACATCATTGTCATTTATAATATCTGTGTCTTCTATGTCGTCTGTGTCTATTGTGACATAATTTTCATTTATAAAGTCTGTGTAGTCGTTGTCGTCTGTGTCTATTTTGACATCATTGTCATTTGTAATGACTGTGTCGCCTGTGTCATCTGTGTCTATTGTGACATCATTGTCATTTATATTGTTATGTCGTCTGTGTAATCATTTTCATTTATAAATTCTGTGTTGTCTGTGTTTTGTGACATCATTGTCATTTATAATATCTTTGTTGTCTATGTCATCTGTGTTTATTGTGACATAATTTTAATTTATAAAGTCTCTGTCGTCTGTGGCTTTTGTGACATCATTGTCATTTCAATGTCTGTGTAGTCTGTGTAATCATTGTCATTTATAATGTCTGTGTCGTTTGTGTAATCATTGTCATTTATAATGTCTGTGTCGTTTGTGTCATCTGTGTGTATTGTGACATCTTTGTAATTTATAATGCCTGCGTCGTCTGTGTCATCTGTGTCTATTTTGACATTATTGTCATTTATAATGTCTGTGTCGCCTGTGTCATCTGTGTATATTGTCAAAATCTTTGTCATTTATTATATCTGTGTCGTCTGAATTCTGTGTGCTCTGTATCCTCTGTAACATCTGTGTCAATTGTGACATCATTGTCATTTTAATGTCTGTGTCGTCTGTGTCATCTGTGTATATTTTGACATCATTTTGATTTATAATGTCTGTGTGGTCTGTGTAATCATTGTCATTTTTAATGTCTGTGTCGTCTTTGTCGTCTGTGTCTATTGTGACATCATTGTCACTTATGTCTGTGTCGTTTGTGTCGTCCGTGTGTATTGTAACATCTTTGTAATTTATAATGCCTGTGTCGTCTGTGTCATCTGTGTATATTGTTAACATCATTGTCATTTATAATATCTGTGTCGTCTGTTTTCTGTGTGGTCTGTATTCTCTGTGACGTCTGTGTCAATTGTGACATCATTGTCATTTATAATGTCTGTGTCGTCTGTGTCTACTGTGACTTCACTGTGATTTTTATGTCTGTTTCATCTGTGTCATCTCTATCGTTGTTGTTGTCTGTGATGTTTGTGTCTATTGTGACATCTTTGTAATTTATACTGTCTGTGTTGTCTGTGATGTCTGTGTCGTCTGAGTCTATTTCGACATCATTGTAATTTATAATGTCTGTGTCGTCTGTGTCATCTGTCTCTTTTTTTGACATCATTTTTATTTATACTGTCTGTGTAATCCATGTCGTCTCCATCGTCTATGTCTATTGGAATTAATTTTATTAGTAATGTCTGTGTTGTCTGTGTCATCTGTGATTATTGCAACATCATTTTATTATATGTCTGTGTCCTCTATGTCGTCTGTGTTGTCTGTGTCTATTGTTACACCCTTGTCGTTTATAATGCTTGTGTCGTCATTTCATCTGTGTCTATTGTGACATCTTTGTCATTTATAATGTCTGTGTCGTCTGTGTTTCTGTGTTTATTGTTCAATCCTTCTCATTAATATTTTGTGTCTTCTGGGTCGTCTTTGTCATCTTTGTTTATTGTGACATAATTGTCATCTATAATATCCTTTTCGTCTGTGTCAATTGTGACATCAATGTCATTTTTAATGTCTGTGGAGTCTTTTTCTTCTGTGTCGTCTTTTTCTTCTGTGTCTATGGTGACTATCATTGTCAATTATATTGTCTGTGTCGTCTGTGTTGTCTGTGTCTATTTTGACATCATTGTCATAATAATATCAGTGTCTTCTGTCTTGTCTCTTGTCTGCATCTATTGTGACATCGATATCATTTATAATGTCTGTGTCGTCTGTGTTTTCTGTGTATATTGTGACATCATTGTCATATATAATATCTGTGTCATCTGTGTCTTCGGTGTAATGTGACAACTTTGTCTTTTTTAATGTCTTTGTCATCTGTGTCATCTCTGTATATTGTGTCATCATTTTCATTTTTAATGTCTGTTTCGTCTGTGTCTAGCGTGACATCATTGTCGTATATAATGTCGGTGTCTTCTGTGTCAATTGTGACATCATTGTCATTTTTAATGTCTGTGTCTTCTGTGTCTATTGTGACATTTTTTATTTTTTGATGCCTATGTCTTCTGTGTTGTCTGTGTCTATTGTGGCATTATTGTCATTTATAATATCTGTGTCGTTTGTGTCACCTATTTATATTGTGACATCTTTGTCATTTATAATGACTGTGTTGTATGTGTCTTTTGTGAAATGATTGTCATTTATAATGTCTTTGTCGCCTGTGTTGTCCTTGTCTTTTGAGACATCATTGTCATTTACATTATCTGTGTCTTCTGTGTCGTCTCTATCGTCGTTGTCGTATGTGTCGTCTGTGTCTTTTGTGATATCATTGTCATTTATAATGTTTGCGTCATCTGTGTCTATAGTGACATCAGTGTCATTTATAATGTCTGTGTCACCTGTGTCGTCTGTGTATATTCTGAACTTCATTGTCATTCATTATATCTGTGTGGTCTGTGTCGTCTGTGTCTATTGTGACATCATTGTCATTTATAATGTCTGTGTCGTCTGTGTCTATTGTAACATCACTGTCATTTATAATGTCTTTGTCATATGTGTCATCTTTTTCTATTGTGAAATCATTGTCATTTATAATGTGTGTGTCGTCTGTGTCTATTTTGATATGATTGTCATTTTTAATGTCTGTGTCTTCTGTTTCTAATGTAACATCATTGTCATTTATAATGTCTGTGTGGTCTGTGTTGTCTGCGTCTATTATGACATCATTGTAATTTATAAAGTCTGTGTAGTCTGTGTCTATTGTGACATCATTGCCATTTATAGTGTCTGAGGTCTCTGTCGTCTGTGTTTGTTGTGACATCATTGTCGTTAATAAAGTCTATGTCGTCTTTGTATTCTGTGTCATCTCTATCTATTGTGACATCATTTTCTTTTATAATGACTCTCATCGGTTTCTATTGTAACATCATTTTAATTTATAAATTCTGTGTCATCTATTTCTCCTGTGACATCATTGTCATTTATAATGTCTGTGTCGTCTGTGTCTATTAGAACATCGTTTTCATTTATAATGTCTGTGTCAACTGTATCGTCTGTGTCTATTGTGACATAATTTTCATTTATAATGTCTGTGTCATCTGTCTGTTGTGTCTATTGTGACATCATTGTCATTTATAATGTCCTTTTCTTCTGTGTCATCTGTGTACATTGAGACATTATTGTCATTTAAATAGTCTCTGTTGTCTGCTTCTATTGTGACATCTTCGTTATTTATAATGTCTGTGTCGTCTGTGTTTCTGTGTCTGTTATGACATCATAGACATTTATAATGCCTGTTTCATCTGCATCGTCTGTGTCTATTGTGGCATCATTGTCAATATCTCTGTCGTCTGTGTCGTCGGTTTCTATTATGACATCTTTGACATTTATAATATCCGTGTCGTCTGTGTATATTGTGACATCATTGTCCTTTTAAATATCTTTGTCGTCTGTCTGTCTTAAGTGTAATATATAATGACTGTATAATCTGTGTCATCTGTGTCTATTGTGATACCATTGTCATTTATACTATCTGTGTCATCTGTATCCTCTTTGTCCTCTGTGTTTTCTGTGTCAATTTTGACATCACTTTCACTTATAATGTCCATGTCATCTGTGTCGTCTTAGTCGTCTATGTCTATCGTGACATCATTTTCATTTATAACGTCTCTGTCGTCTGTTTCCTCTATGTCTTCTGTGTCATCTCTTGTCTGTATCTTTTGTGGTATCACTGTTTATTAACATGTCTGTGTCGTCTCTGTCGTCTATGTCTCTGGTGACTTCATTGTCATTTATAACGTCTCTGTTGTCTCAGTCGTTTGTGTCATGTGTCGTCTGTGTCTATTGTGATATCGTTGTATTTATAAAGTCTGTGTCGTCTGTGTCATCTGTGATTATTGTGACATCAATGTCATTTATAATGTCTGTGTCATCTGTGTCAATTGTGAAATCACTTTCACCTATAATGTCTGTGTCGTCTCTGTCGTCTTAGTCGTCTATGTCTATCGTGACATCATTTTCATTTATAACGTCTGTGTCGTCTGTTTCCTCTATGTCTTCTGTGTCATCTGTCATCTGTATCTATTGTGGTATCACTCTTAATTAACATGTCTGTGTCATCTGTGTTGTCTCTGTCGTCTGTGTCTATGGTGACATCAGTGTCATTTATAATGTCTGTGTCATCTCTGTCGTCTGTGTCTATTTTGACATCATTATCATTTATGAAGTCTGTGTCATCTGAGTCGTCTGTGTCTATTTTGAGATCATTTTCATTTATAACAACAGTGCCGTCTCTGTTGTCTTTGTCTCTTGCGACATCAATTTCATTTATAATGTCTGTGTTGTGTATGTCGTCTGTGTCCATTGTGACATCAATGTCATTTATAATGTCTGTGACTTCTGTATCTGTGTCATCGGTGTCTATTGTGACAGCATTTCAATTTATATTATCTGTGTCGTCTGTGTCGTCTGTGTCATCTGTGTCTATGGTGACAGCAGTGTCTATTATAATTTCTGTGTCGTCTGTGTCTACTGTGAAATCATTTGCATTTATAATGTCTGTGTCGTCTGTGTCTTTTGTGCCATCATTGTCATTTATAATATCTGTGTTGTCTGTGTCGACTCTGTCTATTATGACATCATGTAATTTATAATGTCTGTGCCGTCTGTTTCTATAGTGACGTAATTTTCATTTATAATGTCTGTGTTTTCTGTCGTTTTTGTCTATCTTGACATCATTGTCATTTATAATGTATGTGCCGTCTGTGTCGTCTGTATCTATTGTGACATCATTGTCATATATAATGTCTGTGTCGTATGTGTCTATTCTGACACCATTGTCATTTATAAAGACTGTATCTTCTGTGTTTATTGTGACATAATTTTCATTTATAAATTTTTTTTGTCTGTGTCTATTGTTACATCATTACCATTTGTAATGTCTGTGTCGTCTCTGTCATCTCTTTTGTCTGTGTCGATTGTGACATCATTGTCATTTATAATGTATGTGTCATCTGTGTGTATTGTGACATCATTTTCTTTAATAATATCTTTTTTGCATATGTCGTCTCTGTCCTCTGAGTTTTCTGTGTCATCTGTGTATATTGTGGCATCATTGTCATTTATAAAGTCTCTGTCATCTCTTTCGTCTGTGTCTATTTTGACGTCATTGTAATTTATAATGTCTTTGTCGTCTGTGTCATCTGTGTTGTCTGTGTCTATTGTGACATCATTTTCATAATGATTTCTGTGTGGTCTGTGTCATCTGTTTCGTCTCTCGTCTGTGTCTATTGTGAAAACATTTTCATTTATAATGTCTGTGTCGTCTGTGTCGTTAGTTCCTATTGTGAAATCTTTGTCATAAATTATGTCTCTGTCGTCTGTGTATTCTCTGTCATCTGTGTCTATTGTGACATCATTGTCATTTATAATGTCTTTGTGTATTGTGTCATCAGTGTCTATTTTGACATCATTGTCATTTATAATATCTGTCGTCTGTGTCTATTGTGAAATCATTGTCTTTATCATGTCTTTGTCGTCTCTGTCATATGTGTCGTCTATGTAGTCTGTGTCATCTGTGTCTGTTGTGACATCATTGTCATTTATAATATCTGTGTCTTCAGTTTCTTTTGTGACATCATTGTCATTTATAATGTCTGTGTTGCCTGTGTCAATTGTGACATCATTGTCTTTTATAAAGTCTGTCTCGTCTGAGTGGCTTGTGTCAATTTTGACACCACTGTCATTTATAAAGTCTTTGTCTTCTGTGTCTATTGTGACTTCATTGTAATTTATAATGTCTGTGTCATCTGTGTTTATTATGACAACATTGTCATTTATAAAGTTTGTGTTGTCTGTGTCGTCTCTGTGTATTGTGATATCATTTTCTTTTATAAAGTCTGTATCCTCTGTTTTGTCTTTGTCATCTGTGTCTACTTTGACATCATTTTTATTTATAAAGCCTGTGGCATCTGTGTCTTCTGTTTCTATTGTTAAATCATTGCCATTTATAATGTCTGTGTCGTCTGTGTCTATTGTGACATCACTGTCATTTATAATGTTTTTGTCTTCTGTATCGTCTGTGTCGTCTGTGTCTATTGTGACATCATTGTATTTTCTAATGTCATTCGTTTGTGTCGCATCTGTCGTCTGTGTCATCTGTGTCTATTGTGAGATAATTTTCATTTATAATGTCTGTGTCTTCTGTGTCTATTATTACATCATTGTAGTTTTTATGTCTTTGTCGTCTGTGTCGTCTGCGGTGAGATCATTGTCATTTATATTGTGTGTGTTGTCTGTGTCATCTCTGTCTATTGTGACATCACTGTCATTTATAATATCTCTGTCTTCTGTGTCGTCTATGTAGTCTCTCGTCTGTGTCTATTGTGATATTGTCACTTATAAAGTCTGTGTCTTCTCTGTCTGTTGTGACATCATTGTCATTTATAAAGTCTGTGTCATCTGTGTCGTCTGTGTCTATTCTGACATCATTGTCATTTATAATGTGTGTCTCGTCTGTGTCTATTGTGATATCATTGACATTTATAATGTCTGTGTCATCTGTGTCGTCTGTGTCATCTGTGTTTTCTGTGTCTATTTTGACATCATTGTCATAATTTCTGTGTCGTCTTTGTCTTCTGCTTTGTCTCTTGTCTGTGTCTATTGTGACATCATTTTCATTTGTAAAGTTTCTGTCGTCTGTGTCGTCTGCGTCAGCAGTGTCTATTGTGACATCATTGTCATAAATAATGCCTGTGTCATCCTTGTTGTCTGTGTTCTGTGTCGTTTGTGTCGTCTGTTTATATTGTCACATCATTTTCATTTATAATGTCTTTTTTTATGTGTCGTCAACGTTCTCTGTGTCTTCTGTTTCTATTTTGACCTCATTGTCATTTATAACGTCTGTGTCGTCTGTGTCATCTGCCTTTCTTTGCCCACCTTTGCCATTCTCCGCGCATCTTTGCCCTTCTCCAATGCTCTCCACAATTCTCCGCCTGTCTTTGCCCTTGTCAGCCTGTCTTTGCCCTTCTCCGCCCATCTTTACCCTTCTCCACCTGTCTTTGCCCTTCTCTGCCCGTCTTTGCCACTCTCAGCACTTCTTTGCCGTTCTCTGACCGACTTTGCCTTTCTCCACCCATCTTTGCCCTTCTCCGGTACTCTCCGCAATTCTCCGCCCGTCTTTGCGCTTCTCCGCCCGTCTTTGCGCTTCTCCACCCGTCTTTGCCCTTCTCTGTCTGTCTTTGCCCTTCTACCACCGTCTTTGTTCTTGTCCGCCTGTTTTTTCCCTTGTCCGACCGTCTTTGCCCTTCTCCGCCTATCTTTGCACTTGTCAGCCCTTCTTAGCCATTGTCCGCCCGTCTTATCGCTTGTGCATGCATCTTTGCCTTTCTCCGCCCGTCTTTGCCCTTCTCCGCCCGTCTTTGCCCTTCTCCGCCCGTCTTTGCCCTTCTCCGCCCGTCTTTGCCCTTCTCCGCCCGTCTTTGCCCTTCTCCGCCCGTCTTTGCCCTTCTCCGCCCGTCTTTGCCCTTCTCCGCCCGTCTTTGCCCTTCTCCGCCGTCTTTGCCCTTCTCCCCCCGTCTTTGCCCTTCTCCCCCCGTCTTTGCCCTTCTCCGCCCGTCTTTGCCCTTCTCCGCCCGTCTTTGCCCTTCTCCGCCCGTCTTTGCCCTTCTCCGCCCGTCTTTGCCCTTCTCCGCCCGTCTTTGCCCTTCTCCGCCCGTCTTTGCCCTTCTCCGCCCGTCTTTGCCCTTCTCCGCCCGTCTTTGCCCTTCTCCGCCCGTCTTTGCCCTTCTGCGCCGGTCTTTGCCCTTCTGCGCCGGTCTTTGCCCTTCTCCACCCGACTTTGCTCTTCTCCACCCGACTTTGTCCTTCTCCGTCTGTCTTTGCCCTTCTCCGTTATTCTCCACACTTCTCCGACCGTTTTAGCCCTTCTCCGCTCGTCTTTGGCCTTCTCCGCCCGTCTTTACCCTTTTCCATACGTCTTTGCTCTTCTCCGCCTGACTTAGCATTTCTCCACCAGTCTTTGCTCTTCTTCACCTGATTTTGCACTTCTCTGGTATTCTATGCACTTCTCTGCCCGTCTTTTCCCTTCTCAACTTGTCTTTGCCCTTGTCCGCCCATCTTTGCACTTCACTGGTACTCTCTGCACTTCTCTGACCGTCTTTTCACTTCTCCCACTGTCTTTGCAATTCTCTGCCCGTCTTTGCCCTTCTCTGCCCGTCTTTGCCCTACTCCGCCCGCCTTTGCTGTTGTCCGCCTTTCTTTGCCCTTCTCCAACCGTCTTTGCCCTTCTCCAACCGTCTTTGCCCTTCTCCAACCGTCTTTGCCCTTCTCCAACCGTCTTTGCCCTTCTCCAACCGTCTTTGCCCTTCTCCAACCGTCTTTGCCCTTCTCCAACCGTCTTTGCCCTTCTCCAACCGTCTTTGCCCTTCTCCGCCCCTCTTTACATTTCTCTGCCCATCTTTGCACTTCTCCGCCCGTCTTTGCCACTCTCCGCACTTCTTTGCCACTTTCTGCCCTTCTTTGCCACTTTCTGCCCTTCTTTGCCCTTCTCTTCCCATCTTTGCCCTTCTCTTCCCGTCTTTGCCCTTCTCTGCCCGTCTTTGCTCTTCTCCACCCGTCTATGCCCTTGTCCGCCCCTCTTTTCCCCTTGTCCGCCCCTCTTTGCCCTTGTCCGCCCCTCTGTGCCCTTGTCCGCCCCTCTTTGCTCTTCTCTGCCCGACTTTGCCCTTCTCCCCGTCTTTGTTCTTGTCTGCCCGTTTTTGCCCTTGTCTGACTCTTTTAGCCCTTCTCCGCCCATCTTTGCCCTTGTCCGCACTTCTTTGCCGTTGTCCGCCCGCCTTTGTAATTGTCCCCCCGTCTTTGCTCTTCTCCGGTTGTCTTTGCTCTTCTCCGGTTGTCTTTGTTCTTCTCCGCCCGTTTTTGCCCTTGTCCGCCCATTTTTTCCCTTGTCCGCCCGTTTTTGCCCTTCTCCGCCCATCTTTCCCTTTGTCTGCCCGTCTTTACCCTTCTCCAGTACTCTCCATAATTCTCTGCCCGTCTTTGCCATTCTCTACCTGTCTTTGCCTTTGTCCGCCCTCCTTTGCAATTGCCCGCCTGTCTTTTCTCCGCATGTCTTTGCGCTTTTTTGCCCGTCTTTGCTGCTCTCCGCCCGTCTTGGCCTTTCTTCGTACGTCTTTGCATATCTCCGCCCGTCTTTGCACTTGTCCCACTGTCTATGCACTTCCCCGCCCATCTTTGCCCTTCTCCACCTGTATTTGTCCTTCTCCTCCTGTCTTTTCACTTTTCCGCCCGTCTTTGCCCTTCTCAAGTACTCTCTGCCCTTCTCCGCCCGTCTTTGCCCTTCTCCGCCCGTCTTTGCCCTTCTCCGCCCGTCTTTGCCCTTCTCCGCCCGTCTTTGCCCTTCTCCGCCCGTCTTTGCCCTTCCCCGCCCGTCTTTGCCCTTCCCCGCCCGTCTTTGCCCTTCCCCGCCCGTCTTTGCACTTCCCCGCCCGTCTTTGCCCTTCTTAGTAATTCTCCGTCCTTCTCCTGCCATGTTTGCCCTTCTCCACCTTTCTTCGCCCTTCTTTGCACTTCTCTGATATTCTCCGCCCTTCTCCACCTGTCTTTGCCCTTCTCCAACCTTCTTTGCCCTTCTTTGCCCTTCTTTGCACTTCTCTGATATTCTCCGCCCTTCTCCACCTGTCTTTGCCGTTCTCCAAAGTTCTTTTCTCCACCAGTCATTGCATTTCTCCCCCATCTTTGCCCTTCTCCGCCCGTCTTTGCCCTTCTCCGCCCGTCTTTGCCCTTCTCCGCCCGTCTTTGCCCTTCTCCGCCCGTCTTTGCCCTTCTCCGCCCGTCTTTGCCCTTCTCCGCCCGTCTTTGCCCTTCTCCGCCCGTCTTTGCCCTTCTCCGTTATTCTCCGCACTTCTCTGACTGTCTTTGCCCTTCTCTAAACCTCTTTGCCCTTTTCCACCCGTCTTTGCCCTTCTCCGCCCGTCTTTGCCCTTCTCCGCCCGTCTTTGCCCTTCTCCGCCCGTCTTTGCCCTTCTCCGCCCGTCTTTGCCCTTCTCCGGTGTTCTCTGCACTTCTCTGACTGTCTTTGCCCTTGTCTAAACCTCTTTACACTTGTCCGCCCGTCTTTGCCCTTCTCTGCCTGTCTTTGCCTTCTCTGGCAGTCTTTGCTTTTCTCCGCCCGTCTTTGCCCTTCTCCAATATTCTCCACCCTTCTCCGCCCGTCTTTGCCCTTCTCCGCCCGTCTTTGCCCTTCTCCGCCCGTCTTTGCCCTTCTCCGCCCGTCTTTGCCCTTCTCCGCCCGTCTTTGCCCTTCTCCGCCCGTCTTTGCTCTTTACCGCCCTACTTTGTGCTTCTCCGCCCTTCTTTGCGCCTCTCCGCCCATCTTTGCCCTTCTCCAGTTTTCTCCGGACTTCTCAGACTGTCTTTGCCCTTGTCTAAACCTTTTTGCACTTGTCCGCCCGTCTTTGCCCTTCTCTGCCCGACTTTGCCCTTCTCCCCGTCTTTGTTCTTGTCTGCCCGTTTTTGCCCTTGTCTGACTCTTTTAGCCCTTCTCCGCCCATCTTTGCCCTTGTCCGCACTTCTTTGCCGTTGTCCGCCCGCCTTTGTAATTGTCCCCCCGTCTTTGCTCTTCTCCAGTTGTCTTTGTTCTTCTACGCCCGTTTTTGCCCTTGTCCACCCATTTTTGCCCTTGTCCGCCCGTTTTTGCCCTTCTCCGCCCATCTTTCCCTTTGTCTGCCCGTCTTTGCCCTTCTCCAGTACTCTCCATAATTCTCTGCCCGTCTTTGCCATTCTCTACCTGTCTTTGCCTTTGTCCGCCCTCCTTTGCAATTGCCCGCCTGTCTTTTCTCCGCATGTCTTTGCGCTTTTTTGCCCGTCTTTGCTGCTCTCCGCCCGTCTTGGCCTTTCTTCGTACGTCTTTGCATATCTCCGCCCGTCTTTGCACTTGTCCCACTGTCTATGCACTTCCCCGCCCATCTTTGCCCTTCTCCACCTGTATTTGTCCTTCTCCTCCTGTCTTTTCCCTTTTCCGCCCGTCTTTGCCCTTCTCAAGTACTCTTTGCCCTTCTCCGCCCGTCTTTGCCCTTCTCCGCCCGTCTTTGCCCTTCTCCGCCCGTCTTTGCCCTTCTCCGCCCGTCTTTGCCCTTCTCCGCCCGTCTTTGCCCTTCTCCGCCCGTCTTTGCCCTTCTCCGCCCGTCTTTGCCCTTCTCCGCCCGTCTTTGCCCTTCTCCGCCCGTCTTTGCCCTTCTCCGCCCGTCTTTGCCCTTCTCCGCCCGTCTTTGCCCTTCTCCGCCCGTCTTTGCCCTTCTCCGCCCGTCTTTGCCCTTCTCCGCCCGTCTTTGCCCTTCTCCGCCCGTCTTTGCCCTTCTCCGCCCGTCTTTGCCCTTCTCCGCCCGTCTTTGCCCTTCTCCGGTACTCTCCGCACTTCTCCGCCCGTCTTTGCTCTACTCCATCTGTCTTTGCCCTTCTCCACCTGTCTTTGCCCTTCTCCGCCTGTCTTTGCCCTTCTCCAGTATTCTCCGGATTTCTCAGACTGTCTTTGCCCTTGTCTAAACCTCTTTGCCCTTCTCCTCCCGTCTTTGCCCTTCTCCTCCCGTCTTTGCCCTTCTCCTCCCGTCTTTGCCCTTCTCCTCCCGTCTTTGCCCTTCCCCGCCCGTCTTTGCCCTTCTCCGCCCGTCTTTGCCCTTCTCCGCCCGTCTTTGCCCTTCTCCGCCCGTCTTTGCCCTTCTGCGCCCGTCTTTGCCCTTCCCCCGAACTCTCTGCCCTTCTCCGCCCGTCTTTGCCCTTCTGCGCCCGTCTTTGCCCTTCTGCGCCCGTCTTTGCCCTTCTGCGCCCGTCTTTGCCCTTCTGCGCCCGTCTTTGCCCTTCTGCGCCCGTCTTTGCCCTTCTCCGCCCGTCTTTGCCCTTCTCCGCCCGTCTTTGCCCTTCTCCGCCCGTCTTTGCCCTTCTCCGCCCGTCTTTGCCCTTCTCCGCCCGTCTTTGCCCTTCTCCGCCCGTCTTTGCCCTTCTCCGCCCGTCTTTGCCCTTCTCCGCCCGTCTTTGCTCTTTACCGCCCTACTTTGTGCTTCTCCGCCCTTCTTTGCGCCTCTCCGCCCATCTTTGCCCTTCTCCAGTTTTCTCCGGACTTCTCAGACTGTCTTTGCCCTTGTCTAAACCTTTTTGCACTTGTCCGCCCGTCTTTGCCCTTCTCTGTCCTTCTTTGCCCTTCTCCCCCCGTCTTTGTTCTTTTCTGCCTGTCTTTGCGCTTCTCCGCCTGTCTTTGTCACTCTCCGCACTTCTTTGCCATAATCTGAACTTCTTTGACACTCTCCGCACTTCTTGCCCTTCTCCGGTTCTCTCTGCCTTCTTCCGCCCGTCTTTGCACTTCTCTGTCCGTCTTTGCCCTTCTCCCCACATCTTTGTTCTTTTCTGCCTGTCTTTGCGCTGCTCCGCCCGTGTTTGCCCCTCTTTGGCCTTCTCTGATTGTCATTGCCCTCCTCCTCCCGTCTTTGCCCTCCTCCTCCCATCTTTGCCCTTCTCCGCCCGTCTTTGCCCTTCTCCACCCATCTTTGCACTTCTCCGGTATTCTCTGGACTTCTCAGACTGTCTTTGCCCTTGTCTAAACCTTTTTGCCCTTGTCTGCCTGTTTTTGCCCTTCTCTGTCCGTGTTTGCACTTCTCCCCTCGTCTTTGTTCTTGTCCGCCCGTCTTTGCCCTTTTCTGTCGTCTTTGCCCTTGTCCGACCGTCTTTGCTGTTGTCCGACTGTCTTTGAACTTGTGCTCCGTCTTTGCCTTTGTCTGCCCGTCTTTGACCTTCTCCGCCTGTCTTTGCACTTCTCCACCCGTCTTTGCCCTTCTCCACCCGTCTTTGCCCTTCTCCACCCTTCTTTGCAATTCTCCGCCTGTCTTCGACTTCTCCAGTACTCTCTGCAATTCTCCGCCCGTCTTTGCCCTTCTCCGCCCATCTTTGCCCTTCTCCGCCCTTCTCTGGTATTCTCCGGGCTTCTCAGACTGTCTTTGCCTATGTCTAAACCTCTTTGCACGTGTCCACCCGACTTTGCCCTTTGTTCTTGTCCGCGCTTTTTTGCCCTTGTCCAACCGTTTTTGCCGTTCTCCGCCCATCTTTGCCGTTTTCTGCCCGCCTTTGCAATTGTCCTCTGGTCTTTGCACTTCTCTGCCCGTCTTTGCATTTCTCCACACTTTTTTGCCCTTCTCCGCCCGTCTTTGCCCTTGTCCGCACTTCTTTGCCATTGTCCAACCGTCTTTGAACTTGTCCACCCGTCTTTGCCTTTGTCCCCCCGTCTTTGCCATTGTCCCCCCGTCTCTGCCATTCTCCGCCCGTCTCTGCCATTCTCCGCCCGTCTCTGCCATTCTCCGCCCGTCTCTGCCATTCTCCGCCCGTCTCTGCCATTCTCCGCCCGTCTCTGCCATTCTCCGCCCGTCTCTGCCATTCTCCGCCCGTCTCTGCCATTCTCCGCCCGTCTCTGCCATTCTCCGCCCGTCTCTGCCATTCTCCGCCCGTCTCTGCCATTCTCCGCCCGTCTCTGCCATTCTCCGCCCGTCTCTGCCATTCTCCGCCCGTCTCTGCCATTCTCTGCTCGTCTTTGCCATTCTTCACCCATCTTTGCGCTTCTCAACCCATCTTTGCCCTTGTCCGCACTTCTTTGCCTTTGTCCAACCGTCTTTGAACTTGTGCACCCGTCTTTGCCTTTCTCCGCCCGTCTTTACACTTCTCCGGTATTCTCCGGACTTCTCAGACTGTCTTTGCCCTTGTCTAAACGTTTTTGCACTTGTCCGCCCGTCTTTGCCCTTCTCTGTCTGTCTTTGTCCTTCTCCCCCTTCTTTGTTCTTGTCGACCTGTTTTTGCCCTTCTCCGCACGTCTTTGCCCTTCTCCACCTATCTTTGCCGTTGTCCACACTTCTTTGCCGTTGTCCGATCATCTTTGAAGTTGTGCACTCGTCTTTGTTCTTCTCTGCCCGTCTTTGCACTTCTCCGGTATTCTCAACACTTCTCCGCCCGTCTTTGCCCTCGTCCGCCCGTCTTTGCCCTCGTCCGCCCGTCTATGCCTTCCTTTTCCCGTCTTTGCCCTCCTCCACCCTTCTTTGCCCTTCTCCGCCCGTCTTTGCCACTCTCCGCCCGTCTTTGCCCTTGTCTTCCCGTCTTCGCACTTCTGCAGTCGTCTTTGCCTTGTCCGCCCGTCTTTGCCTTTGTCTGCCCGTCTTTGCCTTTCTCCGCTCCTCTTTGCCATTCTTCGCCCATCTTTGCCCTTCTCAGCCCATCTTTACCCTTGTCCGCACTTCTTTGCCTTTGTCCAACCGTCTTTGAAGTTGTGCACCCGTCTTAGCCTTTTTCTGCCCTTTGTTGCAATTGTCCGCCCGTCTTTGTTTGTCTCCGCCCGTCTTTGCCCTTCTCCGCCCGTCTTTGCCCTTCTCCGCCCGTCTTTGCCCTTCTTCCCTTGTATTTGCCAATCTCCGATATTCTCCATCCTTCTCCTCCCATCTTTGCAATTCTCCACCCGTCTTTACCCTTTCTCAAAACTTCTTTGCTCTTCTCCAAACTTCTTTGCCCTTCTCCCCTTGTCTTTGCCCATCTTTGCACTTCTCTGATATTCTCTGCACTTCTCTGTCCTTCTTTGTGCTTCTCCGCCTGTCTTTGCCCATCTTTGCACTTCTCCAATATTCTCTGCACTTCTCCGCCCATCTTTGCCCTTCTCTGACCGTCTTTGCCCTTCTCTGACCGTCTTTGCCCTTCTCTGACCGTCTTTGCCCTTCTCTGACCGTCTTTGCCCTTCTCCGACCGTCTTTGCCCTTCTCCGACCGTCTTTGCCCTTCTCCGACCGTCTTTGCCCTTCTCCGACCGTCTTTGCCCTTCTCCGACCGTCTTTGCCCTTCTCCGACCGTCTTTGCCCTTCTCCGACCGTCTTTGCCCTTCTCCGACCGTCTTTGCCCTTCTTTGCCCTTCTCCGATATTCTCCGTCCTTCTCCACCTGTATTTGCCGTTATTTGCAGTCCTTTGCTCTTCTCCACCAGTCATTGCCCTTCTCCCCCATCTTTTCTCTTCTCCGTCTGTCTTCGCCCTTCTCTGCCCATCTTTGCCCTTTTCCGCCTGTCTTTGCCCTTCTCTGATATTCTCTGCCCTTATCCGCCCATTTTTGATTATCTCCGCCCGACTTTGCTCTTCTCCACCCGTCTTAGCCCTTCTCCTCCCGTCTTTACCCTTCGCTGCCCTTCTTTACCCTTCTTTGCACTTCTCTAATATTCTCTGCCCTTCTCCACCTGTCTTTGCCGTTCTCTGCAGTTCTTTGCTCTTCTCCACCACTCATTGCCCTTCTCCCCTATCTTTGCCCTTCTCCACCCGTCTTTGCCCTTCTCTGCCCGTCTTTGCCCTTCTCCAATATTCTCTGCCCTTCTCCGCCCATTTATGATCTTCTCCGCCCAACTTTGAGGTTCTTCACCCGACTTCGAGGTTCTCCACCCGACTTTGAGTTTCTCCCCTTGTCTTAGCCCTTCTTTGCTCTTCTCCTATATTCTCCACCCTTCTCCACCCATCTTTTTCCTTCTCCGTCCGTCTTTGCCCATCTCCGCTCCTCTTTGCCCTTGTCCGCCCGTCTTTGCCCTTGTCCGCCCGTCTTTGCCCATCTTCACACTTGTCTGATATTCTCTACACTTCTCCGCCCGTCTTTGCCCTTCTCCGATATTCTCCGCCCTTCTCCGCTCGTCATTGCCATTCTCCAACCATCTTTGCCCTTCTTTGATATTCTCCATCCTTCTCCTCCCATCTTTGCCCTTCTCCACCCGTCTTTGCCCTTCTCCACCCGTCTTTGCCCTTCTCCACCCGTCTTTGCCCTTCTCCACCCGTCTTTGCCCTTCTCCCCTTGTCTTTGCCCATCTTTGCACTTCTCGGATATTCTCTGCACTTCTCCGCCCGTCTTTGCACTTCTCCGCCCGTGTTTGCCCTTGTCCACCCGTCTTTGCCCTTGTCCACCCATCTTTGCCCTTCTCCACCCGTCTCCACCTGTAATTGCCGTTCTCCACAGTTCTTTGATCTTCTCCAGCAGTCATTGTACTTCTCCCCGGTCTTTGCCCTTCTCCGCCCATCTTTGCCCTTCTTTGCACTTCTCCGTTATTCTCCACAATTCTCTGCCTGTCTTTGCCCTTCTCCGCCTGTCTTTGCCCTTCTCCGATATTCTCCGCACTTCCCCGCCCGTCTTTGCCCTTCCCCGCCCGTCTTTGCCCTTCCCCGCCCGTCTTTGCCCTTCCCCGCCCGTCTTTGCCCTTCCCCGCCCGTCTTTGCCCTTCCCCGCCCGTCTTTGCCCTTCCCCGCCCGTCTTTGCCCTTCCCCGCCCGTCTTTGCCCTTCCCCGCCCGTCTTTGCCCTTCCCCGCCCGTCTTTGCCCTTCCCCGCCCGTCTTTGCCCTTCTTAGTAATTCTCCGTCCTTCTCCTGCCATCTTTGCCCTTCTCCACCTTTCTTCGCCCTTCTTTGCACTTCTCTGATATTCTCCGCCCTTCTCCACCTGTCTTTGCCCTTCTCCAACCTTCTTTGCCCTTCTTTGCCCTTCTTTGCACTTCTCTGATATTCTCCGCCCTTCTCCATCTTTCTTTGCCCTTCTCCAAACTTCTTTGCCCTTCTCCAACCTTCTTTGCCCTTCTTTGCACTTCTCCGATATTCTCCGCCCTTCTCCACCTGTCTTTGCCGTTCTCCAAAGTTCTTTTCTCCACCAGTCATTGCATTTCTCCCCCATCTTTGCCCTTCTCTGCCTGTCTTTGCCTTCTCTGGCAGTCTTTGCTTTTCTCCGCCCGTCTTTGCCCTTCTCCAATATTCTCCACCCTTCTCCGCCCGTCTTTGCCCTTCTCCGCCCGTCTTTGCCCTTCTCCGCCCGTCTTTGCCCTTCTCCGCCCGTCTTTGCCCTTCTCCGCCCGTCTTTGCCCTTCTCCGTTATTCTCCGCACTTCTCTGACTGTCTTTGCCCTTCTCTAAACCTCTTTGCCCTTTTCCACCCGTCTTTGCCCTTCTCCGCCCGTCTTTGCCCTTCTCCGCCCGTCTTTGCCCTTCTCCGCCCGTCTTTGCCCTTCTCCGCCCGTCTTTGCCCTTCTCCGGTGTTCTCTGCACTTCTCTGACTGTCTTTGCCCTTGTCTAAACCTCTTTACACTTGTCCGCCCGTCTTTGCCCTTCTCTGCCTGTCTTTGCCTTCTCTGGCAGTCTTTGCTTTTCTCCGCCCGTCTTTGCCCTTCTCCAATATTCTCCACCCTTCTCCGCCCGTCTTTGCCCTTCTCCGCCCGTCTTTGCCCTTCTCCGCCCGTCTTTGCCCTTCTCCGCCCGTCTTTGCCCTTCTCCGCCCGTCTTTGCCCTTCTCCGCCCGTCTTTGCTCTTTACCGCCCTACTTTGTGCTTCTCCGCCCTTCTTTGCGCCTCTCCGCCCATCTTTGCCCTTCTCCAGTTTTCTCCGGACTTCTCAGACTGTCTTTGCCCTTGTCTAAACCTTTTTGCACTTGTCCGCCCGTCTTTGCCCTTCTCTGCCCGACTTTGCCCTTCTCCCCGTCTTTGTTCTTGTCTGCCCGTTTTTGCCCTTGTCTGACTCTTTTAGCCCTTCTCCGCCCATCTTTGCCCTTGTCCGCACTTCTTTGCCGTTGTCCGCCCGCCTTTGTAATTGTCCCCCCGTCTTTGCTCTTCTCCGGTTGTCTTTGTTCTTCTCCGCCCGTTTTTGCCCTTGTCCGCCCATTTTTGCCCTTGTCCGCCCGTTTTTGCCCTTCTCCGCCCATCTTTCCCTTTGTCTGCCCGTCTTTGCCCTTCTCCAGTACTCTCCATAATTCTCTGCCCGTCTTTGCCATTCTCTACCTGTCTTTGCCTTTGTCCGCCCTCCTTTGCAATTGCCCGCCTGTCTTTTCTCCGCATGTCTTTGCGCTTTTTTGCCCGTCTTTGCTGCTCTCCGCCCGTCTTGGCCTTTCTTCGTACGTCTTTGCATATCTCCGCCCGTCTTTGCACTTGTCCCACTGTCTATGCACTTCCCCGCCCATCTTTGCCCTTCTCCACCTGTATTTGTCCTTCTCCTCCTGTCTTTTCCCTTTTCCGCCCGTCTTTGCCCTTCTCAAGTACTCTTTGCCCTTCTCAAGTACTCTTTGCCCTTCTCAAGTACTCTTTGCCCTTCTCCGCCCGTCTTTGCCCTTCTCCGCCCGTCTTTGCCCTTCTCCGCCCGTCTTTGCCCTTCTCCGCCCGTCTTTGCCCTTCTCCGCCCGTCTTTGCCCTTCTCCGCCCGTCTTTGCCCTTCTCCGCCCGTCTTTGCCCTTCTCCGCCCGTCTTTGCCCTTCTCCGCCCGTCTTTGCCCTTCTCCGGTACTCTCCGCACTTCTCCGCCCGTCTTTGCCCTTCTGCGCCCGTCTTTGCCCTTCCCCCGAACTCTCTGCAATTCTCTGCCCGTCTTTGCCCTTCTCTGCCCGTCTTTGCCCTTCTCCGCCCGTCTTTGCCCTTCTCCGCCCGTCTTTGCCCTTCTCCGCCCGTCTTTGCCCTTCTCCGCCCGTCTTTGCCCTTCTCCGCCCGTCTTTGCCCTTCTCCGCCCGTCTTTGCCCTTCTCCGCCCGTCTTTGCCCTTCTCCGCCCGTCTTTGCCCTTCTCCGCCCGTCTTTGCCCTTCTCCGCCCGTCTTTGCCCTTCTCCGCCCGTCTTTGCCCTTCTCCGCCCGTCTTTGCCCTTCTCCGCCCGTCTTTGCCCTTCTCCGCCCGTCTTTGCCCTTCTCCGCCCGTCTTTGCCCTTCTCCGCCCGTCTTTGCCCTTCTCCGCCCGTCTTTGCCCTTCTCCGGTACTCTCCGCACTTCTCCGCCCGTCTTTGCCCTTCTCCGCCCGTCTTTGCTCTACTCCATCTGTCTTTGCCCTTCTCCACCTGTCTTTGCCCTTCTCCGCCTGTCTTTGCCCTTCTCCAGTATTCTCCGGATTTCTCAGACTGTCTTTGCCCTTGTCTAAACCTCTTTGCCCTTCTCCTCCCGTCTTTGCCCTTCTCCTCCCGTCTTTGCCCTTCTCCTCCCGTCTTTGCCCTTCTCCGCCTGTCTTTGCCCTTCTCCGCCCGTCTTTGCCCTTCTGCGCCCGTCTTTGCCCTTCCCCCGAACTCTCTGCAATTCTCCGCCCGTCTTTGCCCTTCTCCGCCCGTCTTTGCCCTTCTCCGCCCGTCTTTGCCCTTCTCCGCCCGTCTTTGCCCTTCTCCGCCCGTCTTTGCCCTTCTCCGCCCGTCTTTGCCCTTCTCCGCCCGTCTTTGCCCTTCTCCGCCCGTCTTTGCTCTTTACCGCCCTACTTTGTGCTTCTCCGCCCTTCTTTGCGCCTCTCCGCCCATCTTTGCCCTTCTCCAGTTTTCTCCGGACTTCTCAGACTGTCTTTGCCCTTGTCTAAACCTTTTTGCACTTGTCCGCCCGTCTTTGCCCTTCTCTGTCCTTCTTTGCCCTTCTCCCCCCGTCTTTGTTCTTTTCTGCCTGTCTTTGCGCTTCTCCGCCTGTCTTTGTCACTCTCCGCACTTCTTTGCCATAATCTGAACTTCTTTGACACTCTCCGCACTTCTTGCCCTTCTCCGGTTCTCTCTGCCTTCTTCCGCCCGTCTTTGCACTTCTCTGTCCGTCTTTGCCCTTCTCCCCACATCTTTGTTCTTTTCTGCCTGTCTTTGCGCTGCTCCGCCCGTGTTTGCCCCTCTTCGGCCTTCTCTGATTGTCATTGCCATTCTCCGCCCGTCTTTGCCCTCCTCCTCCCATCTTTGCCCTTCTCCGCCCGTCTTTGCCCTTCTCCACCCATCTTTGCACTTCTCCGGTATTCTCTGGACTTCTCAGACTGTCTTTGCCCTTGTCTAAACCTTTTTGCCCTTGTCTGCCTGTTTTTGCCCTTCTCTGTCCGTGTTTGCACTTCTCCCCTCGTCTTTGTTCTTGTCCGCCCGTCTTTGCCCTTTTCTGTCGTCTTTGCCCTTGTCCGACCGTCTTTGCTGTTGTCCGACTGTCTTTGAACTTGTGCTCCGTCTTTGCCTTTGTCTGCCCGTCTTTGACCTTCTCCGCCTGTCTTTGCACTTCTCCACCCGTCTTTGCACTTCTCCACCCGTCTTTGCCCTTCTCCACCCGTCTTTGCCCTTCTCCACCCTTCTTTGCAATTCTCCGCCTGTCTTCGACTTCTCCAGTACTCTCTGCAATTCTCCGCCCGTCTTTGCCCTTCTCCGCCCATCTTTGCCCTTCTCCGCCCTTCTCTGGTATTCTCCGGGCTTCTCAGACTGTCTTTGCCTATGTCTAAACCTCTTTGCACGTGTCCACCCGACTTTGCCCTTTGTTCTTGTCCGCGCTTTTTTGCCCTTGTCCAACCGTTTTTGCCGTTCTCCGCCCATCTTTGCCGTTTTCTGCCCGCCTTTGCAATTGTCCTCTGGTCTTTGCACTTCTCTGCCCGTCTTTGCATTTCTCCACACTTTTTTGCCCTTCTCCGCCCGTCTTTGCCCTTGTCCGCACTTCTTTGCCGTTGTCCAACCGTCTTTGAACTTGTCCCCCCGTCTCTGCCATTCTCCGCCCGTCTCTGCCATTCTCCGCCCGTCTCTGCCATTCTCCGCCCGTCTCTGCCATTCTCCGCCCGTCTCTGCCATTCTCCGCCCGTCTCTACCATTCTCCGCCCGTCTCTGCCATTCTCCGCCCGTCTCTGCCATTCTCCGCCCGTCTCTGCCATTCTCTGCTCGTCTTTGCCATTCTTCACCCATCTTTGCGCTTCTCAACCCATCTTTGCCCTTGTCCGCACTTCTTTGCCTTTGTCCAACCGTCTTTGAACTTGTGCACCCGTCTTTGCCTTTCTCCGCCCGTCTTTACACTTCTCCGGTATTCTCCGGACTTCTCAGACTGTCTTTGCCCTTGTCTAAACCTTTTTGCACTTGTCCGCCCGTCTTTGCCCTTCTCTGTCTGTCTTTGTCCTTCTCCCCCTTCTTTGTTCTTGTCGACCTGTTTTTGCCCTTCTCCGCACGTCTTTGCCCTTCTCCACCTATCTTTGCCGTTGTCCACACTTCTTTGCCGTTGTCCGATCATCTTTGAAGTTGTGCACTCGTCTTTGTTCTTCTCTGCCCGTCTTTGCACTTCTCCGGTATTCTCAACACTTCTCCGCCCGTCTTTGCCCTCGTCCGCCCGTCTTTGCCCTCGTCCGCCCGTCTATGCCTTCCTTTTCCCGTCTTTGCCCTCCTCCACCCTTCTTTGCCCTTCTCCGCCCGTCTTTGCCACTCTCCGCCCGTCTTTGCCCTTGTCTTCCCGTCTTCGCACTTCTGCAGTCGTCTTTCCCTTGTCCGCCCGTCTTTGCCTTTGTCTGCCCGTCTTTGCCTTTCTCCGCTCCTCTTTGCCATTCTTCGCCCATCTTTGCCCTTCTCAGCCCATCTTTACCCTTGTCCGCACTTCTTTGCCTTTGTCCAACCGTCTTTGAAGTTGTGCACCCGTCTTAGCCTTTTTCTGCCCTTTGTTGCAATTGTCCGCCCGTCTTTGTTTGTCTCCGCCCGTCTTTGTTTGTCTCCGCCCGTCTTTGCCCTTCTCCGCCCGTCTTTGCCCTTCTTCCCTTGTATTTGCCAATCTCCGATATTCTCCATCCTTCTCCTCCCATCTTTGCAATTCTCCACCCGTCTTTACCCTTTCTCAAAACTTCTTTGCTCTTCTCCAAACTTCTTTGCCCTTCTCCCCTTGTCTTTGCCCATCTTTGCACTTCTCCGATATTCTCTGCACTTCTCTGTCCTTCTTTGTGCTTCTCCGCCTGTCTTTGCCCATCTTTGCACTTCTCCAATATTCTCTGCACTTCTCTGACCGTCTTTGCCCTTCTCCGACCGTCTTTGCCCTTCTCCGACCGTCTTTGCCCTTCTCCGACCGTCTTTGCCCTTCTCCGACCGTCTTTGCCCTTCTCCGACCGTCTTTGCCCTTCTCCGACCGTCTTTGCCCTTCTCCGACCGTCTTTGCCCTTCTCCGACCGTCTTTGCCCTTCTCCGACCGTCTTTGCCCTTCTTTGCCCTTCTCCGATATTCTCGGTCCTTCTCCACCTGTATTTGCCGTTATTTGCAGTCCTTTGCTCTTCTCCACCAGTCATTGCCCTTCTCCCCCATCTTTTCTCTTCTCCGTCTGTCTTCGCCCTTCTCTGCCCATCTTTGCCCTTCTCCGCCTGTCTTTGCCCTTCTCTGATATTCTCTGCCCTTATCCGCCCATTTTTGATTATCTCCGCCCGACTTTGCTCTTCTCCACCCGTCTTAGCCCTTCTCTTCCCGTCTTTACCCTTCGCCGCCCTTCTTTACCCTTCTTTGCACTTCTCTAATATTCTCTGCCCTTCTCCACCTGTCTTTGCCGTTCTCTGCAGTTCTTTGCTCTTCTCCACCACTCATTGCCCTTCTCCCCTGTCTTTGCCCTTCTCCGCCCGTCTTTGCCCTTCTCTGCCCGTCTTTGCCCTTCTCCAATATTCTCTGCCCTTCTCCGCCCATTTATGATCTTCTCCGCCCAACTTTGAGGTTCTTCACCCGACTTCGAGGTTCTCCACCCGACTTTGAGTTTCTCTCCTTGTCTTAGCCCTTCTTTGCTCTTCTCCTATATTCTCCACACTTCTCCACCCATCTTTTTCCTTCTCCGTCCGTCTTTGCCCATCTCCGCTCCTCTTTGCCCTTGTCCGCCCGTCTTTGCCCTTGTCCGCCCGTCTTTGCCCTTGTCCGCCCGTCTTTGCCCATCTTCACACTTGTCTGATATTCTCTACACTTCTCCGCCCGTCTTTGCCCTTCTCCGATATTCTCCGCCCTTCTCCGCTCGTCATTGCCATTCTCCAACCATCTTTGCCCTTCTTTGATATTCTCCATCCTTCTCCTCCCATCTTTGCCCTTCTCCGCCCGTCTTTGCACTTCTCCGCCCGTGTTTGCCCTTGTCCACCCGTCTTTGCCCTTGTCCACCCATCTTTGCCCTTCTCCACCCGTCTCCACCTGTAATTGCCGTTCTCCACAGTTCTTTGATCTTCTCCAGCAGTCATTGTACTTCTCCCCGGTCTTTGCCCCTCTCCGCCCATCTTTGCCCTTCTTTGCACTTCTCCGTTATTCTCCACAATTCTCTGCCTGTCTTTGCCCTTCTCCGCCTGTCTTTGCCCTTCTCCGATATTCTCCGCACTTCTCCACCCGTCTTTGCCCTTCCCCGCCCGTCTTTGCCCTTCCCCGCCCGTCTTTGCCCTTCCCCGCCCGTCTTTGCCCTTCCCCGCCCGTCTTTGCCCTTCCCCGCCCGTCTTTGCCCTTCCCCGCCCGTCTTTGCCCTTCTTAGTAATTCTCCGTCCTTCTCCTGCCATCTTTGCCCTTCTCCACCTTTCTTCGCCCTTCTTTGCACTTCTCTGATATTCTCCGCCCTTCTCCACCTGTCTTTGCCCTTCTCCAACCTTCTTTGCCCTTCTCCAACCTTCTTTGCCCTTCTTTGCACTTCTCTGATATTCTCCGCCCTTCTCCACCTTTCTTTGCCCTTCTCCAACCTTCTTTGCCCTTCTCCAAACTTCTTTGCCCTTCTCCAACCTTCTTTGCCCTTCTTTGCACTTCTCCGATATTCTCCGCCCTTCTCCACCTGTCTTTGCCGTTCTCCAAAGTTCTTTTCTCCACCAGTCATTGCATTTCTCCCCCATCTTTGCCCTTCTCTGCCTGTCTTTGCCTTCTCTGGCAGTCTTTGCTTTTCTCCGCCCGTCTTTGCCCTTCTCCAATATTCTCCACCCTTCTCCGCCCGTCTTTGCCCTTCTCCGCCCGTCTTTGCCCTTCTCCGCCCGTCTTTGCCCTTCTCCGCCCGTCTTTGCCCTTCTCCGCCCGTCTTTGCCCTTCTCCGCCCGTCTTTGCCCTTCTCCGTTATTCTCCGCACTTCTCTGACTGTCTTTGCCCTTCTCTAAACCTCTTTGCCCTTTTCCACCCGTCTTTGCCCTTCTCCGCCCGTCTTTGCCCTTCTCCGCCCGTCTTTGCCCTTCTCCGGTGTTCTCTGCACTTCTCTGACTGTCTTTGCCCTTGTCTAAACCTCTTTACACTTGTCCGCCCGTCTTTGCCCTTCTCTGCCTGTCTTTGCCTTCTCTGGCAGTCTTTGCTTTTCTCCGCCCGTCTTTGCCCTTCTCCATTATTCTCCGCCCTTCTTTGCCCGTCTCCGCCCTTCTTTGCCCGTCTCCGCCCTTCTTTGCCCGTCTCCGCCCTTCTTTCCCGTCTCCGCCCGTCTTTGCCCGTCTCCGCCCGTCTCTGCCCGTCTTTGCCCGTCTTTGCCCTTCTCCGATATTCTCCGTCCTTCTCCACCTGTCTTTGCCGTTCTCCGCAGTTCTTTGCTCTTCTCCAGCAGTCATTGTACTTCTCCCCGGTCTTTGCCCTTCTCCGCCTTTCTTTGTCCTTCTCCACCCTCCTTTGCCCTTCTCCGATATTCTCCTCCTTTTTTCACTGGTCTTTGCCCTTCTCCTCCCGTTTTTGCCCTTCTCTGACCTTCTTTGACTTTCTCCAAGCTTCTCCGATATTATCTGATCTATTTTGAACTTCTCTGAATTCTACAACCTTCTCTGAGATTCTTTTACCTTCTCCGACCTTCTCTGTCCTTCTACGATCTTCTCCGACCTTATCTGATCTTCTCCGACTTCTTTGACATTCTCTGAACTTCTTTGACCTTTTCCAACCTTCCTTTACCTTCTCCGACATTCTTTGACCTTCTCAGATCTTCTCCGACCTTCTTTGACCTTCTCCAAATTTCTCCTTCCTTCTCCGACCTTCTCCAAACTTCTTTGACCTTCTCCGACTTTGTTTGATATTCTCTGAACGTCTTTGACTTCCTACTGCCTTCTTCGACCTTCTTTCACAGTCTCCGACATTCTTTGAACACCTCTGAACTTCTTCGACCTTTTCCGTAATTCTGCGAAATTCTCTGCCCTTCTCCAACCTCTTTTGACATTCTCCAACCTTCTTTGAACTTCTCCGACATTCTCCGATGTTCTTTGACCTTCTCCGATCTTCTTTGATCTTGTCAGACCTTCTTTGACCTTCTCTAAACTTCTCCGACCTCTCCAACCTTCTTTGACTTTCTCCGAACTTCTTTGATCTTCTCCAAACTTCTTTGACATTCTCCAACCTTCTATGAACTTATCCAACCTCCTTTAAACTTCTCTGACCTTCCATAATCTTCTCCGAACTTCTCCGACCTTCCTTGACCTTCTCCGACCTTTTCCGACCTTCTCCAACCACTTTTGATATTCTCTGACTTTCTTTGAACTTCTCTGTCCTTCTCCGACCTTCTCCCACCACTTTTGAAATTCTATGACTTTCTCCGACCTACTCCGGACTTATTTGACCTTCTCTGACCTTCTCTGACCTTCTTTTACCTTATCTGACCCTCTTTGAACTTTTCCAACCTTCTTTGACCTTCTCCAAACTTTTCCGACCTTCTTTGATCTTCTCCAACCTTCTCCGACCTTTTTTGACCTTCTCTGACATTCTCTGATGTTCTCCTACCTTCTCCGACCTTCTCTGACATTTTCCGACCCTCTTTGAACTTCTCTGACTATCTTTGACCTTCTCTGACCTTCTTAGAATTTCTACGACCTTCTCCAATCTTCTTTGAGCTTCTCCGACCTTCTCCGACCTTCTTTGAACTTCTCTGACTTTCTTCGACATTTTCTGACCTTCTTTGACCTTCTCCGAACTTCTCCAACATCTTTGACCTTCTCCAAATTTTTCTGATCTTCTCTGACCGTCTTAATACTTCTCCAACCTTCTCTGAATTTCTCTGACCTTCTTTGACTGTCTCTGACCTTCTCTGAACTTCTCCGAACTTCTCCAAACTTCTTTTCCCTTCTCCAAACTTCTCCAATCTTCTCTGACCGTCTTAATACTTCTCCAACCTTCTCTGACTTTCTCTGACCTTCTTTGACTGTCTCTGACCTTCTCTGAACTTCTCCAACCTTCTTTTCCCTTCTCCAAACTTCTCCGAACTTCTCAGAACTTCTTTGACCTTCTCCGACCTTCTCCGACCTTCCTTGACCTTCTCCGACCTTCCTTGACCTTCTCCGACCTTCCTTGACCTTCTCCGACCTTCCTTGACCTTCTCTGACCTTCTTTGATCTTGTCAGATTTTCTTTGACCTTCTCCGATCTTCTGTGACCTTCTCCGATCTTTTTTGAATTTCTCCCAACTTCTTTGAACTTCTCCGACCTTCTTTGAACTTCTTTGATCTTGTCAGACCTTCTTTGACATTCTCCGAACTTCTCCGATCTTCTCTGATCTTCTTTGACTTTCTCTGACTTTCTTTGATCTTCTCCAAACTACTTTGAACTTCTCCACACTTCTATGAACTTCTCTGACCTTCTCCGACCACTTTTGAACTTCTCTGACTTTGTTTGAGCTTCTCTGACCTTCTTTGACCCTCTCCAAACTTCTCCCACCTTCTCCTACCTTCTTTGACCTTCTCTGAACTTCCTTTCCCTTCTCCGAAGTTCTTTGTCCTTCTTTGACATTCTCCGACCCTCTTTGACCTTCTCTGACCTTCTTTGACCCACTCCAACCTACTCCAAACTTATTTGATCTTCTCTGATATTCTCTGACCTTCTTTTACCTTCTCTGACCTTCTTTTACCTTCTACGACCTACTCCAGACTTATTTGATCTTCTCTGACCTTCTCTGACCTTCTTTTACCTTCTCTGACTCTCTTTGACCTTCTCTGACCTTCTTTGACCTTCTCCAACCTTCTCCAAACTTTTCCGACCTTCTTTGATCTTCTCTGACCTATTCCAACCTTCTCCACCCTTCTTTGACCTTCTCTGACCTTCTTCGACCTTCTCTGACCTTCCTGGAATTTCTCTGGCCTTCCCCAACTTGCTTTCACCTTTTCCGACCTTCTCCAAAATTCTTTGACATTTTTTGACCCTCTCCCAAATTTTCCTACCTTCTCTGACCTTCTCCGACCATCTTTGACCTTCTCCGAACTTCTCCAATCTTCTCTGACCGTCTTTATACTTCTCCAACTTTCTTTGACCTTCTCCAAATTTCTCCTAATGCTTTGTCCTTCTGTGACCTTCTCCAAACTTCTCCGCCCTTCTCCGCCTTTCTTTGACCTTCTCTGACCTTCTTTGAGCTTCTCTGACCTTTTACTTTCTCTGACTTTCTTTGACCTTCTCCGACTTTCTTTGACCTTCTTTGACCTTCTCCGACCTTCTCTGATCTTCTCCGACCTGCTTTGACATTCCCCGACCTTCTTTGACCTTCTCTGAACTTCTTTGACCTTCTCCGATCTTCTTTTCCTTTATCTGACCTTCTCCGAACTTCTCCGACCTTCTTTGACATTCTCTGACCTTATCCGACCACCTTTGAACTTCTCTGAACTTCTCCAATCTTCTCCGTCTTTATCTTTCTCCAACCTTCTTTGACTTCTCCGAGCTTCTTTGACCTTCTTTGACTTTCCCTGAACTTCTTTGACCTTCTCCAAACTTCTTAAAACTTCTCCGCCCTTCTATGAGCTTCTCTGACCTTCTCCAACCACTTTTGAACTTCTCTGACTTTCTTTGAGCTTCTCTGACCTTCTTTGACCCTCTCCAAACTTCTCCCACCTTCTCCTACCTTCTTTGACTGTCTCCGATCTTCCTTTCCCTTCTCCGAATTTCTTTGTCCTTCTTTGACATTCTCCGACCCTCTTTGACCTTCTCTGACCTTCTTTGACCTTCTCTGACCTACTCTGGACTTATTTGATCTTCTCCAACCTTCTCTGACTTTCTTTTACCTTCTCTGACACTCTTTGACCTTTTCTGACCTTCTTTGACCTTCTCCGATCTTCTCCAAACTTTTCCGACCTTCTTAGATCTTCTCTGTCCTTCTTCAACCTTCTCTGACATTCTTTGACCTTCTCTGACCTTCCTTGAATTTCTCTGGCCTTCTCCCACCTGCTTTCACCTTCTCTGAACTTCCTCGAGCTTCTCTGACCTTCCTTGTATTTCTCTTGCCTTCTCCAACCTGCTTTCACCTTTTCCAACCTTCTTTGACCTTCTCTGAACTTCTTTGACTTTTTTTGACCTTCTCCGATATTTTCCTACCTTCTCCGATATTTTCCTACCTTCTCCGATCTTCTCCGACCTTCTCCAAAATTCTTTGACCTTCTCCGACTTTGTCTGACCATCTTTGACCTTCTCCGATCTTCTCTGACCGTCTTTATACTTCTCCAACCTTCTCTGACCTTCTCCGACCTTCTTTGACTATCTCTGACCTTCTCTGAACTTCTCCGACCTTCTCCCAAGTTCTTTGCCCTTCTCCCACCTTCTTTGCCTATCTCTGACCTTGTCTGACCTTCTCCGACCTTTTCCGAAATTCTTTGAACTTCTCCGACCTTCTTTGACCTTCCCTGAATTTCTTTGACCTTCTCCGACCTTCTTTGAACTTCTCCAAACTTCTCCGGTCTTGCAGACCTTCTTTGAAATTCTCCAAACTTCTCCGACCTTCTTTTACTTTCTCTGATCTTCTCTGCCCTTCTATGAACTTCTCCGACCACTTTTGAACTTCTCTGACTTTCTTTGAGCTTCTCTGACCTTCTTTGACCCACTCCAAACTTCTCTGACCTTCTCCTACCTTCTTTGACATTTTCCGATCTTCCTTTCCCTTCTCTGAATTTCTTTGTCCTTCTTTGACATTCTCTGACCCTCTTTGACCTTCTCTGACCTTCTCTGACCTACTCCAGACTTATTTGATCTTCTCCGACCTTCTCTGACCTTCTTTCACCTTCTCTGACACTCTTCGACCTTTTCTGACCTTCTTTGACCATCTCCAAACTTCTCCGAACTTTTCCGAACTTCTTTGATCTTCTCTGACCTATTCCAACCTTCTCCACCCTTCTTTGACCTTCTCTGACCTTCTTCGACCTTCTCTGACCTTCCTGGAATTTCTCTGGCCTCCTCCAACTTGCTTTCACCTTTTCCGACCTTCTCCGAACTTCTTTGACATTTTTTGACCTTCTCCCAAATTTTCCTACCTTCTCTGACCTTCTCCGACCTTCTTTGACCTTCTCTGACTTTCTCCGACCATCTTTGACCTTTTCCGAACTTCTCCAATCTTCTCTGACCGTCTTTATACTTCTCCAACTTTCTTTGACCTTCTCTGAATTTCTCTGACCATCTTTGACCTTCTCCAAACTTCTCCTAATCCTTTGTCCTTCTGCGACCTTCTCCAAATTTATCTGAACTTCTCCACCCTTCTTTGACCTTCTCTGACCTTCTCCAATCTTCTCCAACCGTCTTTATCTTTCTCCAACCTTCTTAGACCTTCTTAGACCTTCTCCAACCTTCTGCGATTTTCTCCAAACTTCTTTTATTTTCTCCGACCTTCTCCACGCTTTTTTGACCTTCTCCAAACTTCTCCTAACTTCTCTGACATTCTCCAACCTTCTTCAAAATTCTTTGACCTTCTCCGAACTTCTCCAACCGTCTTTATCTTTCTCCAACCTTCTTTGACCTTCTCTGAGCTTCTTTGACCTTCTTCGAAATTCTCCGACCTTCTCTGAAATACTTTGAAATTCTCCAACCTCCTTTGACCTTCTCTGACCTTCTTTGAACTTCTCCAACCTTCTTTGACATTCTCTGACCTTCTCCGACCTAATCTGACCTTCTCTGACCTACTCTTAACTTCTCCGACCTTCTCCGAACTTCTCCGATATTCTTTGAACTTCTTTGAACTTCTCCAAACTTCTCCGAAATTCTTTGCCCTTCTCCCACCTTCTTTGCCCTTCATTTCCCTTGTCCGACCTTCTTTGTAGACCTTGTAGTTGTAGAGAGCAATGAGGTCTCCCCTCAGCCTCCACTTCTCCAGGCTAAACAAGCCCAGCTCTCTGAGCCATTTCTCATAAGGCCATGTGTGTACATAAAAAAGAGCTGACTTGTTTTAGAGGAACTAGGAGCCCTACAGACAGACAGAGGATTATTCAAAAGAGCAAGGACTAGCACAAAAATTCAGAAATAGCAAGAGATGAAAAGGGGAGTGTCAAGATACAGAGTGAATGGAAAAAATAGAACAGCAACAGTGAGCAATACAAAGGGATAGAGAAAGAAAGAAAGATAGAAAGAGAAAGACAAGCAAGGCATTTGCAGGTGCAGAGAAAGAACAAACTACAAGGATCAAGCCAGTGAAATTGTGGGGGAACAGAACGAGGAACGCAGATTGGGACAAAGATGGAAAAGGAAAAAAAAAGTATGGGCAGAGAACAGATACTGAAGACTGGGGGGGGGGGAAAGAGAGAGAAAACAGCACAGAAAAATTAAAGAGTAGGGGTATAGTGATACCAGGGAACGGTAATTGTAGCAGCACGATAAATGAAAGGAACCAAAAAATCCAGCTCTAAAATGTTTGTTACCTAGTTCCATCACTGTCACAACTAGCAATGTTGCAGTGACAACACGCATACTGTTATTTCTTGTAAGGATGCTTTCAGACATGTAGTAGTGTTGTTCTAGCTGAGAATGTAAGGCAGAGTTAATAAAACACAGCTCCTCCTCAGGCACTATTTATACCTGTGAGGGCTTCACCACACCCCAGTCACAGGTGGTGGGCGGGAAGGACCAGGGGGTATGTAATCCACAGGCCTTGCCTCTGGAGGTCATTTAGGTTGTGGTTTATCCTTGAGATTAGAGTTTTGCTGCTATTTCCATTCATTGTAGCTTTTTAGGCAGATTAAGCTAGTTGGGTAAGTGGTGGTTTTTGGCTATTTTAGTTTTTTTTTTTTCTTTTTGTTCTTCTAAAGAAGCAGAGGCGTCTGTTGGAGGTATGAGCTTTGGAAGAGTCCAGGCGAAGCAGCACATACAGGTGTAACTATGGGGCTTTTTTGTCAGTAATTTTTGATTGGGTGTTGGAGGGGGCAAGATGTTTTTGATTTCCTTCTTCTTTTTTTTTTTCTGGGTGCTTTGCCTCAAGTTTTTGGTTATGGGATGATTTGTTGTTGTTCCTCATTCTGTGTGGCATAATGTATTGGCCCTAGGGGCTCTGCAGTTTGTAATGGGCACCTTGTGGGTGATAATAATCTGGAATGAAGTTTGTTGGCCTAGGGTAGGAAGTAGAGTCTGTGGGTTGGTGGAAGATAGAAGGGGCCAGGGGAGCCCTGGGAAGGGCTCAGGAGCACAGCTCCCAAGGAACAGCAACACAGAAGGGTCAGGGGGGTTATAATATAGGGCAGGTGCTGTTAAGAAGGAGCCGGGTTCCTTCTCTGATACTTCAGGGGTAGAAAAGGGCTTTAATGGTTTGGGGAAAGGGAGATGGGTTCATCAGTCTTTCTTGGGTCAGTTTGGTGGTCAGATGCAAGTGCCGTTCAGGTGTCTGTTGTTCTAGTCTCTCTGTAGCCAATGAGGTAATGATGAGGTTGAGACACAAGTTGAAAATTATTAGTTACCCTAAGAAATGTCATCTCTAGGGCTTAGAGATCTCTGCTCCCTTATACCTTCTACTTATTGTGTTCCTCAACTAACTTCTTTGCATCCATCCTGTCTCCATCCATCTGAATGTCCAGAGAAGAGTAATGTAGCTGGTGAGGGGGCTGGTGAACAAGCCTTATGAGGAGTGGCTGAGAGAGCTGGGGGTGTTTAGCCTGGAGAAGAGAAGGCTGAGGGGAGACCTCATTGCTCTCTGCAACTACCTGAAAGGAGGTTGTGGAGGGGAGGGAGCTGGCCTCTTCTCCCAA
Organism: Phaenicophaeus curvirostris; assembly: GCF_032191515.1. Lineage (NCBI taxonomy): Eukaryota > Metazoa > Chordata > Aves > Cuculiformes > Cuculidae > Phaenicophaeus > Phaenicophaeus curvirostris. The sequence continues at coordinate 290,038 of NW_027206707.1, forward strand.
GGGACAGGACAAGAGGGAATAGCCTCAAGCTCTGCCAGGGAAGCTTCAGGCAGTACACCAGGAAAAAATATTTCACTGAAAGGGTTATTGGGGATGGGCAAAGGCTGCCCAAGGAGGTGGTAGAGTCACCTTCCCTGGAGGTGTTTAAAGGATGGGTGGATGAGATGGTGAGGGGCATTGTTTAGTGATTGATAGGAATGGGTGGACTCAATGATCCAATGGGTCTTTTCCAACCTGGTGATCCTATGAATATCAGAGACCTTGCTACTTCAAGGTATGGACTCGCTGCCTATCTACAGTGCAGGATTCTGCCGCTTGTTTCCCTTGCATTTCTCAGGGAAGAGATTGGATATTGTTTTGGCTCGTAACAGTTAGCAGCTGAGCAACTCTTTTTCATCTGGTGTGTGGGCACGCAAGCCTCCCTTATTTAGTAGAGTTTTGGATTTTTCCTGAACTTGCCAGTGAGGTTTGCTCTGTTATTGCTTACAGCGGTTGTTACCTTGTCCCTGTTATCCATTGTGTTTTTTTACGGTCATTGAGTTTCCAATTTAGGTCTTAGAGTAGTCAATCCCACTGTTGCGAGTTTTTCATTGGCTGACTGCCTCTGTAATTCCAGTCTCCATTGCTGTGTGGTGAGTGTCCTGTGTTTTTATGTCTTCTGTGTTAATAATCGTTACTGGGTTTTGATAAGAATATTTTTTTCAAGTTCTTCTTGTTCACTCCCACGACTAAAGTTTGGTTACTTCCTAAAATGTGGATTTCCGTGGCTCATCTTTCTTTTGTCCTGGGTATCACCACTACTGGTCCTACAACTTAAGTGTTGAGGAGGAGAGGAGAGGTAAGCAGAGGGCACAGAATTTTGGGGTGCTGGTGAGGTAGTCAGGTTTATTCTCATCATTGTGGGGCTGATGGTGAGGAGGAAGTTGAGTATGTCTAGAAGAGCAAAGTGTTCTTTGGCAACATAGTATTTACTTTTGGTTTGGCAGGCACTGTGTGGGCCACCTTGGGAATGGGAAGAGCATTTGAGGTGAGCTGGGTAGTAGGGAGAAGGAGCATGGGGCAGTCTTCTCACAGGTGTGAGAGTAATTCTCTGAATTTAATTACCCTGGGTGATAACAGCTGCAGCATCTGACAGAAGAGCTGCTGTGGAGCAAGTGAGTGGAAGAACATGGCAGTTAGGCAGAACAAGTTGTCATGTAAGGTGGTGACATTGATCAGTGCAATGCTGGCTGTTGGCACTATTTTAGTTTTCTTGTAGATTGCAAAGTGGATCCTGGCAACTGTAGGATCATTCCAGGAAGCTGATGTTCTTAGAGTTTTTTTCTCCTGAGGAAGCCTTCTGGTGGTCTGAAAGCTAAGTTGAGGGACGGGGGCAGGGGTGGGGTATGACAGAGGGGAGAAGGCTGGGGATGGCAGGGAGGAGTTTTAAAAGTAGCCTAGGGGAGAGGGCTGTGCGGGAAGTGTCCCCTTTGGGCAGGGAGAGCTGGAGGGTGTTACTTCTCAGCCCAAAGCTAGCACATTCCTGGCAGGGCCGTTCCAGCTTGTCTGTGCCGTGTGCTTTATATTCTGTTTCTCTTTTACGTTTCTTAAGCCTTGATGTCCCCTTTGCTTTAAAGGAATGCAGCATATGACTTGAGCAGCATCTCGAGGGTCTTGAATGCCTGTACTCATGGGTACAATACCAATTAGGCACTGTTCTTCTTGCATCATAACGTAAGTGTGGATTGGCTTCACATTTTCCAAGTTTCTAGTTAGCCATCTTTTCCCGTGGCCTTGCAGCCTGTGTTGGTGGCCACAATCACTAGTCATATATTTTCAAGGATCCCTGTTGACCTGAGACTTCTTCCATGCATCTTGTGCCTTTAGTCATTTAAAAGGTGATCCTTTCACGTACATCCTCCTGGTTTTGGCCACATCCCGTTGTAATGAGTGATCCTTTACAGCATGCCGGACATGCCTCGAGCACCATATCTAGGGTCCTGAATGCTCGTACTCATCAATGCACTGTTGATTGGGCACTGCTTTTCTTGCATCGTGCTCCTGAAGCCGGGATCGTTCTCGTGTTTTGGCACTGTGTTTTTCTGTTCATTTTTCTTGCAGATGCTGAAGAGGAACGCAGTGACTGCAGGATTATTTCTGTTAGCTGATGTGATTTGAGCTGCTTTGTCCAAGGACAGCTTCATTCGTGGCCCTCTGAAAGCTAAATTGAGAGACTGGAGTTGGGAAGCGGGAGGTGGGATGGGGCTAGCAGGGAGGGGTTTGGAAGGTAGCCTAGGCTGTGCAGGGAGAGTCCTCTTTGGGCAGGTGAAGGCAGAGGGGCCCACTTCTCAGCTCAAACCCTGCATGGGCAGGGCAGTTCCAGCCTGTATCTGTTGTTGTCTAGTTTGTGTAGTCACCGTGCCATGTCTGAAATTTTCTGCAGGTCTTGATGTTGTCTTTTGTGCTCAGGGCATGGCGGGCGTGCCTTGGGTGCCATGTCTAGGGTCCCAAATGCTCATACTCATCAAGGCAGTGTCGATGGGGCACTGCTTTTCTTTCTTTGCATTTCTAAAGTGTGGATCGCTCTTGTGTTTTGGAAGCATCCGGTCAGCTGTCTTCTGCTGCAGCCTTGCAGCCTGCCTCGCCATCCGGGATAGTTAGTCTTCTGTTTTCCTGGATCCCTGTTCTGGGACTTGTTCCATCCATCCTCTGCATCTTTAGGACTTTAAAAGGGGTTTCTTGCCCGTTCATCTTGCCAGTTGTGGCACCATCTCTTTGGAACCATGCACGGTTCTTCGTTTTTCCAGGGCTACCGTAGGTTGTTCCTCGGAGCCCTGTCCATTGCCTTGCCCATTGGCATGCGTGGTCCAGGTGTCCTCCTTGTTGCCGCGACTTTTCTTTTGTTCCCGGTTCACGACGTTGGTCTTATGTGTTGATGTTCTGCGTGTATTTGTGTCTGGTTGGAGCTGCTCTGCCAGGTGTGTAGAGGAGGCGATAAGCGTCAGCAGGGGTATAGTGGCCCGATTGTGTGCTTAACGTTTTGACGTGCCTAGACATTGCGGTCTAGGGGCATCCCTTATTTGCAGATCTAGCAGCCCTCGGTGTGGCGGGTGAGGAGGGTAGTTTCTGCTTGTCTCTGGAGCCACAGAGGGGGTGACCAAAACTGCATGGGAGCAGCCAGTGGAGCAGTAGCGAAGGGGTTTGAATGTCAAGGGAGCGGCAATTAATGTTTGGGTTTGGTTGTGGACTAGCTTTGCTTGACTGTAATGTGCAGTAGAGTCTTGGAATTCTTAGGGCATTGCTGAGCATCAGGGTGACTTCTTTGCTGTTGTGTTTTTCAGACATAGCGGGCTGACCTGTGTGCCGAGGGGCACGGATGGAGTTGCATGCAGTTAGTGTGCCATAGTGAGGTGAGTTGGCTGTGGTGTTGGTAGGGAAATGTAACCATGGCTGTATGATCGGTTACCGTGTGTTGGTTTTGTTCAATGAAGTTACAATCATCCTTGCTGTTTGTATATTCCAGGTGGAGCTCAAGCCTCAACACAACCACAGAAGATGAGGCAAGCTGGGCATCTGAGCAGTCAAGGTAATGCAGTGGAGATAGGTGTTGCTTGGGGCAGCCTGTGCTTTAGTGTAGTACAAAAGCATGCTTTTTCTGTGGCAGGTGCCAAATGCAGCCTCAGAGGGGTGAAGCTTCTTGCTGATGTGTGGTCTGAGAGGTGAGGAGGTTGTTGTTCAAATAGGTGTGTTAGAGCCCTGTAGTACGCAGCAACTCCATTGAGCATTGGCCTTTGGTTTTGTAGATGCTGTGTGGTCCACTTTTAGAATGCAAAGAGCAGTTGAGGTGAACAGGGGAGTAGAGAGATGGAGCACGGGACTGATTTCTCAGAAGCGCAATAGTAAATTTTCTGTCTGTCTACCTGAAGTGCCCCAGGTGATGATAACTGCAGCATCCAATGTTTGAATTGGCATCAAATAGGTGAGCAGAATGCCTTGGCAGTTTTGCAGTGAGTGTAGTACAAGATGTTGGCAGTGAGCAGTGTGATGCTGACTTGGTCCTGTGTATTCTGTATGTTTTTTTTTTTTTTTTTTTGCAGATTATTGTCCAGGACAATTTGAGAGTGCAGGATTTTTCCAGACAGTTGATGCAGTTTGGGTTTTTTCTGCCAAGGATATCTTCAGGCCCTCGGTCCTCAGAAAGTTAAGGGGGCTGTGGTTTTGGTCCGGGAAGAGGGCAGAATGTTGAGAATGGCAGGGAAGGGATTTAGCATAGGGTAAAGGGTTGTGCAGGAAGAGTGCACCTTGTTACACGTTTGGAGAGGGGTTTAATTTTCAGCCCCAAGCTAGCGTGTACCAGGCAGGGCAGTTCCAGCCTATATCTGTCTTGTTGTTTAGATTGTGTAGACTCTGCTGTGTCTTAAATCTTCTGCAGGTCTTGATGTCATCTTTGCATTTGGTCCACGTGTCATCTCTAGACTCTTGGATGTCTGTTCTTAGTAAGGTGCTGATCAGGTGCTGCTTTTCTTGCTTTCTGATCTTCATGTACAGGTAGGTCTTGCATTTTGGCAATTTCTGGTCAGCTGCCTATTGCGTAGGCATCACAGGACACATTAGCATCCTCAGCCCTTATTGTTCCATTTTCTTAAATCCCTGTTCTGGCACTTCCTCCATACGTACTCTGTTTTGAGGTGTTTAAGAAGGGCTCACCCTTGCATCCTTCTAGTTGTGGCTATGGCTCTTAAAGGGGCCATAGTCTTCCATTTTTCAAGGGCTGACATAATCTTTCTTGCAGCTCCCTACGTCTTGTTGCCCAATGCCAGCCCTCTTTTGAGAGTCATTCTTACCAAGTTTCCTTTTTGTTTCTGCATCCTGTCATTGGTTTTCTGTGCAGAGTCAGTCTGTGCACATTTGAATCTGGCTGGAGCTGCTCTGCCTGAGCTAAGGAAACGGTAGTTAGCAGAAGAATAGCAGTGAAATTCTATCTTTACATATACCCGTCTAGTTAGGCTTTGAAGGGCGAGTTGATACGGTGCATTCCAGAGCAAGTAGCCATAGATACATGGGGTGAGGAGAATCATTTTTGGTCGGTTATGCAGCCACAGAGGGAATGACCAAAGCCATCTCAGATCTGACGTTGGAGTGTCGGTAGAGCAGTTTAAATTCTTGGGGCAATAAATCTGGTGTGTATGGTTGTTAAGATTTGATTTTATCTTTTTTTTTTCTGCCTGGCTGTTGTGTGAAGAAGGGTTGGTATTCCTGAATCAAAAGAGTGTGTGGAATTGTTTAGTTACTATCGAGTCTGGGGGTAAGTTATTGAATGTTGAGTTCTACAGGTGCAGAGGCATCGGGTCTGGCAGCAAAGGGTGACAATTGAACTGGGGGTAGATTCCCATAGCCAGGTGGGTTGGCTGCCGAGTCAACAGTTAGATATGACTTGTACCTACATTACCTACAAACGCCAGCTAGTAATTTTGTTTGGGTTTTATTTTTTGTCTTTCAAGATGCAATGAGCATCGTTGTCATTTATGATGTTTGTGTCGTCTGTGTCTATTGTGACATCATTGTTATATATGGTGTGTGTCGTGTGTGCCTATTTTGACATCATTGTCATTTTTAATGTCTGTGTCGTCTCTGTCATCATTCTCGTGTCTGTGTCGTCTGTCTCTATTGTGAAATCACTGTCATTTATAATGTCTGTGTTGTATGAGTCGTCATTTTCATGTCTGTGCCTATTGTGACATCATTCTCATATATAGTGAGTGTTGTGAGTGTCGTGTGTCTATTTTGACATCGTCATTTATAATGTCTGTGTCGTCATTTTCGTGTCTGTGTCGTCTGTATCTTTTGTGAAATCATTGTCATTTATAATGTCTGTGTTGCCATTTTCGTGTCTGTCGTCTGTGTCTATAGTGAGATCATTGTCATTTAGAAAGTCTGTGTCGTCTGTCATCTGTGTCGTCTGTGTCCATAGTGACCTCATTGTCATTTATTATGTCTGTGTTGTCTGTCAATTGTGACATCGTTTCTTATAATGTCTGTGTCGTCTGTGTATATTGTGACATCATTGTCACTTATAATGTCTGTGTCGTCGGTTTATTGTGACATCATTGTCACCTGTAATGTCTGTGTCGTCTGTGTCATCTGAGTCGTCAGTGTGGTCTGTGTCTACTGTGACATCATTGTCATTTATAATGTCTCTGTCGTGTGTGTCGTCTTTGTCTACTTTGAAATTGTTGTCATTTATAATGGTTTTGTTTTCTGTGTCGTTTCTGTCGTCTGTGTCTATAGTGACATTATTTTCCTTTATAATGTCTGTCTCTGTAGTAACATCATTTTCATTAATAATGTCTGTGTCGTTTGTGTCGTCTTTGTATATTGTGACATCATTGTCACAAATAATGTCTGTATTGTTTGTGTCTATTTTGACAACATTGTATTTTATAATGTCTGTGTCTTCTGTATCGTCTGTGTCTACTGAGATATCATTTTCATTTATAATATCTGTGTCATCTGTGTCCATTGTGACATCGAGATTTAAAAGTGTCTGTGTCGTCTGTGTCTATCGTGACATCATTGTCATTTATAATGTCAGTGTCTTTGGTGTCGTCTGTCTATTGTGACATCGTCATTTATCATGTTTTTGTCATCTGTCTCGTCTGTGTCGTCTGTGTGTATTGGGACATCATTGTCATTTATAAGAACTCTGCCGTCTCTGTCATCGCTGTCTATTATAACATAAGTGTAATTTATAATATCTGTGTCGTTTGTATCATCGGAGTCTATTGTGAAATCATTGTCATTTATAATGTCTCTCTTGTCTTTTACAATTGTGTCGTCTATACTGTCTGTGTCTATTGTGACATCCTTGTCATATATAATATCTGTTTCCTCTGTGTCTATTTTGACATCATTGTAATTTATAATGTCTGGGTCGTATGTGTCATCTTTGTTTATTGTGACATCATTGTAATTTTTAATGTCTGTGTTGTCTGTGTTATCTTTGTTTATTGTGACATCGTTTTCATTTATAATATCTGTGTCGTCTGATTCATCGGTGTCGTCTGTCTTCTGTGTCTATTGTGATATAATTGTCATTTATTATGTCTGTCCTCTGTGTCGTCTGTTTCTATTGTGACATCACTGTCATTTAAGATATCTCTGTCTTCTGTGTCTATTGTGACATCATTGTCATTAATAATGTCTCTATGGTCTGTGTCATCTGATTCTATTGTGACATAATTCTAATATATAATGTCTGTGTCGTCTCTGTCGTTTGTACCATATTTGTCTATTGTGACTTCATTGTCATTTCTAAATTCTGTTTTCTGAGTTGTCTGTGCCTATTGTGACATCATGTTCATTTATAGTGTCTGTGTTGTCTGTGTCTACTGTGACATCGTCATATATAATATCTGTGTGGTCTCTGTTGTCTGTGCCTATTGTGACATCATGCTAATTTTTAATGTCTGTGTCATCTGTGTCTATTGTGACATCATCTTCATTGATTATGTCTGTGTCGTCTTTGTCTGTTGTGATATCTTATCATTTATAATATCTGTGTCGTTTGTATCGTCGGAGTCTATTGTGAAATCCATGTCATTTATAATCTCTCTTGTCTTTTAAAACTGTGTTGTCTCTGCTGTGTCTATTGTGACATCATTATCATTTAGAAAGTCTGTGTTGTATCTGTCGACTGTGTCGTCTGTGTCTATTGTGACATCATTGTCATTTGTAGTGTCTGTGTCATCTGTGTCATCTGTCTCTATTTTGACATCATTTTCATTAATAATGTCTGTGTCATCTGTGTCGTCTGTGTCTATTGTGACATCATTGTTATATATGATGTGTGTCGTGTGTGCCTATTTTGACATCATTGTCATTTTTAATGTCTGTGTCGTCTCTGTCATCATTCTCGTGTCTGTGTCGTCTGTCTCTATTGTGAAATCACTGTCATTTATAATGTCTGTGTTGTATGAGTCGTCATTTTCATGTCTGTGCCTATTGTGACATCATTCTCATATATAGTGAGTGTTGTGAGTGTCGTGTGTCTATTTTGACATCGTCATTTATAATGTCTGTGTCGTCATTTTCGTGTCTGTGTCGTCTGTATCTTTTGTGAAATCATTGTCATTTATAATGTCTGTGTTGCCATTTTCGTGTCTGTCGTCTGTGTCTATAGTGAGATCATTGTCATTTAGAAAGTCTGTGTCGTCTGTCATCTGTGTCGTCTGTGTCCATAGTGACCTCATTGTCATTTATTATGTCTGTGTTGTCTGTCAATTGTGACATCGTTTCTTATAATGTCTGTGTCGTCTGTGTATATTGTGACATCATTGTCACTTATAATGTCTGTGTCGTCGGTTTATTGTGACATCATTGTCACCTGTAATGTCTGTGTCGTCTGTGTCATCTGAGTCGTCAGTGTGGTCTGTGTCTACTGTGACATCATTGTCATTTATAATGTCTCTGTCGTGTGTGTCGTCTTTGTCTACTTTGAAATTGTTGTCATTTATAATGGTTTTGTTTTCTGTGTCGTTTCTGTCGTCTGTGTCTATAGTGACATTATTTTCCTTTATAATGTCTGTCTCTGTAGTAACATCATTTTCATTAATAATGTCTGTGTCGTTTGTGTCGTCTTTGTATATTGTGACATCATTGTCACAAATAATGTCTGTATTGTTTGTGTCTATTTTGACAACATTGTATTTTATAATGTCTGTGTCTTCTGTATCGTCTGTGTCTACTGAGATATCATTTTCATTTATAATATCTGTGTCATCTGTGTCCATTGTGACATCGAGATTTAAAAGTGTCTGTGTCGTCTGTGTCTATCGTGACATCATTGTCATTTATAATGTCAGTGTCTTTGGTGTCGTCTGTCTATTGTGACATCGTCATTTATCATGTTTTTGTCATCTGTCTCGTCTGTGTCGTCTGTGTGTATTGGGACATCATTGTCATTTATAAGAACTCTGCCGTCTCTGTCATCGCTGTCTATTATAACATAAGTGTAATTTATAATATCTGTGTCGTTTGTATCATCGGAGTCTATTGTGAAATCATTGTCATTTATAATGTCTCTCTTGTCTTTTACAATTGTGTCGTCTATACTGTCTGTGTCTATTGTGACATCCTTGTCATATATAATATCTGTTTCCTCTGTGTCTATTTTGACATCATTGTAATTTATAATGTCTGGGTCGTATGTGTCATCTTTGTTTATTGTGACATCATTGTAATTTTTAATGTCTGTGTTGTCTGTGTTATCTTTGTTTATTGTGACATCGTTTTCATTTATAATATCTGTGTCGTCTGATTCATCGGTGTCGTCTGTCTTCTGTGTCTATTGTGATATAATTGTCATTTATTATGTCTGTCCTCTGTGTCGTCTGTTTCTATTGTGACATCACTGTCATTTAAGATATCTCTGTCTTCTGTGTCTATTGTGACATCATTGTCATTAATAATGTCTCTATGGTCTGTGTCATCTGATTCTATTGTGACATAATTCTAATATATAATGTCTGTGTCGTCTCTGTCGTTTGTACCATATTTGTCTATTGTGACTTCATTGTCATTTCTAAATTCTGTTTTCTGAGTTGTCTGTGCCTATTGTGACATCATGTTCATTTATAGTGTCTGTGTTGTCTGTGTCTACTGTGACATCGTCATATATAATATCTGTGTGGTCTCTGTTGTCTGTGCCTATTGTGACATCATGCTAATTTTTAATGTCTGTGTCATCTGTGTCTATTGTGACATCATCTTCATTGATTATGTCTGTGTCGTCTTTGTCTGTTGTGATATCTTATCATCTATAATATCTGTGTCGTTTGTATCGTCGGAGTCTATTGTGAAATCCATGTCATTTATAATCTCTCTTGTCTTTTAAAACTGTGTTGTCTCTGCTGTGTCTATTGTGACATCATTATCATTTAGAAAGTCTGTGTTGTATCTGTCGACTGTGTCGTCTGTGTCTATTGT